>NC_030678.2:150324046-150924046 GCF_000004195.4 Xenopus tropicalis | reverse complement strand
CAGTCTGTTTGCACATCTCAGCAGTGCTATGAATGATGAACTTTCTTTCATTGTTTAGTCATCCATCACAAGCCAATTACCTATGTAGGAGCACTCGGAGTCAGTGTATGGGGAATGTACCCTGTTTTAACATTCCCTCAATTTTATTGTTGGTTTTGCAAGCCAAAAATTATTGCTCGTGCGCGCATTTAATCACAGTACAGTGAGAGTTGGGTGGGTCTGAATGAGTAGTAAATTGTGTATTTTTATACAACATTCACTAGAGCATATATATGTGTGTATGTATATTTGTATTTATATACTACTACTGTTTACTTATGTACGCAGCTCTTAACAGCAGAACAATAAATCAATAGAACAAATGGGTCATTACAATAATAAATACAAAGTGTATTTAAATTAAAGATTAAGGGCTCTGGCACGCGAGGAGATTAGTCGCCCGCGACAAAACTCCCTGATCGCGGGCGACTAATCTCCCCGAGTTGCCTTCCCCTGCCATCCCACCGGCGACAATGTAAGTCGCCGGAGGGATGGCACACGCGGTGGAGAGATTTAGGGAAATCACCGAAAAAGACTCGAGAGGCTTTTTTGGTGATTTGCGCGAAATCGGGCCGCTGCGTGTGCCATCCCACCGGCGACTTACATTTTCGCCGGTGGGATGGCAGGGGAAGGCAACTCGGGGAGATTAGTCGCCCGCAAACAGGGAGTTTTGTCGCGGGCGACTAATCTCCCCGTGTGCCAGAGCCCTAAGAGCTCTGTGTCAAAGAGACAAGAGAAAGCAGACCCCTGCCCTGTAGTGCTTACAGTCTAACCGGGTATTGCCAGTTGCTGAGCACACTATTTCTTTGGGCACTTGCTATTACTGTGGAATTATGGAGAAAAGCTTTATTGTGGGTAAAAAAAACTTGGCACTTGTGTTCATAAATGAACCAAAATGAGCCAGCATTTGTTATATGGACTGATCTTAAAATGTGTGCTTGCTTGCCAGGATCAGACTGGGGTGTCCAGGGTCCACACGGACCATTGCCTGGGCCCCCCCCCCCTGAATTTGGAGGGAGAGGACCCGGGTTGGTGAGGACAGGGGCCCACCAGGTTCTTTTCCAAGTGCCCCGCTGGCCTAGTATGACCGTGTTGCTCGCACATGTGTACGACTGACAGGCAGAGCAGTCCTATGCAAAAGGACAGTGGAGGGCCCCATGCTGATTGCACAAGCACCTGCTTATTATGGGGGCCCAATCCTGGACAGCTTGCCCTTGGTCTCTGTAGAACTGCCCTACTCACATAATTATAACTATGCAAGACTGGTGGAACAGAGGGGCATGGGAACCAGTTACATTTTTGAGAGGTGTCTCACTGTTTGCAGTATAAATTGGGAGTGGAGAAAAAAAGAAAAACAATAGGCAGCTTGCAGCATAGATTAGATACAGAGATGCAGCTCTGTAGAGTATTTGCAGCAGTCCAGGCTAAGCAACTTATATCTAATGATAATATAAAGAGCCTTGTAAGGGTGCAATATCACTGCATTGTTGCAGAATAAAGAGAGGACTGATGTGATCAAATACCTATCTCCAACTAAAATGGGGTGACCAGATTACTTTTAGGGACATGTCTATTAAATACATGTTCCAGGGCTGCACTGATTTCATTTTAAATAAACTGCAATCTGTTCCTGCTAGCTGGATTTGTTAGACCTGATTTTTCAACTGACCTGGTCACCCTAACCCAAAGCCACTTCTTTGAACAATATCCAGTCATCAGTTGCATAAACAACATGTTCACCGTTTTCTGGCCTTTTTTACGCTATTAGAAAAGGAGGTTCCTGAACAATGATCAGTGCATCAAGTTTTATAAAAAGGAAAGACAGATCCAGCAATAAGTTAATTTAGTTGAAATTAATGACATATTTGTATCCAGTGCTAAAACAAACGGGAAAGCATATTAATCTCCCAAACTCCCATAGAAGTAATTCTACTGTGCAGTACTTAATTGACTACACCCAGGATGGATATTTCTAGCCTATAGTAAGGCAGGATAATGAGAAATATATGCAGATTTGTTGTTTAACAACCTCAGCTTTTACAATAATTGTTTCTGTTCTTCTCCAGAGTCAACTGTGTTTATCCCAGAACCGATTTATAGAATTGAAGAAGACATTGGGGAGCTTTTTATCCCAGTGCGGAGACGTGGAGATTTGAACCAGGAAATGATGGTTTTGTGCTATACGCAGCAAGGTAAAACATTCACTCATATCCAGAATGCTGTATAGACTGCCAGTGCCGTTCCCAAGAGTATCCCAAATAAGCATTTCTTATTCTTGTTTGGGCAGCTGCTCCACCTTTAAAGTTAAAATAAGATGATAGATCTCATACATCAGGGGTTGGGGGGAGTTGTATGTATAGGAGATATACATCTAACTGTAGGTAAGAGCGGCCCTATGTGATGAGCTTTTGTCATTCTCGGGTCAATAATTTGTATAAAGAAACAGAACCTACAATGATTGATGATAAGCTTCACCACAAGCCAGAATTCCTACATCATTCCTATTTATTATGACTTTGGTGAGACTGTCAGATATCGAAGCCAAAGATATAAGAGATCTTGTTCCCTGTGATTTTAAGCAATCCTTGATAATGCATTTTGTTGCTGAGTATTTGCCTTGAGGACTTATCAAAACATGACAAATTGCAAATGTAATTTGTATTTCATAAAATCTGATGCAGGAACAGCATCTGGAACCGTCCCAACATCCGTTTTGTCATACTCTGATTACATATCGAGGCCCGAGGACCACAACAGTGTTTTGAGATTCGACAAAGGGGATCGGGAGAAAATGTGCCGAGTGGTTATCATAGATGATTCCTTGTACGAGGAGGCTGAGTTTTTCAATGTCACTCTCAGCATGCCCATGGGTGGAAAAATTGGTTCTGATTTCCCTTCTGCTCAGATTATTATTCTGCCTGACAAGGATGATGGTAAGTAAAGATAAAATCTTATATTGATGTCATCAGTTCGGTGCAGTTTAAGTCTGTTAAAAAGGATGCCTTAAATAATATACACTCTGCATATCAAAGTGTAGTCACTGATATAGTTAGTTACATATTAATAAATATTCCCTACAAAAAGGGATGCAATGCTCACTCACCAGGACTATATCGCCTTGGGAATACTTTATCTGCAAAAAGACAAAGACTGTAGTTTAGTAGACATATATATTGTATGTTATAATGATTGTCCATGCTGAAAGTGGGGACTCTGAATGCATTTCATTAGCTAAGGAAGGCTTTCCACTAGATGTTGGATCATTGCTTTTGGGATTTGCCGCTATTAATATGTATGAGTTTGGGCACTGAGGTTGGGGATCGGGCGGGTTAAAAGATTTTGATGCGCCTGAGCAAAATATATGTTCTGGGCTGAATCAGCAGAAGGAGGTAGAATTCCTACCTCCATATCTGACTTTTCAGCCCTGATCGAATGTCGCCACGTGTGTGGCCACCTTTAGGAAATGGATACAAATAAAACCTAATTTATAGTTTGTAGTATATACATGAACTAGTTACTATGGGCTCTCATATAGTATATAATATACTGTACCTGCTGCTGTAATTTATTCAGACAAAGACACAAAAGTCTTATGTGACAATATAAAGGCACAAAGACTTAAAGCACAGGAGTAAATCACCAAAAGAGTGTTAATAAATGTCCATCTGAGAACCCTCAGGGCCTGAATATTCTTGGAGAGGCTCTTCAGTGATTTATCAAAATTGACGTACCGTATATTCTTAGTTATGTATTGAAGTTTTTTAAGGTTCACTTAAAAGCTGTTATTTGGAATCCTGAATGAAATGTCAGTCCCTAATGGCTGAGCGCTCTTTCTCCGTTGCCTTTAGATTTGCCTGTAACTCAAACAGTTTGGAAAGGCAAAGCAGCCTTTATCCCTGCCTCCCTATATTTAAAGTACAGTAGTATACAACATATTTCATTTAATCATAACATTTACATATATGCCTGACTCCAAGGTAAATCAGTTGACTGAATGTGTATGGTGCAGTGGCTAAATCTTGTTTTCAAATATTTCAGTGACTTCTTCTTGACTTAACTGAAAACTGGCCCCCACTTGCATTGCACAAAGTCAGCAGTTCCCGGGGCAGGAATAAAGGCAAATCTATGGAGGAGGGCCAGTCCTTAAGGGTCTGGCACGGTTCATTACTGCTAAGCATCAGGGTCGGAAATGAAAAACAACACAATTATTTGTATAACATGAAGGACAAGTTAACGTTAATTTCTCCAGCTGCCCTATAAGGTCTTCACAGAGAATCCCTACATTCCTCTGCTGTGTGCTGGGACTAGGGCACCTTCCCCAGCAAAGTAATGTGCAGCTTAGTGATGCTCCGCTAGACGTGGGACTGTGGGGTCAGCTTTAAGAGATTTAGCAACACATCATTGGTAATGTGAGTTATGGTCAGTAGATCAAAGGGATGGTGCCGCATGGAAATGTGTATCTTTCCTTGAAGTATAGGAATGATGAGGGTGAAGGCCATGGAAGCTGTTGCTGCCATTCTGAATTTTCAGTTGTGGGTTCTATATACTGTAAGACGGGCCAGTTCAAACATCTGCCATAATAACACAAATATCTGGGCAACATAAGGGGCAGAGAGCTTTTTGGTTGGTAGCGGTTTTATTGATAAACTAGAAGACAGGCAGGGTTATTTTAGAAGAAGTTTAAAACTGATGAATGTATGTACTTTTTCAGCATCAGTTAATTTTCCTTTTTAGCCATGGAAGCTTTAGAGTGTACACGTGTTATTAATGATGATGAGATCAAAGGCTAATATCAGATGTAGAATTTTCTCTCCCAGCAGAAAAATGCTGGGGGAGAAAATGAAAATACTGATGTCAGATGCCACCCTGTGTCTCTTGGCAGTGACATTGGCATCTACCTGGCATCAGTGCCCACAGGCGTATTTTGGCCCAAAACCATATTCAGGACAAAATCTGTCTTTTCTGCAGAGCAACAGGAGTATATTATTCCAAGTAAAAAAAAACACTTGTTCTGACATTGGCTTATATTACGTCAAGACAAAGCGAAGGAGCTCCAAACATCTCCGGACAGCGAAGTATTGCTAAAAACAAGTCTTTATTGTTCCATCTAAAAGCTGAACGCCTGACGCGTTTTGTGCGCGTGCGCACTTACTCATAGGCATACACATACAATAATGGGGGGGTTTAAATAGTACTTCAAATGATTGACATACAAATTAGAACAGCAACTCTCCCACCCGTTTAATTAAAATAACGATGGAAAGTAAAAGACCTGCATACAAAGAAAGCAAAACTTCATAAAGCAATCACTACAGATAGGATATATACTCAATACATCAATAATTATATATTCAATTTATCAAAAGTTAATGGTAAAATTATTACAATAAGTTAATATATAATGGTATATTGTTTAATATATTAACTTATTGTAATAATTTTACCATTATTGTATGTGTATGCCTATGAGTAAGTGCGCACGCGCACAAAACGCGTCAGGCGTTCAGCTTTTAGATGGAACAATAAAGACTTGTTTTTAGCAATACTTCGCTGTCCAGAGATGTTTGGAGCTCCTTCGCTTTGTCTTTAAATTTTCCCTCCAGCTACGGGTTCGGGGCCCTGAGCACCCGGACCAATTTTGGACTCCGGTGAGCGTTTTTTGACTTCATATTAATTGTGTGACCTTCTGGGCTTTTGGGAATACTTTGCACTGTGCTAGGTTCGGGGTGTTCACACCCGGACCTTATCAATTTACTTGGTATGGATCATGAGATCATAGCCCTTGACATTAATATAATTTCATTTAGTTATCTTGGTGCTTGTTAAATTGGTAGTTATTAGCATTTATATTATGTCAAGTACAAATAGGCCCCTGTATTGCCAAGATCTCTGTTGACCACTGCATTTACAATTTGTACATAACATTACTCAAGATTAAGTATATTGTTGTATGTATGCAGATTCAATAAAAAAGTGGTATATTTGCATGCTTCTGCCCTAAGCACAGAGGAACTGATGCCACTGTCTCCTGTGTTTCCAGATCTACACGTGGGCATTACAGAAACTCTGTTGCATATATGCCAAGCCAGTGGGAAAGGGCACTCCCTCCCCCTCATCAAACGTCTTGCATCTCAAGGGGAAGCAATTAAAAATGTTTTCCCTATATAGTCCCCAAGTGCTGCCCCTAGAAACTACAGCTCTGAAAATAAGTAGGAATGTTAGGTATAGGTTTAGAACCTGTTATCCAGAATACTTGGGACCTGGGGTTTTCAGGATTAGGGGTCTTTCCATTAACTGGATCTCCATACCTTAAGTCTACTAAAAAAATCATTTAACCATTAAATAAACCCAATAGGGCTGTTCTGCCCCCAATAAGGGGTAATTACATCTTAGTTGGGACCAAGTACAGGTACTGTTTTATTATTACAGAGAAAAGGGAATCATTTAACCATTAAATAAACCCAATAGGGCTGTTCTGCCCCAATAAGGGGTAATTATATCTTAGTTGGGATCAAGTACAGGTACTGTTTTATTATTACAGAGAAAAGAGAATCATTTAACCATTAAATAAACCCAATAGGGCTGTTCTGCCCCCAATAAGGGGTAATTATATCTTAGTTGGGATCAAGTACAGGTACTGTTTTATTATTACAGAGAAAAGGGAATCATTTAACCATTAAATAAACCCAATAGGGCTGTTCTGCCCCAATAAGGGGTAATTATATCTTAGTTGGGATCAAGTACAGGTACTGTTTTATTATTACAGAGAAAAGGGAATCATTTAACCATTAAATAAACCCAATAGGGCTGTTCTGCCCCAATAAGGGGTAATTATATCTTAGTTGGGATCAAGTACAGGTACTGTTTTATTATTACAGAGAAAAGGGAATCATTTAACCATTAAATAAACCCAATAGGGCTGTTCTGCCCCAATAAGGGGTAATTATATCTTAGTTGGGATCAAGTACAGGTACTGTTTTATTATTACAGAGAAAAGGGAATCATTTAACCATTAAATAAACCCAATAGGGCTGTTCTGCCCCAATAAGGGGTAATTATATCTTAGTTGGGATCAAGTACAGGTACTGTTTTATTATTACAGAGAAAAGGGAATCATTTAACCATTAAATAAACCCAACAGGGCTGTTCTGCCCCCAATAAGGGGTAATTATATCTTAGTTGGGATCAAGTACAGGTACTGTTTTATTATTACAGAGAAAAAGGAAAACTTTGTGAATTATTTGATTAAAATGGAGTCTGTGGGAGATGGCCTTCATGTAATTCAGAGCTTTCTGTATAACGGAACTGTACTTACTATAAGCTATACCCACACTTTTGGCCCTCTATTTCAGAGCAAATAAACGGAAGATAAATCCTACTAATAAATGGAGTATGATTTCCTTTTAAGATACAGTATCTTAAAAATGAATGGATCCTTGTTAGGTGTAAGTAGGAAGCAGACAGATATTGCACTCGTTTCCAGTAACAGTTTAGCTATGCTGCGCTATCACTCCTTTTTCCAGTGGGTGGAGAGGTGCCAAAGCAAATAGAAATGTTGGCAAATCAAGAACACAGGGAAACCCAAGGACAGCTCTTGCTCATTTTAAAAGATCATTTGTAACAGGAACAGAAGTGGAAGATAAAAGAAATGACATTCATTTGGCTAAAGTGCAGGGCTAGTGTTGAATGGATGGAGCAGCCTTTGCTTTGCCTGCTGATAATGTATTAACAGACTCACTGGACTGTGCCACCGCAGCCTGTCTCGCTCTTTCTCCCCATTTGTATTATATGTGGGGTTGCCAATTTCATAATAAGCGCAACTGGCACATTCTGCTGGCCTCAATACCAGGGTGCAGCGCAGACTCAAGAACTTTAATTATATTACATGTGTGTCAATGGCCTTGCACCTATTATTTGCCAAACGTATACAATGGTCCAATTTACATACATTTTTTACATCTATACAATTTTTAAATGTATTTATTTTACTCGTAAAATGTTGGGTAGTGTATTTCTTGATTCTATAATGCAGTTATACAAACAAACGAGCAGTTCAGTAGCATTCCTTAATGGCAGGGAGGCTAGGTACACATGGGGAGGCCTAGCTATCATATATCAGATTTGTGAGATTTTAGAGTTTTTATCTACTTTGAATAAACTAAATCGAATGTTTGCTTATTCATTAAAAAATACAAATAAATAAACCCCCCCTTGCTATAAAGGTGGCCATACACGGGCTGATTCAGCAGCTTATCTGCCCGTGTATGGGGCATCCCTGACCAATATCTGGCCAAAAATTGTCCAGATGTCGAACAGACAGGCTTGATTTTTCGTTGGATCAGGGACCACATGCTGTCCTCAATCTGACTTTTACTATCCCCTTCATTGCAATGCAGCTGTTTGGCCCTAGGGCCTAATGATTGTATTAGCACCATATCGCCCAAGGTGGGCATATCGGGAGAAAGATTTTCTTGTTTGTGACCACCATGGCAACACTTACTTAACAAGACCCTTCACTGATTTTCAGAGCCTCCATCTTCACGAGGTAGACCTATAAGTGGTACTCAAAGTTTCCACATTGTGTTAGTGCCCAAGTAATGAAGAAATTATTGAAAGAGCTCCATGGTACTAAAAGGGGCAGTAATAATCTCTGGGTCTATGTCAAGGGCTTCTTTTGGGCCACCTCAAGTTGAGAACCACAAAAAAACTTCATTTATTTAGAAGATCATGGGAGATTTATTTTACTATAAGTAAATAGTTTTTTTACTATGGGTAAATTGAGTGTCCTGAAACAGTGGATGTTATACTTTGTTATCCAAATGACATATAAGTTGAGAGTTAATCAGCAAAAATCCAAGTAATATACAAGTCAAGTTAAAATGTAACATGCTTGAGGCAGCAGAATGACTAGGTTATAAATTTTAAATTTTTAACTGATTTCAAGGAATTCCATGGTGCCTTTTTGAAATATAACTTGTCTGTTGCAAATGTTATCCTGGGGCCGTATTTATGGCCCCATGGTGCCTAACAAACAGCTGCAGCCAGAAGCACCCTATGTTAGTTATCAGACTCACCCCTGTGTGATGTTATAGAAGCTATCTAGAGCAGATAGGGCCACATTTTGTTGCAATGCCACCATGTTACCTTTGACCCAATGTGTGACATAACAGACTTTGAAAGTAGTCATTTGTATGAAGTCAGCTTAATAATCTGTATAAATATCTCTATCTCCTGACTGAGCTGTATTTATGGGGGCGCGTGATGACTGCCCTGTGCATATCGGGGCCTGACAGCAACAGTTGTAGGTAGGAATAGTGGAGAACAGCAGGGGTAGTAGGGCACAATGGCAGTCATAAAGCAGGCTATGTACTTAAACATCCACCTGTTTAAAAGTGGCAAAATGAGTGGCTATTTGAGTGATTTGCCCACCCACAAATGTGCCAAATTGGCCTAATTTGTTTGGACCCTAGGCCAATAATCTGATCATACTGGGGCCTACACAGATACTAGTGTGAGGTCATCACATTAATATAAATCTGTAATTGATAGCTCCCCATCTTCTTTTCTGCTGATTCCCTGCACATGCTCTGTTCTGCTGTCACTTACCTGAGCTTAGGGACTGACTCATATTATACTGTATATATAAATTAGAAATATAATATAATGCTGATTAATAAGTAATACAGATTATTAGTGCATGGTAGCTCCAAAACCAGTGCAATTAGCATCAGAAATGAATAATCAACCCTGTAGCATTACCCCCTATGACAGACAAACCTCATTTTCTGCTTGATAATTTGCTACAACCCCTAAGCTCAGCTTCTCAACAGCAACTGCAGAGCACACAGGATGAAATACCTGTGTGTAAGGACCCTAAGGTAGTTGGAGGAATAAGCAAAGCATGTAGATCCATTGTTTTTGGTCTTTAGTTTACAAAGAGAATTATCCTTAAGTTCTGGCTAATAAATACCCAAGAAATGACCCCAATAAGAGTAACTTGGAATCACACCTACCAGACTGCATCATAGGGCAATTTGATACAGGTATGGGACCCGTTATCCTGAATGCTCCGGACCCGGGCTTTTCCAGATAAGGGATAATTTGGATCTCAGTTTTTATTACAAAAAAAAAGGAAATTAATTTTTTTGGTTAAAATGGAGTCAATGGGAAATGACCTTTCTGTAATTCAGAACTTTTTGGTTAATGGTTTTTCCAGGATAATGGATTCCACACCTTTTATGTAACCCTGTGTGCAACCCCGCCATTCTTCTGCACTTACTGCAATATGTCTACTTGTTGCCATTCCATGAATGTTAGGGGTAAGCACAATGAAGAGCAGAAATACTGGCACTGCATAGGGCTGTTGTACAACTGCAAGACTACCCCATCTGTATGCAGCAAGTGTCTTGAACCTAGTGGACTTTCACCAAGGCTTTTAATGCCATTTAATAGGTTTCTTGTTTATACTTTGGTTACAAAGAATTTTTATCACAACAGTAAGGTATCCTGAATGCCTGCTTTCTGCATTTACTGCAATTGCTTTGCCATTCTCACTGATTGCACTTATGATTTATGACATTTTATTGCTGTGTGCTCTCTTGCCTTTTTTACCTTCCCTGCCCTCCCAAAATAAACATGTCTAAGCACCTTTTATCATTATTGCTTGAGCAGTTTGAGACTTCAAAAAGAGCAGTTGGCATAACTCTATCTAGCTGATTTATAAAAACACAGTTCGACCTTGTTTAAAAATAAGATTGCATTTGCATACATCCGACTGATTACAAGGCAGCCTTTCCAAACAAGAAAGGAAAATAGGACTTAAGCTTGTTAATATTAACTGGTCTGTGGAACTGGTAGCTCAGTAGCCTCTGGATGAGCATATTGCTGCATATGTTATAGTAAGATATGTTCCTGTTCATTTTTAGGCTTTGTGTGTATTTGATTGTGTCTAGTGATGAGCGAATCTGTTCCATTTTGCTTCACCGAAAAATTTGCGAATCTTTCAAAAGATCAGCGAAATGGCGAAAAATTCGCAAAATGGCAAAAATGTTGTGCGACAAAAAAAATTGTCGCCCGCGGCTATTATTTTGTCACACGGCTATTCTTTTGTCGCCTGTGGCTATTACTTCGTTGCATGGCTATTCTTTTGATGCCCGAGACTATTCTTTTTTTGACGCCGGTGACAATTTTTGGACGTGCGCCGAATTTTTTCATGGCAAATTTTTTCATCCTTTTGCGAAACAATCTGCCAACGGCGAAACGCAGATATTCGCTGCGAATCCATGCCTGGCGAAACATTTTGCCCAATCCCTTGAGAGGGATAACATGAAAAAACAAGTCTTGGAATTATGTTGAGCTGATTTCTCTGATCTTGGTGAAGGACAAGATTCAAAGACCTGTGAAAAAATAGCATAATATTTCAGATATCACGTGTAATTTCATGTATAAATGAATCAGGTTGCTGTCTAATAACAGTTGTACTTCCATACCTTGGTTCTTATCCAGGAATGGGTGTTCTGTAAAACAGAAATGTTATTTAGCAAATAAATCCTAAAATATTGGTTATTTTCTCATGCAGTCTAAAAACAATGTATTAAGCCTTACCACCATATGTAATAAAAAGCATTAAATTTGCCCAGTAGTAGTAACCCATAGCAACCAATAAGATGTTTGCTTTTCAACTGGTGACCAGTAAATTTAAAACAAAAAAAATGTAGGGGCAGATTAACTAAAACTCCATAATTTCTAATTTTTTTTATTTTTAAATTCAACTAAACTAATTTTCCCGAATGTCTAATATTAACTAAAAAAAGTTGCATGGAAAAGTCAACTTTTTAGAATTGGGGTCAGGATTTTCAGACAAAACCCAGTGAAATCTGTAACGTTTCCAGACAAAAGAAAAAACTTCAAGGAAACGGAAAGGGACCTTTGCCATTGACTTCTACACAAACTTGGCAAGTAAATCTGCTGAATTGTCGAATTTGGATTTGTAGGCATTTAGACGCATATTAAATCTCCCAATCACACACCACCCATTCGAATATTGAAAGTAGGGACAGTTAACACTTTTAATCCACCTTACCTTTTATTGAGCAGCTCCCAAGATCAGCCTGAAAACCAACCAACTTATATTGTAATTAGTACCATTGCGGATATTGTGTATACAAATAGTACAACCCAATGGTCCTAATTTAGGTGGAACAGTCCCAAATGTAGACCTTGAAAAGGGTGGGCATTAAAGAAAGTTGGTTTACTCTCCCTAGTCAGGAACATGGACCAGCACTTGAGCTTGTCAGGATTACAGGATACAGGTTTAGATATAAATGTATCTATGAGAAAATATAGATGACTCTGGGTAAATTACCGCAGCTTTTAATGTCTCCTGGAACCTTCTCTCAACTACACTATAATAGTTCATTCTATTGGTTTGAAAATGAATAGATATCAGCTAATACTATGACTTGGGACTTACAAGCCCATACTTAGCTTGCTGGATCTCATTGCCATCACGCAAATGTCCCAGACAAACAACAAGGTTCTTGTGTAGCTGATAGTCATGCTTATTATACACTAGCAAGTAGTATGTTACAGTTTGTAACATATGATGAAAGAATAACATGGGTAAAGTCATTTAAAAAGCTAATATTTGGATTTGTAACTTTACACCCAATTATTGGCCCCAGTGTAATACTTGAAGTCTTTGGTGTTTGGAGCGCACTTCCTCAGCTGAACTACCCATTCTGTTAAGAGAACGGAATCCCCTGGAATGGGGTCTGATAATTTGCACATTCCCTCATGGTGGAACACATGGCAAAGCCAGGGCAGGGGAATGCATGAGTAAACACCCATATATTAGAGCCCTAAACTTCTAAGTTATCTTTAAGTCTTTGTGGGTGCTCTGCTTTCCTCCCAAAAACATACATTCATGTATGTGATAGGGACCTTAGATTGTACAATCCTAAGATTATGTTAGTATATAAATAAAACTATAATACTATAATAATACTGTGCTTATTTTCACTCCTATACATTAGAGAAGCAAATCTCCCAGCTGTACTGCAGGATCCAAGCAAATCCCGATAGCCTGAAAGTGCTGAAACTTAATATATTTAACAACTGGAGGAACAATAAATAGATTTCGGCCCCACCGTTCTTCGAATTCTATTAATGCGACTATGATCGAATTCACTAGAGTGCAATTAAAAATATTTGTGCTATTTCTGTCAGCCCTAGAAATACTCTTTAAAAGGCATTTTTAAAATTACTGGTAGCACAAACTAACTTAGCAGACCTTACACTGACCTCTATTTACTATCAATAACCAAGTGCGCTTAATAGAATGCCTTGCAAACTGGAGGCAATATTCACTTTAAAGGAAGAGCTTACCTTAATATTAACTACAATAGTGATGAAGACAGTGAAGTCTGATATAGGTTTTTAGGTTGCTCTTGGGCAGGGATCCCCAACCTTTCTTACTCGTGAGCCACAGTCAAATGTAAAAAGACTTGGGGAGCAACACAAGCATCATAAAAGTTCATGGAGGAGCCAAATAAGGGCTGTGATTGGCTATTAGGTGCCTCTATGCACACTATCAGCTTACAGGGGGGTTTATTTTTTAGTAAATCTTGTTTTTAAAAGCCAAAACTTGCCCCCAAGTCAGGAATTCAAAAATAACTCCCTGGTTTGGGGGCACTGGGAGCAACATCCAAGGGGTTGGGGAGCAACATGTTGCCCCCGAGCCACTGGTTGGGGATCACTGCTCTTGGGTCTGGCAATTAATCCTTTGCCTTCAGGGTCAAACTGGGGGGTGCAGGGTCAACCGGGGCTTCTGCGTCAGGGGACCCTGCACCCCCCAATGGCCCCCGCAGCAGACTTTCAACCTCCCCCGGCCCCCCTTCAGTCCGGTCCCCGAGCGCTCCTAAATTAAACTTACAGTCAGCGCGTCAGGGGAGGGAGACTGGCAGCTCAGTATAGTGCCCTGTGCGGATCAGATCTGGCCCGCCATGGCCCACTGGGTTTTTTTCTGGTGTCCCGGCAGCCCAGTCCAACCCTGTTTGCCTTACAACAATGTAAAATCTGTGTCACTCATTCTCATTGAGCAGCTGGGATGTCTAGGTATTCAGGTTGTATTTTTATATATTGCTTGCAATGCATGATCCCCAGGTAAAGGGTTCAACTTTTACCTTGTTTGTTAGGGTGGTTGTCCTGGAACATGGCCTATTACTCACCAGTGACATGCCCACATCCCCCCCCCCCCTTGGGCCAGGTATATACATTAGGGTGACTCCCAGAATATCCATGGGCATTGACAGCTTGCTATGGTGTATAAAAGGCAATTATGTCTATTGTGTTTCTTATGCCTATTGTGGTAGGGATGTGATATACAGTAGGCACTGAGCCATATACATGGAGAAATTACAGTAGTAATCTCATGTTTTACCAAAACATCAGCCTGTAAACTTAACTAAACTCATGAATTCTAAACTGTGTGCATCAAGGACAGTGGTAACAGGACATAAAAGAGTTCAGTTCAGGTTAATTATAACTTTATAATTCTGTGGATTCTTTTTGCCAGCTATGCTGACCCTATTAAAAAGCTGTTTTTAACAATCTACAGGGCATTCCAACCCTTTGATGTTCAGTAACTGAGAACACACATAATCGCCAATTAATTTTCTTATTGGAATCCCATATCCTCATTAAGAGAAGGAGATAACATGATTTACTGTAGCAGCTCTGGGCTGAAATCTTATCTTCAGGATTCCCAAGCTTCCCCAGGGCACCCTGGAATAACCAAGGATAATAATATCTCTGAGGGGTGGAAGTACTGCTCTAGGTGGTCCCATCGCCCAGGCTGTAATTTGTCCAACAGACACCCTCAATGAAACTGCCGATCTGATGTAACCCTCTTAAACTGTCACATTATATGTTAAGATTTTATGTAATAGTTTGAGGTTTGCTGTGTCTCAGTTAAATGTTCTTGTCTCTTTCACTTTCATGGCTAAATCAGATGCAGATTTCCATAAGCAGTCGTGCAGGAAATAAAACTTTGATAAATTGTCATCGCTTTATCGCTGGAAAGTATAGCTAGAATCCCTGCTGTAAAGCAAGAGGGGCATATAATTGTTAATTTTTTTTTTGCTTAATTTTACCAAAAAAGAAGTGAAACCATGGATAGACAGATTATTTAATTTTTAGAGGTAAACTATATCATTTATTCCAAAAGTATATATTTTTTTTAAATAAGGTTTGTATTATTTATATAGCGTAAGTGAAGTTTATTTTGCTTAACGAACACAATAGGAAAGAATTTGGAATTATTACTTAGGGGGACAGGTCCCCTTTAAGCAATCCTGTCTTCAGGGCTACAGGTTTGGGCAGTGCCAGACTGGGCTGCCGAGGCACCTGGATTTTCCCGGTGAGCCACTGTGTTAACTGGCATATAGTGTGCACAATGTCATGCCTCCTATTCTGTATTAATCAGTTATATTTGAACAATAAACCTTTTAAACATGGGGGTTCCAGGAATTTTCTCAATAAGAAGAAAAGGCTCTAGGGCTCTGGCTGGTGGGCGCTTAATATCAGGTTCTCCGGTGGGCCCTTGGTGTCCCAGTCCAACACTAGGTTTGCTTAAGTGTTATTTTGCCAAGTTTGCCTGATATTCCCACTCATCCTAACTGCAAGAGCACTGTGGAGCCAATGGCAGCCCTGTGACTTAGTGTGCGGGCACAAATACAGAGGTGACCATCTGACAAACTATACTTCTACCTCATTTTGATAGTAGAATGCACATACGTAACCTGCTGCTGAATGAGGTAGGTGTGTGGTGTGTCTATACTGACATACATTTTTAGTATATGTGCCTATACGAAACAGGTAGTCTTATCCAAAGTGTAGAGGTCTGCACTGTGGTCCAAAAAAGTTTAGTTCCACCACTGCTCTGTCTCACTTTATGTAACATTTATTTTTAAAGTTGTTTTCAAAGCACCTACTTTCTAAATTTCTTACGTGTTCATATTAAGCCATGTACTGCTTCCTCTGCGGAGGTTAAAGCTATCAATAGACTCCAAAGTAGTGGTGCCCCTAGTGGCATAACAGTAGGAACCCCAGGCCCAAAAGCAGATGTCTAAAGCTGGCCATACACGCACCGATACTATCATACGATACCTTGTTTCGTACGATATTCGGTGCGTGTATGGCATGTCGGCGAGTCGACCGATATCGAATCACCGATCGGACCGGTTAAAAGATTTTGATCGGGCGCCATAGAAGGTGTCTAACCAAAATCTGCCGTCAGGGCTGAATCGGCAGAAGGAGGTAGAAATCCTATTGTTTCTACCTCCTTATCTGCTGTTTCAGCCCTGATGGTGTGTGGCGGATCTGACGATGTTTCGTGCAACCGATGGTCGCATGAAACATCGCCAGATCGCCACGTGTGGCCAGAGTGCTATGTGCACTTTCCATAGAAATTTGCAAAACAGGTTAAAATTGGGTTAAGAAGTTTTAAGAGCGAGTCCTGCTTTTAAATTTAGAATATGGATATAATTTTTCTAATACAAATAATTGGTCTGTATTAGTTGCCAGTATCTGCCACGGTGCCCATACATGTGCAAACATGGGCTACAGATTCAGGTTTTCTTGACTAAAGTGGCATTCAGTTTTCCCATGGATGAAACCAGTGCCCCCTCTGCCCTACCCTGCTAACCCTGATATCAAGATGAATTTACTTTTTGTTTGTCCAAGTAATGCCAACAATGGCAAGAAGATGAAAGGTGCCAAGCTCACTGCCCAGGACCTTAGAGCCTGATTTATACCACATCAAACAAAGAGGCCTGGCAGTCTCACCAAAGCTTTCCGCTGGCAATGTGCAGTCTGACTCCAGCAGTGACCTTCAGCTCAGCAACATTTCAATTTTATTTTGAACCTGGCAGAGATTAACAAATAGGTTTCACAGACTGAAAAAAACGTTATTTTTCAAGCTCCTGAAGATGAATTTTGCCTGTGTTCCTGTGAATGGTCTAATATAATATACGCATTATCCCATGTGCTCTCTGTATGTTATAGAGCACTCTTTGGGTTAAGCAGTTTACTGTATGCTAATCTCCCTTAACCCATTGCCGCTTGTGTGCCGTTTGTTCCAGGCCACTTGCCATGGCAACTGGAGTGCTGCTTCGTATTACTTTAATTTCTGCGGAATGTGGGAACCTCACATGCCAAGATATTTTGACAGCAACAGCAATGTTACGCATGCCTAGTTTGCTAATATCAAGAGGGCCTTAATTGGGTTAAAGGAACCTAGCCTAACTGCCTCTGTTGTGGCCACTGGAGCACAAATCTTAGTTTAATATAAGTAATAAAAGTTAACAAGAATATATATTAAACAATGTAAAGATAAGCACAAGTGGCTTTGCTAACTAGATTTTCAGATATAAGTGTTGGGCGCTTAATAAAAGTTCATAGAGTGATTTATTAGGTACACAGAATCCAGGACTAGGACTGGAAAAAGGGCAGGGAGAAGAGACATGCTTTGGGCACAGCTTGGGGGTGGAGCAGGGCAGTGGGTATGCGTGTGATCGGAGGATGTCATTTGGAAAATAAAATAAAAATACTTACAAATAGCGATTGGTTCATTAGTTATAGTCGCTTGAGTTGAATGACTAAAATTTATGTATTATACAAAATCATGCACCCTACAAGTATAATAGATGTCATATCATATAAAAGGCTGCCAATGATTGGATAACTATTGGCCCACACATTTATAATGTTATCCTAGCACATGAGAATAGATGGGGCTGTTTTAGTTTGTGGTTAAGCTCTTTTGGGCAGGGCCTTCTTCACCTCTTGTATCGGTTATTGATTGCTTTATATGTTACTCTGTATGTCCAATGTATGTAACCCACTTATTGTACAGCGCTGCGGAATATGTTGGCGCTTTATAAATAAATGTTAATGTAATGTAATGGTTAGGATAGGGAGAATCCACAGGCCTTAAGGGATTGCGTGGTTGTGCCAAGTGATCCATATGGAATCAAATCCTATTTGTGTGCACAAAAAAATCACTTCAATGCATATTATTATTTTAACCCATGCCAGTAAGTTGTCCCTGAGGATGAAAGCAGCATCCTTATAGTGTTAGTTCACAATTAAATTAACTTTTAGTATCATGTAGACATTGATATTTTGAGAAAATTTGCAATTAGTCTTCATTTTTTATTTTTTTGTGGTTTTTAAGTAATTTAGCTTTTTGTTCAGCAGCTATCAAGTTTTGTATCGCAGCAGTTATATAGTCACTTGGGTCTTATATACCTTAGCAACCAGGCAGTTGTTTGAAAGAGAGACTGGAATATAAACAGGTGAAGCAGTGTCGGACTGAGGTGGCAGGGGCCACCAGAAAACCCTGGACTATGGGCCCACTCTCAAAACTTTAATTCCTCCTCTCCTCCTTCAAACTCTTCATTATCTCAGTCTCTTTTCTCTAAATGCTATACTCTATTTTTCCATCTATCAAGCTTCCATGGTCCCATACAGAAATAGGGAATGAGCATGAAACAGGCTAAATAGTTAGAAGCAATAGGGCCCACTGACACCTGGGCCCACTGGGAGTTTTCCTGGTATCCTGGTGGGCCAGTCCGACTCTGAGGTAAAGGAATGGTTAGGTAGATAAGGAATAAAAAGTAACAATAACAATATATTTGCAGTTTCACATAGCTATAGTTGTTGGCTGCCAGGGTCAGTGACCCCTATTGGAAAGCTAGAAAGAAGAGGAAGGCAAATAATCCATAAACTATAAAGAATAAATGGAGAAGACCAATTGTAAAGCTGCTAGGAGTAGGACATTCTATAATATACTAAAAGTTAACTTAAAGGTGAACCTTGTGGACCTTTGCAAAGACTGATTTTCAGCCAAGATTTGCATCATTTGTGGGAACTTTCAGTCCAGTCTGCAGAAGGCGGAGTGCTGGTATTCATATAACCTCCTCTCTAAATCCTAAAGACAAGAGCTGAACATTTTTCTTTTGTTCCCAAACCAAAACACGGTCTTCAAAAATGAGTTAGTGCAGGTTGTTTGGGGGAGGGTGCAATTTCTACGATTACACGTTGTACATGTTAAAAGATTGCTGGCTTCTTGGACTAATAAGAACAGGATATAAATAAACAAAGACGAGATTTAGGTTCTTTATCTCAGTTAATACAAAGTGCTTGCCTTCTCAGTTTACTAATTGGCTCCGTTTTAAGCTTGTCCTTCCTCTTCCCGTCCCTGACAAATCTACTTTACATACTTGAAAAAACGCTGCTCCCCTCTGTCGGGGAAGGTCATTAATATTTGGACCTTATTCATTGAGTCGGCTTACTAGATAAAAGCCTTGCTGCATCTGAAGCAACACTCATTGTATAGGGCTCCCTTTGTGACCCCTGAGTTACAGAGCATCTCTGTACTAATCATGGCTTCGAAACTTCCGCGTAGATTTGCTTCGAGGAAATTAACCGTGAAACCGGAGGCAGGGGCAGACACGAAGCTCACATTTACAATAAGCAATCTTGTTGAACAAATCTGGGTTTTCCAAACAGGTGGTTTGAATGTGCAAAAGTGAATGCTCTGGTTATCTTGATCATCAGCCATTTCCTTCCTAGAATGACACGGTGTATTGCCTTGAAGGCAAATCTACATTTATTATCCTTATTATCTATATCAGTGCAACTTTTTACTTTCTGTGGGCAAGATCTGACCCCCGGGGTGAACACACGGATCATTGTCATCCAGGGTGCATTTACTGGCTGCAATCTGCTCTAAGTGTGCCTTAACAGGCGGATTGTAGTCTCATCAGTGCACACAAATCAGAGTGGAGAGGGTCCGAATCTTAGGCTGGCACCTTTTAAAAAATATAATAATGGCTGGGATGTACTGGTGTGATGGGGATGTACTGGTGTGATGGGGAATGGGTTGATATCATAAATGACATACTACACATTGCACCCTACATTCCTCCCTTGAATTGTTTCTGCACTGGCCATGAATACAGCACTGCCTGAGTTCAGCAGCACTGTATGCATGAAGAGAAGGCACGTGGCATATGTTATGGTCAGGAATTTCCCCACCAATTCTGTGCTCTTCGCCTTGCAGCTAATTTTAGTGTGATTAGTCGCAGCAACTTATACAGTAGCCTGTAGTCGCAGTGACTAATTCGCCCTTAGTGATATAATTTCTGTGATATAACCTACTGAATCTTGTGTGTTATAATAAATAATGTACCCCCTGTTGTAAAATATAAGGTTATTAGAAGTCACCTTGGAGTCCCCTGTATAAAAGTTTATATGGTCATGCAACTCCTCGGTGACTTATAATATCCTTATATTTTACAATGGGGATGCATTATTAACTATATATTTTTTGCTTGCCCAGGCATAAAACTAAAAACTACTTTTGGCATGGCATCCATGTTCCAGCTCATGTCATATGGGTTAGATTGTATAATATGTAAGACACACACTGGTGTTTGTTAGCATAAGACCACAGTCTGTATTATCCCTTCTGGGAGGAAGGAATGTTTATAGATGTCGGCTTCCGATACAATAGATTAATAAATGACTTTGTTTCATAATTAAGTGGCAACTTGCTGTTATACCATTGGCGGTATGCCCACACAGACAACGGCAGGACAGAGTGAGTGTTTATGAGACCAGTTTTGTCCATGTATTTAATGATATGTCCCAGCATGCCTAGAGGGAGCACAGGCAATGCCCTGCGCAGATCTTTTGCAAGTGCCCCTGACTTCCATTACAATATGCACAAATATTGCTTCAGAGAGATGTACCTACCAGCACCAGGACTGTCATGACCACATAGCAAGACATTTTGCTCTGCACCACCATAAATGTGTCCCTGAAAGATTCTTTTTCATTTTAGCTAGGAAAGACTCTAGAGCAAGAATGCAGAGCCAGCAAAGTAGCAGCGGCACCCAAGGCAATACAGTTTGGCCCTGTGCTCTTCCTTGAATGCCAACACCCACTTGCTCACCCTGCCTTCCAGCTGCCACTTGGTCTGCATGCCAAACCCCTGCCGCTCTGTCTGCCACCGTGCCAGTAAACATGTAGCGCTACATGCAGAAGATCAGAAACATAAATTCATCAGAGCTGGCACTGTGGTACTTCAGAGCCAATGCCCTAGGTGATACCATCTACTGTACTTGAAGATTCAAAATCTTTGCAGCTAATTGATGATTGGTTGCCCTGTGTTACTGCCCTGGTGTATGCTTACACGTTTTAAGTAAATAAGCTGTCTTCTAAGCACTGTTATATTGTTCCTATAGGGAAGCCTATTACAGTAGAACTCCAGTTTTATGTTTTTAAGGGACCAGAAAAAAATGTTGTAAAATCCAGGAAATGTATTATGCATTATATATTGGTGGGACCACAAAAAGCAGCTTAAAATGAAGGAACACTTAAAATCAGGTTATGTACAATTGAGGTTTTACTGTAGTTCATATTGAATGTTTGTTCTATGAACGTTAGAAGGCTTTAGGGGGATGCAATGTAACGTTTGTAACAGGTCTAGTTGCCCTTAGCAACCAATCCACATGTAGCAGTTACTGGTCAGCTGTTTGAAAGCAAAACTTGTCCTTTTTATTTTATTGCCTCTTAAATACAAACACAGATGACTATTGTCCCAACCTTAAACCTACAGCAACCAATCAGATGTTTCCTTTAGCCATTCTTACTACACTAGAGCAGCAAAGCGTAGGTGCTGATTAGTTAGTATAGGTTATAGTATTTTTCAATTTCCTTACAGATTTTTAACAAAGAACTGCTCACTGGATATATATACATCAGTACAGAGATACTCCCTGTAGGTAGCATGTACTTGCCCATACCAGGTGGTATCAGTCAGATTGCGTGGTGTAAATGCTTTTGCCCTGCTTCTCACCAAACTGTGTGATCATCACTTTGCCTGTGTGGGTGTTTTGCAGTGAATGGGGGTCATCCACTGACCTAGAACTGCTGAATTTCCACTTAGCCATCTGACCAGCCTGTGGGCCCAAGAGTCAGGCATGTGGAATTTTTTTATATGTGTGTGGCCTGATTTTAAATTTGACTTTGTGTGGCAGCAGCATAATCTTTCTGGAAGAAGTTTGCAAATCCCATGCTTGCCTCCATCTCTACGGTCCTCTATAGGATACAGAATAAAACCAGTAGAAATCTACAAATCTGGAATGCAAATTCCACACTGTGAACATGAGCTCTTTGCCAACAAGTCCCTATTTGCTCAGAATTTCAGGTGTCCAGACTGTAAAGCAGTTAAAACTGTCAGTTGAACTTAAAGATAAACGTGTATCCTCAAAGTCATGGTTAGAATTATTATCTAGAGCTGGGTTGTAAAACTGGAGGTTCAAATGTGATCCTCCATGAGAATTGTGTGGCCTCAGCCTGCTCAAAAGCTCTATAGACATCTTTGTATGACATTAAAAATTAGCCTTTAGTATGGAGAAAGTTCCACAGCACCGATAAGGAATGGCGTGAATACTGGTAGATACATTTTATGCTCACTTTATTAACACTACTGATAGAAGAAAAAGAAGTTCAAGTTGTCCCAGAGATCTAAATGGATATATGTAGTAGGATTTGAGTTCGCCCGTGATGATTTAATCAAGAGTTCCTTTGTTGTAAACCAGTCAAGCATTCTACTATTTCTTATAATCATTTGGCTATTGGTGGTACTGTTTTATTGGTAGATCTTACATAAATATTTTGTATATGTTCCTATCAAAAACCCATGCAGTGCCTGGTTCCATTGTATGGCTGTGCTGCTGGAGTGATAAGACCTTCCATGAGTTATCAGCTAAAGCTGAGGCTTCCATGCTGAGGGTCTGCTCCCCTTCCCAGTAAGGCAACAGGGAGCCCAGCCTGAAGAACACATAGGCTGAGATTTTGTGGTGAAATACTTGAATATAAAGCTGTTATAATCATTTTGCACATATTTGTACCCTTGTTATGATCTCAGTGAGATTAACTGCTGGTTCCAAAAGAGATACTTGTAACCACAGAAGTTTAAAATCCTGTATTGCCTGTATCAGTCCAGAAACAAGTGATTTTATAGTAAATCACCTGATCTACAGTATAAATGCAGGTAGTCTTTCCCTTCTTTTTCTAACAAAATGTGGGCCACAGCCTCCTTTGCATTAAAGCACTTTGGGCCACCGACTGTTTCACTTTTAGGAAATATTTCTATTTACAATTTAGTAATATTGAAATAAAGCTTTATTGGATCAGACTTGTTTGTGGTTTGGAAGCAGTTGTGATATTATGTCAGTTATGTCACCAGGTGAACAGATAGATGGGCAGTCCTTCCGCCAACTGGGGAATGGGTCTGTAGGTCTCTGATGAAATAGATCTGCCTTTTCCAATAAGCACTCAGCTATTGGCCCCTCATTGAATGGTTCCTTTTATTTATCAGCAGAGCCATGTAACAGCTGGTACGGCACAGTATCCCTCTGGCACAGCTGCTCATCCTGCAAATCATATATTACTCTTCTTCGTATATAACAGTGTTTCTTGCTTCAGGCTGCGGCCATTACCCTAAACTACAGTCGTTCCTATCCCGTCAGAGCAAACCTAGTGATTTATCCAGACTTGGTTTTGTGGGCTAGAACACACCAACAGCTGTTTGCTCACGTTTCTAAAATACATGGAGCCTGTGCCATCCTGCCTGTAGGCCTCCCCTCCCTGAATGGTGGGTAATCAGCTTACACGCAGGCATTCCACAACTGCTTGTAATAAAGACTCACGCTCAATAAAAAAAAGAAATGTTCCTCATCACAAACCAGTTTTTATAAGAGGCAATTCATTAACATGCTGTTTATTACAAAGAAATCTTTCATCTGATATAGTACTACTAATTTTCTAAGCATAAAAATGGGATGGGATCCATTATCTAAGGAACACGTTACGGGAATATCGGGAAGTTCATCTTCATTCTAATTTCTAAAAATGATTTTCTTTTTTATTTGTAATAATAAAACAGTAGCTTGTACTTGATGGTAACTAAGCTGCAAGGATCCATATTGGTGCCAAAACAATTCTGTTGGGCTTATTTCATGTTTAATGATTTTTAGCAGCCTTAAGGTATGGGGACCTAAATCACAGAAAGATCCTGCCCCAAGCATTCTGGATAAAAGATCCTATAACTGTATATAATGTCTGGTTACTAAGGGATAACGAAATTCAGAATGCAGTGATTTAAGCTATCTGTACACTTAAAGAGACAATATACACCCTGTTGCTAGAAATGAGAACATTATAAAGAACTTGTGTTGAAATTACTTTCTGCCTAATGTTTTAATTAAAAAAAATATTTTTTCTATTTTTTGCCTTTATAAAGCACTGATTTGAAACTTACACTATTTTTACTAAACTCCCCCCCTTCCTTTATAAACATGGCAGTTTGTTCAGTGTTCCCTATCTACCTTTGAGCAAACAAACCTCTCCCTTATCTAAGCAGCAGCCTTTGAGCAGCTCATTATCACGCTTATCCAATCATTTGGCCCCTGGGCCAACAATTGCATGATAACTGAGGCCAACGCAAGCCTGTCAGGAGCAGATCTCCTCCCAATATGCCCATCTGAGATTTAAGGGCTCTGGCACACAGTGAGATTAGTTGCCCGCAACAAATCTCCCTTGTCACGGGCAACTAATCTCCCCGAACTACCATCCCACCGGCGATTTGCCGAAATCGGCTGCGCAGCGTGTGCCATCCCACCGGCGACTTACATTTTTGCCGGTGGGATGGTAGTTCGGGAAGATTAGTCGCTCGTGACAAGGGAGATTTGTCGCGGGCGACTAATCTCCCCGTGTGCCAGAGTCCTAAGGGCTGTGACACACGGGGAGATTAGTCGCCGCGTGACAAATCTTCCTTGTCGCGAGCGACTAATCTCCCCGAAATGCCATCCCACCGGCTAGAATGTAAATCGCCGGTGGGATGGCATACACGGCACCGCGATTTGACGAAGTCGCGGAAGTTGCCTTGAGAGTAATGTAAATTCCCGGTGGCATGGCATACACGGCGCCGCGATTTGCCAAGGTCACCGAAGTTTCCTTTCAAGGCAACTTTGGCGACCTCGTCAAATCACGGCACGCGTATGCCATCCCACCGGAAATTTACATTCTAGCCAGTGGGGTGGCATTGCGGGGAGATTAGTCGCCTGCAACAACGGAGATTTGTTGTGGCGCAACTAATCCCCCCGTGTGTCACGGCCTTAAGGGTGAAGACACAGAGAGCTACTAGTAGCAGCTACTTTTTTACACCTACTAAACCCCAGAAAACACCCTGCCATAGATAATACTGAGAATTGCCTCTGCTAAAACACATGTACAGTTATCAGTAAATGATCAGCATTGTCTATTTTAGTAGCCACGACAAGTAGCTGCTACTAGAAGCTCCATGTGCTTTCGCCCAACAGAGCAGTAGTTTTTTGGCGGTGGGGTCAGTGACCCCCATTTAAAAGCTGGAAAAAGTCAGAAGAGGAAGGTAAAAAATTCAAAAACTACAGGTAATGAAAAAAATTAAGGCCAATTAAAAAGATGCTAAGAATAGGCCATTCTAAAACATACTGAAGGTGAACCACCCCTTTAAACAATTTCTCCAGCATGAATTTAAAAATAATAATAATTGGCCCATAATTCTTTACATGACTATACTGTGTACTCCCAACTTGGCATGGAAATTTATGCAAGGAATTTCTATGATTTAACTGACTCATGAGTTTCTTTAAGACCCTTGAGATAATATAGTTATATACAAACAGACCAAAATGTCAAATTGCTGATAAAGCAGGAATGGGAGATTTACAGCACTAAAGCCCCAAGTTAAGGAAAGGTAGGCTGGAAATGTGAAAGTACAAATATAGAAGCATCTGCCAGAAAATGGATTGTGGGGTGGGATGCATTGAAACGGCTTGGCAAAAGCCAGGAGGGGGGGAAATAATACACAAGACCGAGATTCAGGGATATATACTGTACAATGAAATAACTACTAGGGATGTACCCAATCCCGGATTCAGTTCAGGATTCGGTCAAATAAAAGCCTTTTTTCAGCAGGATTCCGATTTGGCCAAACTGAATCAAAGCCCTTAAAAGCATGCGACTTTTGGTCACATGAGCAAGGAAATCAAAATTGTTGTGCCACACCCTAATTTCTTGCTTCTTATTAACCCTTCCTTAGCCTAAATTAGGGTTCCGATTCAATTTGGGATTTTGTTAAACCCTTCATGAAAGACTCGAGATTCCAAAATAGTGTATTCAGTGCCATCCTTAATAACCACTAACAAAAGAATGGAATAAAGAAGGAGTGATAGGGATGACACTCTTTATCAGAAACTAAATATATATTATTAGGGCCGTGACAGACGAGGAGATTAGTTGCCGCATGACAAATCTCCCTTGTCGTGGGCAACTAATCTCTGAGAGGAAACTTCAGCAATTTCGTCGCCGCGTATGCCATCCCACTGGTGATTGACATTCTAGCCGGTGGGATGCCATTTTGGGGAGATTTGTTGCGCGGCGACTAATCTCCCCATCTGCCACAGCCCTTATAAAGGAGAAAGAAAGGCAAAGTCACTTGGGGGTGCCAAAATGTTAGGCACCCCAAGTGACTTTAATCTGGTGCCCCTGTTAGGAGAGAACCATACCAGCCCGGGGTAGCTGCAGCGCTTCCTCCCTCCGGGTTTCCTGCGCTCGCATGCGCAATAGAGTGAATAGTGTAACTTTAACAGAGAAGTCGGCTTTTCACTCTACTGCGCATGCACCAACCGCTGGCATTTTCGGAAAGGGAAGCAGGAAGGAGGAAGCGCATCACTACAGGTACCCTGGGCTGGGGCTTTTTTCTCTGAACAGAGGCACCAGCCCTGGGTACAAGGTAAGCGATTAAAGTCACTTGGGGGTGACACCCCCAAGTGACTTTGCCTTTCCTTCTCCTTTAAGGTACAACTGCTGGAAACACTAAACTATACATGGGTCTGACCAGTGTCAGAAAGTACCTGGTACTTGGTCCCAGCTAAGATATAATTGATCCATATTCGAAGCAAAATAATCGTATTGGGTTTAATTAATGTTAAAATGGTAGATTTACTGTATGGAGATCCAAATTACAGAAAGACCTCTTGTTCAGAATACCCTATGTCCCAAGTATTCTGCATACCATATACCTTATACTTGTAATATAACACGCATGTTTCATGCAGCATTTTTTGTTTTTTTACAGAACCTGCCTTTTATTTTGGCGATGCGGAATACCACGTTGATGAAAGTGCCGGTTACATTGAGGTTCGGGTGTGGAGAACTGGTACCGATCTGTCTAAAACTGCAACTGTTACAGTGCGCTCCCAGAAAACCGAGCCTGTGTCAGCAGTTGGTAAGTCAGCAAGTGAAGACAATGGGGCTCATTTACCCAGCACACGTGCTAGAGCATTAAGGGGTACAAAATAATGGGCGTTAATGTTTATTCAAGTAAATAACCCCTTATATTAATTAGAGTTAAACATTATATTGAATAAACAAACTCATATGTAAAATTCTGTTACAACTAAATAAACCATTTTCATATAAATATACTTTTTCAGTAGTATGTGCCATTGGGTAATCCCAAATAGAAAACTGCCATTTTAATAAAGGGCCACCTCCTGGGATCATAGGATTCACAGTGCACACAAACAAACCAAGGGCACACATACATGCTAGGCCCCTCAGCCAATGAATGGACAGTGGGCACAGCACGCTGCCTATCTGCCAACTAAACCCAGTTCTCCTGCAGTAGTCCCAAGGTGTAAGAGCCAGTTATGCTGTGATTATTTGCAGGGGCACGGTTAGGAAGGCTGGTAGAAAATCAGGGTTACAGACTGCAGTTTAGCATCAGTTGAAGGGAGCTCCTGTGGTGCTGGGTACCTATTACATTACATTAACATTTATTTATAAAGCACCAACATATTCCGCAGCGCTGTACAATAAGTGGGTTACATACATGGACATACAGAGTAACATATAACCGATACAAGAGGTGAACCTATGACAATGGCCTCATCCTTATTATGACCAAGGTAGCTCACCAAATGTCCAAATTATACTAGGCAGTATTATAGTTCAGTGCTAGTAAGCTTAACTAGTGCCATAATAATGTAACATTCCCCTGTGTTAATGCTGCACTACCTTTATAAATACCTTTTGAAGTTTTTTGCATTATAAACATTAAAGGAATACTGTCATTGGAAAACATGTTTTTTTTCAAAACACATCAGTTATTAGAGCTTCTCCAGCAGAATCCTGCATTGAAATCCATTTTCAAAAGCGCAAACAGATTTTTTTATATTTCATTTTGAAATTTCACATGGGGCTAGCCATATTCTTCATTTCCCAGGGTGCCACAGCCATGTGACCTGTGCTCTGATAAACCTCAGCCACACTTTACTGCTGAGATGCAAGTTGGAGTGATATCACCCCCCTCCCAGCAGCCGATCAGCAGAACAATGGGAAGGGAGCAAGATAGCAGCTCCCAGTAGGTATCAGAATAGAACTCAATAGTAAGAAATCCAAGTCCGGCTTGGGACTCCTCCAGTTACATGGGAGTAGGAGAAACAGGTTACCTGAAAGCAGTTCTAATGTGTAGCGCTGGCTCCTTCTGAAAGCTCAGACTCAGGCACAATGCACTGGGATGGCGCCTACACACCAATATTACAGCTAAAAAAATACATTTGTTGTTTTAAGAACAACATATTAAATGGTAGAGTGAATTATATGCTATGCAAGTGCAATTGCTGTGTTTTTTCCTTATAATTCCAGCATAATTTTGGATGCAAACAGGCAAATCTTATGAGGCAATTGTGCTGGACCAATTTGCCTAATGGACGCAACTGTGCATGTGCTTACTTGATAATCAGGCTCAATTGCGCCAAATGTTTTCAAAATCTGTCTTTGTCTTTTCCAGTGTTTGCTGGTGTCGTTTTCTGGTTATCAGTTTGCGAGTGAAGTGGTTCATCCTTTTCTTTTGGCACAAGTGTACTGCACCCATTGATGCAAAGCTCTGAGGGAACCCTGAAGCTACCACCTTGTCTGGAGGTCGCTGTAGCCCAGGGTTCCCCTGCATCAATGGGTGCAGCAGCGCTCAGTTTGAAACAGAAGGCAGGATGTGCTGAGCGACAATGAGCACAACTATAGGGAGGAGCATGGAGGACTATTTGAAGCAAAAACCTTTAGTGACTCACTGCTGGGAAAAGCGCAAGTTGCTCACTTCACTTGTGGACCTCAATGAGCCCGATTGTGTGATTTCTTCCCACTATTCCATTTTCCTCCCACACTGAAAAAATATACAGAAGGTTAATTGGATCCTGGAAATGTGTTGTGCAAATGTAATAGGGACCTTATATTGTAGCTCCTCTGGTTCAGGAAAACAATGAACTATCTCTGTAAATCACTGCATACATTTGTTGACACTAAATAATGGATAATAGTAATAATAAATATAGTCAGAAGTGCATGATTAAGTTCATACAGCCATTTCTGTTATACCATGGTTACTGAACACATACTAACAGCATCCCATTCCTTCCCTTTTTAGCTGGCACTGACTATGTTGGGATCAGCCGAAATCTGGATTTTGCACCCGGAGTGAACATGCAGACTTTCAGTGTAATCATTCTGGATGACCTTGGAAAGCCGGTGCTGGAGGGAATAGAGAAGTTTGAGTTGATTCTCCAGATGCCAATGAATGCCGTCCTGGGAGAGCCCAGCAAAGCTACAGTATTTATCAATGACACTGTCTCTGACTGTAAGAGTCCTTTTTGTAGTATTGTTCAATATAGACTTAGACAGTGTAGATCAGTGATCTATAACCAGTGCAACATGTTGCTCACTAACCCACTGGATGTTACATATTTCAGTTGGATTGAAAAAAAGACAAAAGTCTATCAAGTTCAACCCTTCCAAGTGAACCCCAGCGCACACACATAGACCCATACCGACCTATCTATACACTCACATACATAAACCCTATATACCAACATCAATACTAACTGTAGATATTAGTATCACAATAGCCTCGGATACTATGCTTGTTCAAGAAATCATCCAAGCCCCTCTTATAGGCATTAACAGAATCTGCCCTCACTGTAAAAAAAACCATATTGATCTTAGTGACCTTAAAGCAGGTGCTTATTTTTGAATTCCTGCTTTGGAGGCATGTTTTGGTTGCATAAAAGCCAGGTGTACTGCCAAGTCTCCTGTAGGCTGCCATTACATATAGGCAGGGGCGGGCCAAGCCGACCGGGCACCCTAGGCAACCCGGTCGGCCTCCTCGCCCCTGCACCTTCCCCCCCCCCCTCGCGTTTCAGCACGCATGCACAGTTCCCGGGGGGGGGTGGCGGCTACGGCTACACGATACTTCATTGCCCCCACCGCGTAATGACAAGCGGTGGGGGCAATGAAAAAGGGAAAAAGGAGCTAGGGGTAGGCAGGAGAGGCTCCTGTCTGGTGCCCCCCAGTCGTTGCGCCCTAGGCAGCTGCCTCTTCTGCCTACCCCTAGTTCCGGCCCTGCATATAGGGGCTACTAAATATCCAGTCATAGCTCTTATTTGGCACCCCGGAACATTTTTCATACTTATGTTGCTCCCCAATGCTGCTTTGTTGCTTTGTGTTGATAATGGCTAGTCGGGCACTGGGGTTGTTCATATGTAATCTCCCAATTAGCCAGGGGTTCTATGAATCGCCCTAGACTGAAAGTCTAACACTGAGTGTATGTATTTGCTCAAATCACCAACTTTATTCACATGTTTTCAGTGCCAAAGGTCCAATTCAGAGAGCCAATGTACATGGGAAATGAAAATGATGGGCAAATTGAAACCAAAGTGTACAGGAGCGGCGATGTCAGCTACAAGTCTACGGTGCGCTGCTACACGAGGCAGGGATCGGCGCAAGTCATGATGGATTTTGAAGAGCGACCAAACACTGATGATTCAATCATAACCTTCTTACCTGGTAAATCACTGTCCTGTGATCATTTTGTTTGAGTTTCATGGGATATAAATAAAGGCTCAAATGTGGCTGTAGCAAGCTATAAGGGCCTGATGCGGCTCTCAATAATGGCCATTTTTAGTGTTTGTATGACCCTGTATCAAATATAAAACGTTGGTTTGTAGAGCCCCTAAATTTCACATTGCACCATTGTGTATCATCACCTGGCTTATAAATATAAACCAAAGAGATTTGTAAGGTTAATTTATTGTCAGATTTTACTAAGCTGGCATCTACCTAACCAAGATTCGGTGGAAATCCTATGAACATAGTTACATTCCATTGCTCCATTTGACCTTAGAGAAACAGCAAGCTGGAAATACTCATATAACCCCATGAAAAAACTAGACCAGTGATCCCCAACCAGTGACTCAGGAGTAACATGTTGCTCACCAACCTTTTGGATGTTGCTCCCAGTGGCCTCCAAGCTGGTGCTTAATTTTGAATTCCTGGCTTGGAGGCAAGTTTTGGTTGCATAAAAACCAGGTGTACTGCCAAACAGAAACTCCTGTAGGCTGCCAGTCCACATAGGGGCTACCAAATAGCCAATAGCAGCCCTTATTTGGCACCCCAGGAACTTTTTTTATGGTTGTGTTGCTCCCTATTCTTTTTACATTTAAAGGAACAGTGACACCAAAAAATGAAAGTGTATACTATAATGTACTATTGCCATGCACTGGTACACTGGTTTGTTTGCCTTAGAAAGACTACTATAGTTTATATAAGTAAGCTGCTATGTTGCCATGGGAGCAGCCATTCAAAGGAGAAAAGGCACAGGTTACTTAGCAGATAACAGATAACCCCCCATTATATGGGGCTTATCTACTAGTTATCTGCTATGTAACCTGTGCCTTTTCTCCTTTTTTCCAGCTTGAATGGCTGCCCCCGTGGCTACACAGCAGCTTATTTATATAGTAGCTTTTCTGTAGCAAAAACACCATTTTTTTGCAGAGCAACAGCACATTATATTCTAATTACTTTAAAACACTGTTCCTTTAAGTGTGGCTCATGGGTAAAAAGGTTAGGGATCCCTGCAATAGACCCACCCTGCTACCTTTTGAGCTAGGGCTTAATTAAACAGTGTTGTATTGTTTCACATATCACTGTGATGGAATATTTCTGGAGCAGTACCTTTTCTGATTGCTTATGTGCCTTGCTTGCATCTAATTCCACTATAAGAGCCTAGTCAAATAGGATCAAATGGGAAGTGTAACAGCCAACCTAGCCCAATATCTGGGACTAAATTCCACACTATATTGACCCCTTATTTCTGCAACCAAAGAACATTTTTGAAATCCCATTGTGCAACAGTAAGGGCAGTTTGCTAGTGAATAAAAATAGGAGCAGTTGCAAAGTTTCCATCTTATTTGACTCACGTATGTTCACTGGATGCTCTGTGTTTAAATTTGCACTTAAATTGCATCCTTCCCTTTGTATACTCTGCTCCCAGGCGAGACGGAGCGTAGCTGCACTGTTGTGCTGATGGATGATACAATTCACGAGGAAGATGAAGAGCTGCGCCTCGTTTTGGGCACCGCAAGAAGCGAGTCACCCTTTGGAGCCTCCATTGGAGAACTGAACGAAACACTGATAAAGATTAAAGATGACGCCGACAGTAAGATGACCTTATAAATTGGACATTATGTGGCAGGGTGACACTGACTTTATTTCCATATTAAACATCTTTTTTTTCCCTCCCAGAGGCAATAATTAAATTTGGAGACACCAAATACAGCGTCAGTGAGCCAAAGGAACCCGGGCAGATAGTGGTTGTAAAAATTCCTGTGGTTCGCCTGGGAGACACATCAAAGGTTTCTATTGTGCGAGTGCACACAAAGGATGGTTCTGCAACTTCTGGAGAGGATTATAACCCCGTGTCAGAAGGTACAATGGCTTTCCTTGGCAGAGGCTGAACTTCCCTCACCTGTAGAGCATTCAGTCTTTTATAAAGCATCAATATTTCCTAACTTCCAGTATCCCGGCAGCTTGTCACCATTGTAAGATAAATCCTGTTCATTTTGTGAAGCCAGTAGTATATTTCCCTATACATTTAGAAAACATTCTATTAAAAAATGGAATATGGCCCTTTGCATTGCAAAAGTTTTAGGGCAACTAAATGCCAGAAAATACCCTGCCATAGGCACTACTGAAAATTGCTTCTGCTAAAACACACATAGAGTTAATTGTCAGTAAATGATCAGCATTGTCTATCTTAGTAGCCATGACAAGTAGCTGCTACTAGCAGATATTTGGTGGCTTCTTTTGTATGACACACCACTTCCATTTAAATTCTTTCATTCTGATGGTATCCTCCTTACACCTCTTTATTTGGTAGCCTTCATGGCAAGATTCAGCTCGACATTTTGGCAGATTTAACCTAACTGCCTTGAGAAATGGTTATATATTATCATTACATTCCTTTATAAAGAGCATAACACCTTAAACAACACAGTATACAGTATAACAGTACGTAATATATGGACAAATCGATGCAGCAGGTAATTGGGACTCTGCTCGCAAGAGCTTACAATATATCAGGATGGCACCACTATTGGTCAGTATTGGCAGCCCATCCTTCAGTCCTCTCAGATCCTAGATGGTCTATCCAAGATGGAATGGAAATATGCCAGTACTGCTTCTTGTTGTGTAGGGCATGTGAAGAACTCACCCCAATTGGCCTAAATAAATAGGTCCATGTAATTCACAAATGGTTCCACAGTTCAGCCAGTTAGGTGATAAAGTATTAAGTTGGCCTTAACAGAGAAGTAACAAAGAAGCCATATCTAATTAAGCTTTCATTTTACAGAAATTGAGTTTAAGGAGGGAGAAACACAGCATGTTGTGGAGATTGAAGTCCTTTACGACGGAGCAAGGGAAATGAGGGAAGCTTTCACAGTCCACCTAAAGCCCGATGAGAACATGGTGGCAGAAACTCAGGTAACCTAGACAAGTAACTGACAGAGTGCATGTTAGCTTTCTGTCCCCACCACTTGTTAGTGAATTAGGAATGACTATTTATGATATGGTATTTCCTTTTGCACAGGGTGCTGATGATAAGCTATAAAGCTGGGCCACTTTCCTGCCATATGGCATTATTCATCATTGTAACTAATCTGCCGCTGTCATAAATACATGTGCCTGGTCAGTTTATTTTCCATCTATTTATGGCAGGAGCAGGAACAAGACCTGGCTAAAACGGGATGATGGGATATCAGTGAAATCATCAGTGCTTCATTGGATTATATTTACTTATCAGTCCTTTTTCAAACATTTACAGATGACCAAGGCTATTGTGTATATCGAGGAGATGAACAGCATGGCTGATGTTACTTTCCCATCAGTCCCCCAAGTCTTCTCTCTTATGATATATGATGACACTTCAAGAGCTAAAGAAAACCCTAATCCAGTTGCTGGCTATCCCGTTGTCTGTGTTACAGTGAGTACTGACGTGGCGTCCAAAACTGGACCTGATACACCCGCACAGATTCAGTTTACAAGCTATGTCTCATTACCTTTTATACATTACTTCTAAGGGTATATACAGAATACTTATACAGGTATGGGATCTGTTATCTGGAAAACCATTATCCAGAAAGCTCCAAATTGTGGGATATCTCCCATAAACTGCATTTTAATCAAATAATATACTTTTTAAAAAAAGATTTCTGTTTCCTCTGTAATATAAAAACAGAACCTTGTACTTGATCCCAACTAAGATATAATTAATCCTTATTGGGGGCAGAACAGCCCTATTGGGTTTATTTAATGGTTAAATGATTCCCTTTTCTCTGTAATAATAAAACAGTACCTTGTACTTGATCCAACTAAGATATAATTACCCCTTATTGGGGGCAGAACAGCCCTATTGGGTTTATTTAATGGTTAAATGATTCCCTTTTCTCTGTAATAATAAAATAGAACCTTGTACTTGATCCCAACTAAGATATAATTACCCCTTATTGGGGGCAGAACAGCCCTATTGGGTTTATTTAATGGTTAAATGATTCCCTTTTCTCTGTAATAATAAAACAGTACCTTGTACTTGATCCTAACTAAGATATAATTACCCCTTATTGGGGGCAGAACAGCCCTATTGGGTTTATTTAATGGTTAAATGTTTCCTTTTTCTCTGTAATAATAAAACAGTACCTTGTACTTGATCCCAACTAAGATATAATTACCCCTTATTGGGGGCAGAACAGCCCTTTTGGGTTTATTTAATGGTTAAATGATTCCCTTTTCTCTGTAATAATAAAACAGTACCTTGTACTTGATCCCAACTAAGATATAATTACCCCTTATTGGGGGCAGAACAGCCCTATTGGGTTTATTTAATGGTTAAATGATTCCCTTTTCTCTGTAATAATAAAACAGTACCTGTACTTGATCCCAACTAAGATATAATTAATCCTTATTGGAGGTAAAACAATCCTATTAGGTTTATCTAGCATTAAAATTATTTTTTAGTAGACTTAAGGTATGGAGATCCAAATTATGTAAAGACCCCTTAACTGGAAAAGTTGTAGTCCTGAGCATTCTGGATAACAGGTCCCATACTGGTACATGTGAAGGATCTGTTATTTGGAAACCTGTTGTCCAGAAAGCTCCAAATTATGGGAAGGCCATCTCCTGCACACTCCATTTTAATCAAATAATTTAACATTTTAAAAAGTATTTCCTTTTTTTCTCTTTAATAATAAAACGATACCCTGTACTTGATTCCAAGATATAATTAAGCTTTATCGGTGGCAATACAATTCTATTGGTTTATTTAACATTTAAATGATTTTTTAGTAGGTATGGAGATCCAAATTATGGAAAGACCCAAGCATTCTGCATAATAGGTCCCATACTTAATTTTGCTGTTGCTAAAAATGACCCTATACATCTTTAGAAAAATTTGCTCAGAGTTTACTTTGATGTTCTTTTGTATTGACCATTGGGGTGTATTGCACTGGCATTGGGGAGCCTATTGTTATTATTGTTTGTTCTGTGTGTAATTACTTTGGGGTAAGTGTCAGGCTAGAACCCACCGACACAAATCAGATTTACCCATAAACACCCAGTGAAGAAGAATGCCCATGATTTTAAGCGAGCTGTGATAGGGACAGTCATAGGAATGTATGAATGATACACACCTCTCTATGAAATGAAGGAAACACATCAAACTTGTTTTTCAGGCTTGCAACCCCAAATACTCCGATTTTGATAAAACTGGTTCCATATGCGCAAGTGAAAATATAAACAATACCCTGACACGATACCGCTGGCTCGTCAGTGCACCCACCGGGTTGGATGGAGTAACCAGTCCCATGAGAGAGGTAGACTTTGATACATTCTTTACTTCCTCCAAAATGATCACATTGGACTCCATATACTTTCAAGCTGGCTCTCGGGTACAGTGTGCTGCCCGGGCAGTGAACTCAGATGGAAACGAAGGTTTGGAGCTGATGAGCCCAATCATGACAATAAGTTCGGAGGAAGGTAAATATTAATGTTCCTGGAAACAGAGACAAGTTTGGTGCCATCTCATATCTTACAGTTCCATTTAATTGTAAGAAGAAATTATTAATTTGAAGTATCAAGATTATGCATTTTATTTTCTTTTTCTATAGGTCTTTGCCAACCTCGAGTACCTGGTGTTGTGGGAGCTGAGCCATTCTCTGCTAAGCTGAGATACACTGGGTCTGAGGATCCCGATCATCCAAATCTCATTAAAGTGACTGTCACACTCCCTCATATTGATGGTAATAATCAGCCTTCTTGCTTAACTTTCAACTGTCATATATTCAGAAAAGAACATTAAATGACCACTTGTTAATTCCTCACAGTCTGCATATATATATATATATATATATGTATGTATGTATAACTTTATTTATAAAGCGCCACAAGGGTACACAGAGCTGTACAGTCTTACAAAATACAAAGTTACACACAGGGAGGATAAGTGTTATAATAAATAAATACAATAAATATATATTTATGCACATTTAATAAGTGCCATGTGGTATGAGACTCAGTAGGAAGGAGGTCCCTGCCCTGTAGAGCTTACAATCTAAGTATATATATACAGAATTGTACTTATCAGAGTATCTTTCCTAGGTATGCTACCCATTGTTTCAACAAGAGAATTGTCCAACTTTGAGCTTACACTCAGCCCTGATGGAACGAGGGTTGGAAACCACAAATGCTCAAACCTCCTGGATTTTAACGAAGTGAGGACTCGGCATGGGTTTTTGACGGATGCAACTAAGAATCCAGATGTGATAGGGGAGACCTCTCCTTACCAATATAGCTCACAGCTCAGAGGAGCCAGTGCTCTGCGATTTTACAAGAATCTTAACCTAGAGGCTTGCTTGTGGGAATTCACCAGCTACTATGACATGTCCGAGCTTCTTACTGAATGCGGCGGCACCATTGGCACAGATGGACAGGTAACTTGTATTGGTATTTTCAGATTTTCTGTGGGTGCATTATATGGTTTTGGTGTTTTCTCCGTTGGCTGTTACGCCTCCACCCATAGTTGCCTCCTGCCTGCATTATGTATTTCAGATCTATGTAGAAGATAATTAGTATTATGATATGTACCATGCAGTTGTGGATGCACATAATGTTTTGTTTTAAGTTCACTGGAAGATGTCACAGAGAGCTTTGAGTGTAACGGCAACACAGCTAGCACACATAGGATTGCCACCTGGCCTGTATTTAGCAGGCTGGGTGGCCAGGTAAAACACCTGCCAAAGCTAGGCCAGTATTACAAATTTACCAGCAATGTAGTTGCCAGTAAATCTGTAATACCCTTACGATGAACTTCTGGCCCACCCTTGCTCCTCCCCCAATCCTCTCTAAACTTACCTTTTTTTCTTCCATCCTCTGGCCATTGCACATTATAGCTCCACCCTTCTATGTCATCACCCTGCCCCCTTTACATCACAGCCCACCCCCTCTTGTTCCTGCCCCACCATAGCCAGTAAATATTATTCAGAAAGATAGCAACCCTACTCAGAGAATATATTCATGTACTGGTGGACCATCTGTCAATTATTGGGAGTCCCGGCTTTATAGTTCTGACTTTTTTTGCCTTTTAGCAAGTCTAAGTTGAATTCTGAACTTGGCACCTCCTAGCAGGAGTCTGTATGTGTATATGTGGGTTTCCTCCATGTTGTTTGGTTTCCTCAGGCATTCTAAAAACATACAGGCAGGGACTGTCTCCTGAAGTTGTCTCCCTAGTCTTTGGGTTTAGTTTATAGTATGGTATGGGTCTGTCCATAATTTGGATCTCCATCATTGTGCCTCCAATAAGGATGAATTCTATCTTGGTTGGGATCAAGTACAAGATACTGTTTTATTACTACAAGAAAAAGGAAACTATTTTTAAAAATTTTAATTATTTGATGAAAATGGAGTCTATGGGAGATGGCCCTTCAGTAGTTTTGAGCTATTTAGATAATGGGTTTCCGGATAATGAGTCCCATACCTGTACTAATGTCCTGGTACCGTTACACAGGTTTCTATGAAAGCATGGATGTTTTAGCCACCAACATGTTTATACAAGACATCCACTGGCAACTTCAAAATTTATATTTTTTAGAGTATAAAAATGAATGGCAAGGTCTAAAACATTTATCCCAAATACTTGGGTAAATAAATTCATTGGCAAGCATTGTTTTCATTCACTGACATAGGGTTGTTTTCCTCATGTTTCCCCTAAAGATGAAAGAAGCTTGACGCTTAACTTGTAAAAGGACTTGTAAATCTCCACATAAATGGCCCCTCTCAGCCCAAGCTTCCCTGTCTGGCAGGGCCTCATCCTTTTGTTCATTTGCCTGATCGATGTCTTCTCATGACCTTGTCAGGCTGTGATGGCTTCCTGGTTGGTTTTGTCTTCTATAAACTCATTGTCCTGATTTCAGTCTACAGACTAAATAATTGCCTTGTGTGTGTGTTTGACCTAGGTGGTCCAGCAAATTCTGAGACAAATAAACATTTTTTATTTCTTTCAATCAAATACCTTCCTTCTCATTTGAAATGGTTTGTGGCACATACGACCCAATGAGCTTATTCCCAAACATTTAGCTACGTGCCATATACACAGTTAAACATTTAATTACATTTTTCTCTGAACTTCAATATTTATGAAAAATATTAGTTACCATGCTACTTATTTTGCCAATCTAATTAAGAAATCAGCCACAGACCTTAATAAACTGAGCCCCAAGTAGGGTTCAATGAAAAATTTCAGCCAGCACAACAAGTATGGTGCAAGCAGGGCTTAGCCCCTGCGTGTTTATTCAAGACAACAACCATACTTGTTGTGCTGGCTGAAATTTTTCATTGGACTTTGTTGGGAGCGCCGATTCTCTGGGCACTATTGTGCACCAAGTACTAAATATTTGAGGAGGTAAGGGTGTGCTGGTGGAACTTTTTTCCCCAAGTAGGGTTGCCACCTTCTTCTGTCAATTAAACCGGTATTTGGGTTGGGGGCCAGTCATGATGTCATTTTGGGTTGGGGAAAAGGTGTACGGGACCAGGAAATGGGTGGGGAAATGGGCAGTGTTATAGGCAGGGAGTGGCCATGGTTATAAAGGGTGATCGGCAGCAGAGAGGGTAAGGGAAGGAATTATAGGGCATTACAAATTTAATGGCAAATATATTGCCGGTAAATTTGCAATACCGGTGCTGGTTCTGGCAGGTAATTTAGCCGGTCAGATACAGGCCAGGTGGCAACCCTAGTCCCAAGTGACCAAAAAGTCTTCAAAATGAGAAAGTGCTGTCATCAACAACAGTATAGGAATCTAGCCTAATCATCTAATTCAACATAATGTATTATTCTTAGGCCCAGCAAATCCTGGCTCTTACTACTAACAGCTGCTTTCTAGCTTTTGTTATCTATGCAATGTCAAGAACCCTTAGTACTACAGAGACCATGCATCTAAATTTATCTACAAAGCAGCCAAGCAACACATAGACACAAGGACCAGATTCCAGTTTGAAGATACAGTTAATATAAAAAGCATGAATGAAAAAACTTGTGTAAAGAATCCAAATGAGAATATGAAAACCTTCAAATCCATGGTTTTGTAAGAATTTTTGTGTGCTTACAAACAAAAAAAATCAGGAAAACCACAAATTAAATAAGATTGTTACCATTTGCCTAGGACAGCTCCCATTGACTGCTACATGGCCTCAACAGCTTTTAGATGCAACAGTTTTGTAAAAAAACATTTTGTGGGTTTTTTTTTAGTTTTTTTATTCTTTAGATAAATATCTAAAAATCTGTGTGTTCTAGTAACTAGTAAATCTGGCCCCACGTGTGATTTTACAAGTGTAATAAAGGAAAGTATTTGAGATGAATAAAACACAGCATTTTAATAGAATAATGAAACTGAGTTGTGTATTTGAACATGGTTTCAATAAAAGAGCCTCAGTGGTAGCTAAAGGGTTATTTATACAGGGTGCATGGGGGGTCACACATGGGGGCTGTGAATCTCCTGCAGTGTAAAGGGGCCAGGGCACAGTGACACATTCAGGGATTGAATAGGCAATAGGCAGAGGGTGGTCCAGTGAAGGCATTGGTGGTGTTTCAGTGACATAGAGAGGCTTTCTCAAACCAAATCTGTCATCAGGCCCCATGTTCCTCTTAAAACATTTATATTCAAATGGTAAAATAGAGAGGTACAGATGCCACCTGCAAAGTAAATGTAAGCAATATTCATTGGTTTTATATATATATTTATATATATATATATAATAGAAAGAGTTCCGCACACACAGGGACTTGATACAAAAGAAAAAGTGTTTTTATTGAAAACATTTTTCAATAAAAACACTTTTTCTTTTCTATCAAGTCCCTGTGCGTGCGGCACTCTTTCTATTATATTTTTGTTTTTGACCTGCACCAATGGCATTTGGACTTGTATAGGGTGTACTCCTCCCTGTATACTATATATATGTGGAGTACTAGATGTGTATAGATAGCTAGCTAGACAGACAGAGAGACAGAAAGAGAGAGAGAGATAGATAGAGAGATGATGATAGATAGATAGATAGATAGATAGATAGATAGATAGATAGATAGATAGATAGATAGATAGATGATAGATAGATAGATAGATAGATAGATAGATAGATGATAGATAGATAGATAGATAGATAGATAGATAGATGATAGATAGATAGATAGATAGATAGATAGATAGATAGATAGATAGATGATAGATAGATAGATAGATAGATGATAGATAGATAGATAGATAGATAGATAGATAGATAGATAGATAGATAGATAGATAGATAGATAGATGATAGATAGATGATAGATAGATAGATAGATAGATAGATGATAGATTGATTGATAGCAATTCACAGTTGTCCACCAGTTGCAGAGGCTGACCTTCGGCTGGAGTCACAGCACCCTAGTTCAGTTACACAAACCCCTAGACTTGAAGTCTCTAAACTCCTAAAGCTATACACATACCTGCGCCTATTAGTAGGTCTCTAACCATCAGTTCAAATATCAACCTGTTTAGGTTCTAGTGTCAGCTCCTCTGAGTGTAACCAAAGCTCCACATCTTAGCCCTAATCATGGGATCATGTTCCATTTGGAGCAGGGGTCAGTATGGGATCCCCAGAGTGCTGCCTAGAGGGCTGGGACATGGCTCTTATTAAATACAAACAATTTTGTATCTGATCTTTATTGTTTTTGCTTCTGTGCACTTTTCCTATACGGCACGGCTAGAAGGGGCTGGTTGTTTACCCTGGGTAACCACAACAGAAATGTACTTACCTGCCGACACCTGCCTGTCGCATTAATGTTTTCTGGCAATTCAAAAGACAAAATTCCTAATGCTATTAACATGCTACTTATTACTCTTAAACATGTTTCCCTTTGTGCAGCCGGCAGACACCAAACAATTATTATGATCAGATTCATTCTCACTATTCATACATTCATTCATTCTTTCTTTCATTGACTGCGTCGGCCTTTCCCTTCCCATGACCCTGTCAGGTCATGAAAGCCAAGTGGTTGCGGAAGTTCAAATAAAAAATGATTTGTTTAATTTCTAGGGACGCACAACAGATTTCCATAACAATGCAATCGTCTGGGAAAAGAATATATCATCAATAGATCAATTTAAATACATAACATCTATTAAAAAGAAAGCATAAGGTTCTAACTATATCTATGTATATATATTTATATAAGAATTATGGCTGCTGTTGCTGTCTTATTTATAAACTGGCAAGGTATTTAGGCATTCACAAATATTATAACACTGTTAGTGTTTTTGTTTAATTGCTGAATGAGAATGATGTATAGTGAATGTATGTGATGTCACTGTACATACAGGTATTTATTTATCATTATTATATATAATACAGCAATATATTAATGTGGTTTTGGATCCTTTCATCTAAAATACTCAAGACCTGTGGTTTTTTAGATAGGTGGTCTTTCTGAAATTTGAATCTCCATACTAAAAAATTATTTAAACTTGAATTAAACCCAAAAGGGTTACATACATAGATTTTTATATTTATAACCTTATGTTTTCTTTAATAATTCAGTTGGGCCGAGAAGCGCACCTTGTGTAGTCCTTGTCCCAACGGCCTGCATCTAGTCAATGTGATCCAATTGTTTGGTGGGCATATGGGGGAAAGATAGCTCATTTGGCAGCCCTGCCACACAAGTGTATCTGTAAGTGTATGGCTGGCTTTACACAGATTATACAATCACATCAGTCCCACCCCAGTAGGGTGGGGCAATTTCACCTATTTTTAACAAAACTGTAATAACACATAAAACAAGACCCCAAAAACCCCCAGATATGTGTTCAAACTTAAAATAACCTGCCAAATTTGGTAAAAATAGGAGTGGTATTTAGGGGGTGTGGGCGTACCAGTGATATACTTGTCGTAAATTTGTAATATTTAGTCCTTGTCCTGCCCCTGATCTGCCCCCGGCCCCCCTTCTACATGCTTACCTCTCATTCTAGCCCTTCTGCAAATCCAGTCTGGCTATTAGCATCAGTGAGCAGGCAAGTTGTAGAGTGCCAGGGGGAAGGGGTTTAGTCCTGCGGGCAGATGCCATGCTCATACAGGGGGCAATCAGGGGCAGCAGGGGGCTTGCCTTAGGCCTTGGGCACCCTTACATTATGGCCAGGCACTGAGTAGGACTGTGTAAGGGAAAAAGGAATGCCATTGGTTGGTAATAACAGACGGTGGTATCTTAATCATGGCTAAAACTGCAAGCTCAGCCAATAGCACATTCATGGAGGCTGGAATAAAATGGAAATAATTATATATGTTCACCTCTTAACATTTCCATTCGACAAGTAAATTGAGAATATAGAAATGATCCTATGGGGATGATGAGGAATCTATGGAGTGCTTTCCAAGGAGCAGGTGAACAGAAACAGTTAATAGAAAAATACATTCCGACAGATTAGAAGATTCCAGCTGGGCTGGAGGCAAAGGTTAAATGAATTGTGAGGTATAAGGTCACAGAGAAGGCCCATGTCTCCCTCCCTGATAGTTTATGTGGATAAAACTCAATCTCCTGCACAAGTCACCTCTGACCCTGCCTGAAGCCCTGGTGTTTCTAACTAGCGGCCTCGGGGCTTTGTGTAAAGGTAACATACAGCAACCATGGCTTTTTGTCTGTACAATGATAAAAGTCTGGCACAAAATACTTTTACTCATCAGCTTAAGCTGGCCATACATGTTCAGGTTTTAGTCTTTTTTTCTGGCAAACATTCAGATGCAATGATCTAAAACTAACATTTAGACTGAAATTGTAGGATAAAGCCCTAAAAATAACAAATCAGAGGATGTTCTGAACATGAAATAGTTCGCAGACACTGATCATACGTAAGTGACTTCTATTGTAGGTCCCCCAAGGATTTTGTCAGATACACAATACACAATGTGCAGATTTTATCGTTAGACAACCAAAATTTTCTAACTTGGTCAATAGACTAAATGACCGATCTCCATGGTACGAAAACTACCGGGAAATAATTCGGAGCCCACACACAGTCCAAAAATTGTACGAATCATAGTATGAAGCCTGCTGGTTAATATGGCTTTTTCAGTAACTATAGCGGTGTAGTCTGCAGCAGAATCACATCATAGTTTCCTGATGTCAATAAAAATATCCATGAATGTGTCAGTGTACAGAATGAATTTTGGATCAATATAATTTTGGGAAGAGTATGGCCTAGTGATATGGATATGCAAGGCATCAGTCAGTGTGAGCTGCTCTATATTAGATTCACACCATACTTTGAAACTAGAGATGGTCACTGAAATACAGCCTCCCCCATCATAAATACATGTAGTAAAACATCAGTTGTCCTTATCCAGAAATAACTACATCGTGCCCCAAAGGAAACAAGAAGCTGTAACTTTTTCCCCAGTATTGCTCCCATTCCCTAACAAATGCACATTGTATTCAGACAGAACCCAAAGGTTTGCTCATTTATTATATATACATTCTTAGACTCAGTCTCTCGCCCACTAAGAAGTACAGTAGGTTTGACTTTCTCTGTATGTCTCTAGCCATAGCAGTTTGCAGGCATTCTGAACTACCTGTCCTGTGCAGCTCTCTGTACATCTCACCTTCTCTTGGTATTCTGACCCTTACCTGATACCATTCCTGTCGTGGGCATGTTCCCCTTCTATGTAACAACATTACAGAAACCCCCTGTTTTTCTCTCTTTTAGCCTCAAGAATGCATGCAGCAAGCTCATATCTATCCATGACCTGTCCATTACCGATTCCTTTAAACTACTTGCTCTAACTGAAAGGTGCCTTTCTTACCTAGACATTTATATTTATTTTTCTCTGCCCCCCCCCCACCTCCATCAATCTTGGTGTTTTAATATCCCCATTAACAATCCCAATATCCGCATTGTCTCTATGCTCCTTTTGCTAGTGTTCTCCTGGTTTATCTACTGTATTCTGACGTCCCAGTGCATGTCAGTGGTGATCCCCTTGATTCTGTAAATTCACCGTCATCTGCCCTAAATTAGCTTTCCCATTATGATAGGTCACCAGTCACAAAACCTAAATTCCAGCCCTGCATACAGCTCAGACCAAAGCTTTTCAAAAGTGGTGACATACGTTTGAGCAGCACTGGTGCAAATCCCAGTCAGATCCAATCTTCACAGCTACAAGTCTTCACTATTGTGCTATAATTCCTGCCTCTGCTGGTATTAGCCAGACTGGGAAATCGACTTTTTATTAAACTCCCCAGAAAGTTCTAACTACTACTATATTAACTACTCAAGCAGTTAATATATAACCAACTGCTCTACTTACTCTCGGCTCGTGGCTTTCTTTACCCCCTTACAATTTGGCTTTTTCTGTCAAAACTCACCATGTACCTCCCTTCTTCAAAAGCCAAAAAACACCAATACTCAAATCTATCCATTCACTAGGCATCCATGCCCTATCACGTTTCCCTCTTAAACTCAAACTGCCCTTTAAGAGTACCTTCCTTTCCCTTACCTCTTTCTTTTGGGGATCTCCATTTTTTTTTTGTCCTGGTCCAACTAATCAGTTAATTTGCTTCCAATACCACCTTTTTATCTTTTTATTTGCTATCCATTTCTAATTTCATGTTCCAGCAGTAGACAGAAATGGTCCTCTTTTCCTTTCCAACACCCATAACATCCCCTGTCTCCCCCATACTCAGACCCAGTTCCTAGGGGTTTTCTGCTCTCTCCTTCACTCGCCATATCCAGTTAATAACTAAATTCTGTCACTTTTCCCCCAGGGCTAGGCCAAGAGGTACCAGCGCTCAAGGCGAATACCTCTTGGACCGTAGATTAGCTTCTACTGCCATTCAGTATAAAATGTAAACTACTGAGCCTTATATTCAAAGCAGTCTACAACCCTGCCTCACCCAATATCTTTGAACTTGTCTCCAAGCTGCTCATTTCATTCTTCTAACAATCTAATCACCTCACTCCTGGCCTCCTCAGGTATGGCCATCCATTCAAGACTTTCAAACACATTTCTTTGAAGAGCTTGCCTTCATCTAGTGTACTAAAAAAGAGTGTCTACTCCACTGGTCACCAAAAATAACGGTGGTCATACATGGCAGGTTTAAGCAACCATTTCAGCCCCTTCAGAACAATTTGGCACCTTATGATCTGATCGTTGGCCAAGGGCCAAAACATTGGAGCAGCCCAATTTTGCCTTAGGGGGGGAATATCGGAGAAAGATCTCAGAGATTTGCAAGCATATTGCCAGCTTTAGATGACACTTTTCATTTGTGGATTTAAAATGTAATAGTTAGAAGCTGCCTGCCATCTACTATGTGAAATATGTTTCCTTCCAAGCTGCAAAAGCTCTCAGGAATTGCTAAGAAAATAATTATGGGAACACAATTAGCAGCTGTGCTAAAATGAAGAATGCGCAATTTACCATGTGTTAAGCACTGTGAATGTATGGGAACTTTTCATATATACGTATATGTAAAACCTATATGGATGCCAGAAATTGCTTATCCTTACACAGATAACAATAATATAATATAGCATACACAGATAATAATAGCTTTTCCTCTAGTTTCTTTTTATTGAATAAATTCTAATTATAGGGCAGGTTTTTCCTTTGCACTTTGTCCCATGCGGAGAGTAAATATTGAGGCTCGTTAAACAGAAGATGAGTAAAGTCTGCGCTCCCATAAATGTCCCTCTCATATTGACGCCTTTGTGTTCAAGCTTCCGAGCCAAAAGCTTGTCTGTTTGCTCACTGCTAGAATGATAGTTGTGGAAGAATGAACTTTTTCTTTGGGTCAGACTTCTGTCTTTTTTGGTCTTGGTCTTTTGTTGTTGTTTTTGGAGCTTCAAGCATCATGTGAGGCAGATATAGGTACAGTAACTATTGCACTTTTCCACTGGCACTGGCCTTCAATGATAATAAAAATACATAGATATTCTTATAGATTCATCAAATCTACTAAAAACTGTTTTTAAACATGACCCTCTTCACCTCGGTTAGTGGTTCTATTTTTTCTATTTGTCTGTTCAGTGTTTACACCCATTTATTGTACAGCTCTGTGGAATATTTATATATTTATATTTATTTATTTATAAAGCACTAGTTCTGTGCAGTAGAACAATAAATTAATACGACAAACAGGGGGTTATTACAATACTAGATAAATACAAAGTATGATAATAAATACAAATAAATATAAGATGCGGTTGCAATAAGGTAAGAATCAAAGCGATAAGAAGATAGAGGTCCCTGCCCTGTAGAGCTTACAATCTAAATTGTACAACTTAAATATTTTTATAAAATGTGCTTTTATTATTGACACTAATAATGCACTAGGTTCCTCCAAACCCCTTTATACCCGGAGTGTCATTTGCACAACTCTTCCTTCCATACCCATTTTAAGGTGTTATAGGCAGTCATATATTAATGTAATGTTGCCATACTTAAGGCATTTCTTATGCAGGCTGAATGGACAGATATTACACAAGTAGCCATACATTGTATGGAACCTTTTGTAATTTATTCGTGTACACATATTAAGAAGGTGCCAGCGTGTTCCACGGTGCTGTACAATAAATGGGGTTGTGTCTTAAACATAAAGATTACATAGAAAAACAGTCAGTAACTGATACAAGAGTTAAAAAGGGCCCTGCCCAAAAAAACTTTCAGTCCTTCTACTGTTCCACTCATTTGGGTGAAGAGGAGCTGCAGCTTCAATCATGGGGAGAACATACAAACTCCCTACAGATAGTACCCTGGCTGAAATGGAACGTGGGGCCTCAGCCACCACCATGACATGTTAAGGAGTTGTTGTGACCTAGAGCAGCATCATTTTAGGCTCCCCAAAACTTTTTTTGCCCACTGGATCCCCAGCAATGAAAATAAATACATAAAGCATTGGGCACAGAGCCCTCCGCTGCTATCTCTATGCACCCCTTGCACCTGTGCTGTATTAATACCAAAGCCTGGTAACCCAACTGAGTCTCCAAAGAGTCTGCTTCTATTGAATGTGTCAACACTGCCGAGCAGCTGATTCTCTTTATTGGCCTCGTGATTCAGTGCTGAAAACTGGATGCCTTTTACAGTTAATCTTTGTTCATCTTAATGCACAGCCGCCCATTGGAGCTGATTAAAGGGAAAGTGCCACGAGCATAGGGTTTTTTAGATCAATGTCAAATACATTTGCAGATTTTTTGCAGACTTGATTCACTGGGATGTGAGTAACATTCCAGTGCAATTGTCTTGTTGCTGTGTGTAAAACCAGTTTGGAGATGGAACCAACCTGTAGCCAATCAGCATTTATTCTCTTATGGGTTCAAAAAGTCCATAAGATCCCAAAAAGGGATCAGCTCAAAGCTGGGCAGGTTCCACTGAGACAAATAGTTAAACTGGATCTAGTGTCCTTGCTCAGCCTCATTTACTATATAATAAGGACTATTATTTTGCAGGAGTGATTGCTACTGTGACAGTTAGAAGCTTGTGTATAATAGCATGTGTGCCCAATGCCCATACCCTATCTGGGATCCATGTACTGCATCAGCCGGTGCCACCTAGTGTTCATCTGTGGGATAACCTTCCTGCCAAAAACAGAGAATGGAACTTCGAACATTACAAAACTTTTGACAGAGTCAAGGGGTTCTATTAGTGCTCAAAGTTGACCAGTAAATGTCTAATATCTTTTCCTTGGGGGAGGAGCTAATGAGGCTGTTCCTGATTAAACTTCATTAATTTATTGTGATGCCAATGCCATTTAATGATAATGTATTCTTTTCCTATAAAGGTCCTAAACCTTGTGCAGTCCTACGTAACCCTGAGAGTCCCACTGCATGTGTCTTATGTGTTCCACTCTCCTGTGGGAATTGGTGGCTGGCAGCACTTTGATCTGCACTCTGAATTGCGCCTAACGTTTGTGTACGACACTGCCATCTTGTGGAAGGACGGCATTGGCAGCCCCCCTGAAGCAGAACTCCAAGGTGAGAATAAGAACTTATAGCAGCCAGTTAGCCATTGCTTTTTAATCAGCCGACTGCAGGTAGGCAACAGAAAGGTGGTTTCTGATTGGTTCATATTAGTAAATGAACCCCTGTACAGAATCTAATGCTAGCTTAAAAATCATATGTCCAAACCCTATCGATACATAAAATATCTATTTATAATTGCCTCATATATACAGAATTTTAATAATATTGCCCGTAAGGGGCAGATTTATCAAAATGTAAGTTTAGAGCTCAATACATAAAAACTCACCCACGTTCTATTCATTCCTATGGGATTTTAGAAGCATATTCATCAAATGGTGAGTTCTAACTTTCACCCATTAATAAATACACTTTTAAAAACCCCATAGGAATGAATAGAACGTGGGTGAGTTTTTATGTATTGAGCTCTAAACTTACATTTTGATAAATCTGCCCCTTAGTGTTCACTTTAAATCTTGCCCTATACGTACTTTTCTAGGGCGGTATAATAAGATGTACCCCAAATCTCACCCATTGAACTTCAGGTGCTACCTTGCTCCCACATAGACAGCCCAACCTCCCTCTTCTCTATTACATTATACAGGTATGGGATCCATTATCCAGAAACCCGTTATCCAGAAAGCTCCAAGCTCCAAATTATGGAAACCCGTCTCCCATAGACTCCATTTTAATCATATAATTCAGATTTTTTTTAAATTGATTTCCTTTTTTTCTCTGTAATAATAAAACAGTACCTGTACTTGATCCCAACTAAGATATAATTACCCCTTATTGGGGCAGAACAGCCCTATTGGGTTTATTTAATGGTTAAATGATTCCCTTTTCTCTGTAATAATAAAACAGTACCTGTACTTGATCCCAACTAAGATATAATTACCCCTTATTGGGGCAGAACAGCCCTATTGGGTTTATTTAATGGTTAAATGATTCCCTTTTCTCTGTAATAATAAAACAGTACCTGTACTTGATCCAAACTAAGATATAAATTATCCTTATTGGAGGCAAAACAATCCTATTGGGTTTAATTAATGTTTTATTGGTTTTTTAGAAGATCCAAATTACGGAAGACCCCTTATCCTGAATACCCTTAGTCCTGAGCATTCTGGATAAAAGGTTCTATACCTGTATTGGCTTTTGGTTTATCACTGATCAGTCATAGTTTCCCAAATCTGGTTATGCGCAGGGAATATTCAGTAAACCATCAGCCCTTATTGTGTTGTTAAGACTTTGAAACAACTTTATTGGCAGCACTGTCCCAGGCTCATACATTTACAATCTTGAATTGAGATACATTTACGTTTGTATTTCGTTATCCAACAAGAGATCCCACCATTATTGGAATCATTTTAATTGGCAGCTTGTTAGCGTGTTCTTTATTCATTGACTGACAATACCTCACTATTGATTGTATTTGTTCTTTGCAGGCTCCCTTTACCCGACCAGTATGCGCATTAACGAACAGGGGCGTTTGGTGGTCAACTTTAAAACAGAAGCTCGGTTCTATGGTCTCTTTGTTATGTCGCACTCTGGTAAGGAGCTTTTATTTGGCTAGAGTCTGTGGGGAATAATTGAAAAATCCTTTTCTTTATTAAAATATGTCTTTAAGGACAATAAATAGAGCACAGTGACTGCACAGCCTGTACCGCAATTTAAAGGGGAACTCTTCCAAACAAAACTTCGTTAAAGGGCCCCAGACAACACAGAAACCCTTAATACACATATCACTGTAATCTGTTCCTTCAACAAGTATAAATAAATAGCATTTGTATATGCTACAATCCAGCTGCAAAACAGTTCTTTGCTTTCTGCATCATTTGAAATTGTGGCAGGGGAGGAGGGACTAAAACACTGATGTTACAAATTGTAACAACTTTTCCACAGCTTACAGACAGCATGCAGGAACTACATAACCCACAATGCATTGCACTGGGATGTTCCTTTCCTTATTGATATCAAGTGTGCAGGGAATTGTTGGGTTGGGAGGATGCAGGCTGAAGGCAGGCTGAGGACAGTCAACTACTGTTAGTTTTTTTTGAGTCTCAGAGTAGTCAGCCAGATCAGCAGGGGAACAGGGGGTGGGGCTTAGGGAACTGTTCCAAACCATATTATTAAATTAATCATGAAAAGGCTGCATATTTTTAATTGATGTGTATTGCAAAGTTGCTCGAAATGTTTCAAACAGCTTAAGTTGTGTTTGGGTGGAGTTCCCCTTTAATTTACCACCATTCAAAAAAAGCAAACTCTACCAAATACATAATTGCAAACTTACTCCTGTATATTTTTTCAAATTCAAATTTCTCCCCGTTCCTCTTCCCAGCAGTATCCAGGCTGATGGTGCAGCTGTGGCCCCAGCACTCCCTCCCCCCCCAGCACTCCCTCCCTCCTACACACAGTTTTAAACAACCTGCAACATTTTGCAGATTCTAGATTTCTTGCTAGATTTACAATACTTACATCAAAGCTAAAGGCATGTCACTTTTGTTTGGTTTTTAGATGAAGGATGGGGATGTTTGACCTCATACTTTTTTTAATTAAAATGGCATTTTACCAGCACCCTGAGAGAGAATAAGCACACTTTCCTTGTATTTACTGCATTTTTTTTAAAAAAATCTAACATGTTAGATATTGTCATCTGTGTTCATTATATAAATAATATTGCCTTATTAATTTGGTTCTACAATTAATAAAAAAGGGGGCAATGATGGGGTTGTCCAGGATCCAAGGCTGTATCCACAGTGGGAGAATGAGAGATATATATTATACAGCAGCACAATTATAACTGCCAGCCTTCCATACTAGAGTTTTCAATTCACATCCTTTGGAACTGTCCAATGAAAATTTGTATTTCTGGAAGGCATTCAGATAGAACAGTTTATCATTGGAATACTCAAATAGGAGAAAGCTATTAGTTGAAGGTTACCATATTCCTTAGCTGACTGTGATGGTGCCCATAGACAAACCCATCTGTTTGGCCATGTATAGTTTGGTGGCACATAAACCAAAGGTAGAATATTCAGATTTTTATGATGCTCCATTTACATTCCTGTTAAGCCCAATCACACACTCAATGGCAACCATTGGCTGGCCAGAGATTTCAGCGGTTATATCTGATGCAGTCTGATCAAACATGACAATTACGGTATATTTCTAGTTATATTTATTGGGAATAGGGATTTGGGCTATTACATACAGTACCACTTGACATGTTATTTCCCTTATTCCATCTAGCATCTTCTTTGAGCTCCATGATCATGTGTGCTGATCACCCAGAACTCACTTTCACTCTCAGCCTGGTTCGGAGTGAGCCGTCACTTAGTCAGCCAATACAGCAGTGGACCTTTGTCTCTGATTTTGCGGTAAGTGGAATACATATTTACGTTTGTTTATCCCATCACCCTACTTGTTTTATAAAGACAAGTCACATGGGTAACAGGACATATAAGATGGATAGAGCATGAAACATTATTTTGGAGAAAGCAGTTTTAAAAATGTTATTGCACAAAGCCGATGTTCCCTCTAAGCTGTGCGCTAGTGCACACAATTTTTGTGGCCAACACACACAACAAAAGTAAGTATAATGTACAAGCACTTCGGCAGGAGCCCCTAGGTGGGTGAGGCGCCTCCCCAATGGGCCCTGCACACCCCAGTGTGACCCTAGATTGAGTGCTTACAGCATTGCTTGATCCACAGAGCATGTCACAGGTCTCTGCATTTCAAATGGCCTGCGGCTATTCTTAGCACTTGTAAATTACTCCTTATGTGTTTTCAAGCAAATTTCTCTGTGAACACTGCATTTTGTAGTGAGCTCTGGCCTCAAAATCTGTCATACATAGGGCACTTTTTTATTTGTGTTTTAAGAGTTCTTTAACCTTACTCTTAGAGTGGGGAAAATGGGTCGACAGTATTACCACCTGGTTGAAATGGTCCTCACCCACAAGGCTTCTGGGTGAAGACTGGGGATCTTGGTAATCGATGCACTTAAATATACTGAACTCACTTATATACCTCCAGACTAAGCGAAAATTTCATGTGCTGCTTATTCTATAGGTCCGGGACTACTCAGGGACATACACGGTGAAGCTCATCCCTTGTACCACTGCTCCTTATCAGGAATACAGTTTGCCTGTTGTGTGTAACCCCCGCGAGCCAATATCCTTCGATATCGATATCAGATTCCAGCAGGTACGGAACCACTATGGACTCCCTTTCCACCCCTAGGACTTTGCGCAAATAAAGTTTAATCTTTTCTGCCATTAATTATATTTCCTGTATTTTATATTCACTGTTGGTTATGCCCCAGAACTGCCCTGTTTAAAAATAAAATTCAATCTTTCAGGTAATGTCTAATAATTGATTGGAAAGTATTCCCAGTTACATGCTTTGTCTTAAACAACCAGCTCTTGGAGCACAGGGACTATATATACATATTTTAAAGCAGGCTTACTTTTTTCATGAACAGCCATAAATATATTAAGGCACTGTTTACTGTTTAGATAGCATATTCCATTTCTCGAAATGAGTATTTTACCTATCAGATGGATAAAACATGTTGCTTTCCTTGGCTGGGGCATGGGGCTCCATATTTACTGGCTTCTTTCAGTTGCAAAATGAATCAATGCTTCCTTGGTACTAGAATGGAATACAGGCTGGGGTCTATATAAATGCCCAGAGCTGGTTGCCATCCTATGTCACATTGTCATCTGTAACCCAGGTCAGCGACCCAGTGGCTACGGAATTCAGTTTGAATACGCAGATGTTACTTCTATCCAAGAAAGCTCTCTGGCTCTCCGATGGATCAATGGGATTTGGACAGGAAAGTGATATCGCATTTTTGGAAGGTAAAATAATCTACGTTGGATTTATTGGTAAAAATGTTGTCATGTTCTGTGTGCTAGAAAAGAAATATGTTTAAAATAGTACAGTAAAACATTATACAGTCCTAGGATCTAATATCCAGAATGCTTGGCATCTGAGGTTTTCAATATAGCTCTCGCTATACTGTTTTATTATTACAGAGAAAAGGGAATCATTTAACCATTAAATAAACCCAATAGGGCTGTTCTGCCCCAATAAGGGGTAATTATATCTTAGTTGGGATCAAGTACAGGTACTGTTTTATTATTACAGAGAAAAGGGAATCATTTAACCATTAAATAAACCCAATAGGGCTGTTCTGCCCCCAATAAGGGGTAATTATATCTTAGTTGGGATCAAGTACAGGTACTGTTTTATTATTACAGAGAAAAGGGAATCATTTAACCATTAAATAAACCCAATAGGGCTGTTCTGCCCCCAATAAGGGGTAATTATATCTTAGTCGGGATCAAGTACAGGTACTGTTTTATTATTACAGAGAAAAGGGAATCATTTAACCATTAAATAAACCCAATAGGGCTGTTCTGCCCCCAATAAGGGGTAATTATATCTTAGTTGGGATCAAGTACAGGGTACTGTTTTATTATTACAGAGAAAAGGGAATCATTTAACCATTAAATAAACCCAATAGGGCTGTTCTGCCCCAATAAGGGGTAATTATATCTTAGTTGGGATCAAGTACAGGTACTGTTTTATTATTACAGAGAAAAAGGAAATCAAATTTTTTCTGAGTAATGGGTGTTTAAATAAAAAATACCATACTCTTAATGCAACAAAGTCACAAATAACTTTGTAAATGGCATATAGTGATGCCATGAATTAGAGTTTGATTAGTAATGTCACTTGATTTATGTATTATATTGTGTAGGTGTCGTGCTAGAACTTCACCTTTCCCTAGAATCCCCTACAACTTTTATTCTTTCCATCATGATAGTAGTAATTCAGGGGCAGAAGACACGTGCCTAGAGTGCAATGGTTTGGTGGGCGCTAGAACCCTAGACTTTCTGCCTAGTCCCACCCCTAGTTCTGACCATGTAAATAAGCATGTGCCTTTTACCTTCTTTTCCTGCCACCAGGTTCCACCGAGGAGGTGGTAGAATCAGTTGACTGTGCACTGGGGAGGGGGGGGTGGGGCTGGAAGAGAGCAACAAATCACCAGCAGGGACAAGAACAGTGGGGGGTAGTGTCTTTGGGTTCTGGCTCTTGCTGGCAGTGAGAGGTGGGGGTGTAGTAGTGTTGCCTCTTGCTCAAATACTACTTGGCTTGGCTCTGTACATATTTGCAGTCATATATGGAGATCAAGGAGATGAAATAAATATCTAAAAAATGTCTAATTGTTGTGTTTATCCTCCACTGAGTCATTAGGGTAACAGACTCTGTTTCTCCCTTCCCCAGGGGATATGATTTATGGGCGTGTGATGGTGGACCCTGTGCAGAACTTGGGCAATTCATTTCATTGCAGCATCGAGAAGGTTTTCCTATGCACAGGAGCCGATGGATATGTTCCAAAGTACAGCCCAGACAACAATGAGTATGGCTGCCTCGCAGACTCTACCTCACTTTTGTATCGCTTTAAAATTTTGGTTAGTATTCTATTTCACTTTTTCTTCCAGAAAATGAGATGAAATCAAACTATGGGTGCATGAATTTGTAATTAGCAATGTAACACTAGTACATTTGGTTACATATAGCAGGTTAGCAGGATATACGGTGCCAGTTGGAATGGACATCAGTCTCCTCAGGGCTTATTATTTGGCAAATCACTTATACTGTACTTTATATTGTCCTGGATTTGCAGCCTCATGATTATGTTTGTTTGGCATTACCGTACCATAGTAACATAGTATGCTGAAAAAAGATGCATATCCATCAAGTTCAACATTTTATGCCTGCATATAACCTGCTTAACTGCTAGCTGATCCAGAGGAAGGCAAAAACCAAGATGTCAATCGGACCAGTCCCTGGATCAACTTGTACTAAGAGCTATCTCCCATGAAGATGTAGTTGGGTAGACTGAAGTGTAGCTAGAGTATAAAGGGGTTGGTTGTCACAAATGTTTTAAATCTGTGAATTATGTGAGATATGTAATCATTATGAACAGTCCTAAATCTTACAAGTTCTTCTTGTGGTCAATTTTCGAATAAAAAAAATCACGCCCCCAATTAATTTTCTCTGTTTTTCTCCTTTTCTTATTCTTGTTGCTCAGGACAAAGCTCAGCCTGAAACACAAGCTATTAGGTTTGGCAACGTGAATTTCAATGCCAGGCTTGCTGTGGATGACCCTGAAGCTCTATCCTTGGTCCGACAGCCTGGTTCAGATGGCTTTAAAGTTGACTCAACTCCTCTGTTTCAGGTAAGTGACACCATAAAGAAGATCATTTTGTCTTGTGGTGAATTTTAACGTGGACATCGTTTTTAATGAAAAAATGGTTATCTTTGTATAAATGTCTTCTTGAGTGATTAATCCAACCACTCTCTTAACTGTGCTATAGTTTTCTTGGCTAATGGTTTGGCAGCCAAGGGGTGTCACTGAGCTACAGTGGCCTGATCCTCATTCAGTTCATTATAACCCTTTACTAAAAGCTTTCCCTTGTCTATTCAGGTCTCTTTGGGTCGGGAGTGGTACATACACACCATCTATACAGTGAGATCTAAAGAAAATGCCAACAGAGGAATTGGTAAAAGAAGCATTGAGTACCAATACCATTCTCTTGCTTCTGCTGCACATTCTGGATCTTCCATTATTAACCGTAAGAAAAGAGACGTTAATGAAGCCCCGGCCATCACTCAAGAAATAGGCATTGAAAACAACAGAGGAACCAACATACAGCACATTGCCCTAGAACGCAACAGTAAGAAACAGATCCCACAGAAAGAAGTGACTCTTGATGGGATCATCCCAAGGGAACTCAACCATAAAGAGACTGAGGTCAACGTTGTCACCATCGTTATCATCGTTGCTGCTATATTACTACTGGCTATTTGTTTAATTGCTATTATCATTGCATTAATGAAACGCAAGCAGAATTCAAAAAAGAAAGAGGATGGAAAAGAGTCTGGAAGCAGTGAGCCCATGATGCCATCTCGGGGATACAGCACTGACAGCTCAGAGGTTTGATGATGAACCCTGTCTGAGAGGAGACCAGCATATGGACATCAAGTAGACCGTTGTACTGGGCCTTGTGGTCACTTTGCTCTGGAATGCTTCACGATATCTAAAGTATTAGGACCATGTACTTTTTCAAATGGATCATTCATGCAAAGGCCTCTATTTTATATAAATGCCGGCAGCCTTAAATCATGCACTGCACACACAAAGGTGCTGAACTGAAACTATAAAATAATCATTCTTTTAAATTTTTTTTAACTATTTAAAAATTAAAAATATGCAAAGGTGCTGATAGCTCTGTCCTTTGTTCTTAGGGAGAGCTTATATTAATGTTATCCATTTACATTTGGAGGTTCAATGATCCCAAATATCATTCAGCAGGTTGTGTATCTGGGCATTTGTTTGCTATCCCTAATGTCCGCAAGGGTCTTGTCTGGTATTTAAGTTAATGAGAGCTCTTACACAGTTGTCTGATGGGGGGGTGTCAATATATGGTAACATCCAGCCCCAACACCAACCATATGCAATGTCACTGTACCCCTACAGACAGAACTACACACCCTTTTGTAAATCCAATCTCTGCATTCTAACTGACTTGGGCATCAGGGATAACTCAACAACTATCTCTTCCACATAATCAGTGTTATGTAATGGAACACTAGGCTACTTTGGATGCGCAGTCCCAGTATAGCCTTTGAATGCTATGGGTGACTGCATTGGCCACTTTAGGTCCTAAAGCTTAAAGTGCCTGAAGAAACCCTTTAAAGAACAAGAAAAGGGCTATACACTGAGGGGTGCCAATATGTTAGGCACTCACCAGTGTATTAAATGCAATTTTTCCCCTAGACGGGTGCTGTTGTTTGGGAAAAATAATTACACTGATCTGGGGATCTTTCTTACTATATGTTACTCCGCCATCTTACCTGTATTACCCAATGCTCCCTTGTAGCTTCTTGAGACTCCTAGACTTGCTACTTGATTGTACTATACAGCGCCAGTCTAGAGAGCCAACAAGGAGCCTTGGGAAATACTAAAAAGGCTAAAAAGGATCCCTGGGTAGGGGCAATTGTTTCCAAAGAGGAGCACCGATCTAGGGTAAAAAATAGCGATTAAGTAGACTTATGTGCCGCACACATTGGCAGCCCCCTTGGTATTAGCTTTTCCTTGTCTGTTAATCTTCAGCATACCAAAGATAATGTAAGTGGTTACTAGTGTGGGAGAAATGAAAGCTGTTTGATCTCCAGGGTTTCAGTATATTTTGTCTTAAAGGGAAACTGGCAAAGCAAAACCACTTTGTGCCTTTAAATACTGAGTATGTAGCAGTTAGAGTTTGTTTTTTTAAAGTCTTGTAAAAAGATTTTTTTTCTTTATGTTATGATAGTTTTGTTGTTTTATTATGCATTATTATTGTGTTGTTTCCCATTTGTTGGTTCATTATACATTTCTGTTTGCGTGCTAGCTGATCATGTGACGAGTGCCTGTTATTCAGCTTCAAATATTAAACTATTGCTTTATATCACATGGATGGTTGTTATACCCATATCCTGCAGATCTATACAGACTGGCAGGATTGGCCTAAAAACCGCTATGAATAATCACTCTCAATAAGTCACACATGTGAGAAAAAGACACAAGATCTAGTGACTACGAGTACTGGCCATGCTATTACTCTTACTCTATTACTCTATTGCATCATTAATGGCAGCACTGGAACATCCATCTGAATCTGATATTTCCCTTTATAATTTTCATTTTTCTTTACTTGTTTAGTCACAGTGGTATTCTTCCCCCTAAAAACAATTGTAGTTATTGAAAGAAGAGATCTAGTAACCCATAGCAACCACTCAGATGCTTTCATTTAAACAGATGCCTCATAAAAGGAACCTGCTGTTGATGACTAGAACAGTAAATAAATTTGCACCTTTTATTATATTACTACATTCAGTTCTTAGTGACTGTTATGGCTTCACTTACTAGGGCATGTGTGCCTGATCTTTTGTTACTTTTTCTTTTTGCCTGTATGCCACTAGTTTTGAGTCGGTAAAGCTAGAACCATCCCTTTAGCCAATCAGATTATGTGAGTCTTTACCTAGCTAGACTGACCTCTAGCCAATTAGAGTATTTGCTAGCTAGACCGACCTCTAGCCAATTAGAGTATTTGCTAGCTAGACCGACCTCTAGCCAATTAGAGTATTTGCTAGCTAGACCGACCTCTAGCCAATTAGAGTATTTGCTAGCTAGACCAACCTCTAGCCAATTAGAGTATTTGCAAGCTAGACCGACCTCTAGCCAATTAGAGTATTTGCAAGCTAGACCGACCTCTAGCCAATTAGAGTATTTGCTAGCTAGACCGACCTCTAGCCAATTAGAGTATTTGCTAGCTAGACCAACCTCTAGCCAATTAGAGTATTTGCTAGCTAGACCGACCTCTAGCCAATTAGAGTATTTGCTAGCTAGACCGACCTCTAGCCAATTAGAGTATTTGCTAGCTAGACCAACCTCTAGCCAATTAGAGTATTTGCAAGCTAGACCAACCTCTAGCCAATTAGAGTATTTGCAAGCTAGACCGACCTCTAGCCAATTAGAGTATTTGCTAGCTAGACCGACCTCTAGCCAATTAGAGTATTTGCTAGCTAGACCAACCTCTAGCCAATTAGAGTATTTGCAAGCTAGACCAACCTCTAGCCAATTAGAGTATTTGCAAGCTAGACCGACCTCTAGCCAATTAGAGTATTTGCTAGCTAGACCGACCTCTAGCCAATTAGAGTATTTGCTAGCTAGACCGACCTCTAGCCAATTAGAGTATTTGCTAGCTAGACCGACCTCTAGCCAATTAGAGTATTTGCTAGCTAGACTAACCTCTAGCCAATTAAAGTATTTAACAAGGTAGACCAACCATTATCCAATTAAAACACTAGAGTATTCACCTGGCTAGACCAACCTTTAGTCAATTAGAGTTTTTACCTAGCTAGACCAGCCTCTAGCCAATAAAAGAATTCGCATAGTCAGACCAACCTCTAGCCAATCAGAGTATTTAACTAGCTAGACCAACCTCTAGTCAATCAGAGCATTAGAAAGTTCGCAAGGCCACACAATTTTATCCAATCTTATCCAATAGTAGAACATTGCTAGCTGCCAAATTGAATTAAAACAGCAATATATATATTAAACAGAATCATACATCCAATACAGTGTATATAACTAGTTTGTACATTTCATGGCAATGGGGGTGGGTGTGTAATAGAAGCCATTGAGCATATATACTGCTGTTTTTAACATAGACTTGTTTTATAAATAATTTTTATAAACACTTTGGACACTTACCAGGCTCTGTCTCCCCATTAAAATGACAGGTTGGTGTATGTAATTCATGACTGTGCCCTGTGTGGGTTGCTTGTATTAGTAAATCTGATCTGGGCATTGTATATTGTATACTAGCATAACCCCACCAATTCTCAGTGGAAAATCATTACACATAAAGCCATTCACACAGCTCATCCTCCATTAACCCCTCCAATTTGCTGGTACCTACCCCTTTGTTGGATCTGCATCTCAGGGCCATTTAACTAGGAGTAATTTGGAAGATGAATGCTTTCCATCCCACCTCACACGTAGGCACATAGGTAGGGTGCTGAGTAAGTGACCTAAGGGAACTTGGATATGGACAGTGTTTGGCTGACTCTGTACAGTAGAACTCTCAGTGCAAACTGCTGATTGGCTACTAGACCTGGACAAAGTTTGCCCTGTTATTACATAGCCAAGCTTTCTAAAATACTGCATAAAGTTTTGCCTGCTATTCATGCTCATTCTTTTTATTCTATATATACTGTATATATGTACAATGTGTGTGTAAGAAAAATGTAAGCACCATTGAATTTACAGTTAGGCTTCTCTGTGGCCTAATAACAAAATATGTGTCCCAGACAAAGGCAAATGGAGCACACTGTACCCTGTACAATATACATTGCTGCTGCTGTATACAGGTATGTTAGTCGTACAAGACACAGTTCCCTATAGAATATCATTATAGCAAATCATTGCAATAAACTGTTAAGGTTGTTTATAGAAATGTACCAAAAATATTAGGGGAGCAATTCATTTGTTGGGTAATCATTGAGCCTCCTACTGGTTGTATTTATATTTAAAAGCATTTTATTTGTAATAACACACACAGTATAAATCTATATACAATATATATATGTATGGCACTTGTATGATGAGAATGCTGTTTCCCAGCATGCCGTGACTGGGCTGCGGTACATGGGTGCTGCTAGTCTGTGCAGGTTTCACATGAATGTTCGTGCCAGTGGACCTTCCGCTTTGAAGTTCTGCAGACCTCCCCATAATGCTGGGTAGCTAGGATCCTTTATCTAGTATTTACATTTTGTTTGTGAAATACCTGAGTCATCAGTCATCTTAGTGGAAATATATGGGGCGCTTCTTGTTTCTGCTTGTTACAGTGCATCAGATCTCTTTCCATCTGTACCGGCCTTGTTTGGCCTTCACAGCTGGTTCCTCGGCAACAGCCAATGGACTGTAACACTGCGCTAAATTGTAATGGGAAACAATGCGGAAAACTTGTCACGGGTCAAAAGTGTTGTGATGGGCTCATCTTCTGAGACAGTCATTCAATAACCGTCATGTCCCATAAGATCCGTGCAAGTTATGTTGTATGACAAAGAGTACAGGAACCAATCATGTACTTGGCTTGGTTCTTTAACTCTTAGATTGTTCCATTCATTCAGGGAGATTTGAATGAATCATTAATGTACAGTTATAGTCCATTCATACTTTATCAGACCAGAGACCTGTGTAACAGGCTTCAGTGCTCATCTTCAGAGAATGTCTGGCAGGGGGCAACTCCAATCCCACCCCATTTATTGATCAAGTACAAATTATATTTGTTGATCTATACATTTCCATTGCTTTGCTATGTTTGGAGTTTAATAGCACTTATTTATTCAACCCGTTTTAATATATGTGCATTTACATCTTACTAAATAATGGTATTGCTAATTGCTAGTGCCTATTGCCAGAACGGCATTACAACTAACATTGAAAAGCTGGCCATACATTAAGATCTGCTAATTTGGCGAGGTTTCGAAACGAGCAAATCATTGCCCGCAAAAAGGAAATCGTTTTTTAAAATGTGAATTATTTGTTTAAATTGGAGTCTATGGGAGATAATTCAGAGCTTTCTGGATAACAGGTTTTCAGATAATGGATTCCATACCTGTACTAATAATCTCAGAACTGGCTTTGATTCTAGGATGGGATATTGGTGGCTTCTCACTATGGTGGAAGGAATGAGGCTGTTATGTTGGTAAGGACACTAGTGACTCCTACTGAAAGGACTGGTGGTGACAGCAGCTACTCTCCAACATAATACACTGTGTAGTGGATAAGAGCAAAATACCAGGTTATATAAGATCCCTAGCACAGTTATTCCATCTCCACTGAGAAAGCATTGAAACAGCATTGTAAGTGCCAGCCGTTTCCTTCCAGATTGTAGCGCCAAGGTCGGGCACGGGGCAATGTACTCACAAAGTGACCTGGGTTGGGTTTAAACATGAATTAGTGTCTGTGCCCTATAGGCTTAGCTTGTACTTAAATGTAACAAATCATCTGCTATTTATGTTGACGAATAATTGCCATTTTATATGCCATTATCCTATAACATAAAGGTTCCGTGCTTTGCAGTAAATGCACCTAATGTATAAGTAAATATTGAATCTGACATTCTGTAATGACCGCCCAGAGAAATACCTGTATGTAGCAAAGTGCCTCTCACTTCTTTTGCTGATATAAATAGCTGGAAATGTGCCTTAACTGGTTCAATGCAGTTAGAAATAAAGTAACTTATCTGTACAGTTTCTGGACATTTTTACAGTTTTGCTTTAAAGTCATTTGTTCTATTCACTTACATGGAATTTTTATGTTAGGAATTGTTTTTGCAAAGGTATTTTATTTAATCATTTATCGCTTATTGGAAAAAAAAGATTTTATATAACCAAGTCCCATAGCCACAATGTGGTGTTCAATAAACAACAGTTTTTCCACATGTGCTTATTCTATCATTTCATTTCATCTGTGGGGATCCAGGAATATATGTGCAAGGAGTATGTTTCCCTAGGCAGTCGCTGGCGTAAATATAGCGAAGCAGAACCCACAGGGGACATATGGGTTAATGGGCCTGGGCCTTTGGGGCTACTTCCTCTATAGTTAAAGAAAATAGTAAGAAAATCCTACCTGCTTGGGGGGGGGGGGGGTTGCCATTTACAAGGCTTCTCTAGAGATTTTTTTTGGGGGGTCCCAGTGCCAACTGGTTGCACCATTGAAGGCAGTGCCCAGTATCAGCTTTAGAAAAGAAATGTAACACTATTTTGGGCTGGATTGGACCAAAACCAGGCTAGGAGTAGAGCATTGGTTACATGCGACTCTTATACATCAGGATGAGCCTCCGCTATATGGGAGAAGTGATAGAGGATGTTGTTGAACTATACCTCCCACTGCCACTGTGTAGTGTATTAGAAAGTAATGCAGATGTAAGAATAGATAATGGATGCCAGGAAGAGGTATGGGTAGGATACGACAGCCAACAGAATGGTAGGAGGCAGCTCACCGGTTAATCCCTTCTCTTGGTAGAGGTAAGGGCAGGGTTAATTGCTGGCCTATGTCCCTAGCACTTCTGTGTCCCTATTCTAAGGCAAGTGAACCTGTTAGGAGACTACTCCTTTACTCCTTCTCCTGGATGGAGCAAATGAACTGCTCTTTCTATATAAATCCTGACTGTGTAACTCTCCTAGAGAGTCCTATAATATAAATTAACCTGTTCTTACTTTACCTCGTTCACGGGGCCCTGTCCCCAACTCTAATTTGGATGAAATTGCTACTGGGGCCTGTGTCTGCACCCAGGCTCAATGGAGTGGTGCATCAGGTAGCAGACCGGCAGCCAAAGAGAGGGTCATACCCTCCTGCTAGACACTATATCAATCTGCAGGGGGTGTGTACAACCAGGCTAAACCTATAAGGGATAGCTTTACACTGTAAACTAAGTACAAGGGCTTCTGCCCAATAATAATAAAGATGTGAAGAGGTAGGGGATAAAGCCATAGGGAGCTTAACCCTATGGGTCCCTACAGAAACTTACAGCTGTGCCATTAAAGGGATGGTTGACCCTTAGGTTAACATTTAGTATGTTATAGAATGTCCTATTCCTAGCAACTTTGCAATTGGTTGTTTCTAAATTATTTGCTTTTCTCTTCTACATCTTTCCAGCTTTCAACTGGGGGTGGGGTCACTGACCCCGGCAGCCACAAATGGATTGCTTTGTGAGCTTACAATTTTATTATTATTACATTTTCTTCCATGTCATTTGCTTAAATATGTGAGGGGGTCATGATGATGCTGTTGCCATAAAACGCTATCTGGTTACTAGGGTCACTCATTGGGGCTACTGATGTCCAGATGAAATTGTTATTGCTGTTTGCTATTTTTTTTTTTATATATTCTTTATTTTGTTTTCAAGATAATGGGGTACAGAAAAAAGATGGGGAGGGGGGAATAAATATTTGTGATAATAATTACGTACATACATGTTGAAAATACGAGAGTAGACAGTAAGTTATTTCTACAACCTTAAGTCAGATGTAAATGGTCTAGCTTCTAAATAAAACTTTTTCAGTTAGTACCTATGTCAACGGGGCTGTGTGGGGTGGTTTTTTGATAAATGTGATCCAGGGATCCCAGAGTCTCCTATATGCTGTGCTGTTGTTTTGAGTCAAAAACGTGATTTCCTCTAGTTTTCTTCTACCAGTATATCCATTCTAAAAATGTTGGATGGTCTTTTGCTTTCCAGTGTCTTGGAATTAAGGTTCTAGTTACGTTCAATAAATGTATGGTAAGGGTGTCTGTTATTACACACTTTTTGTTGGGGATAAGATTTAGCCGTATGGTTAGTGTTTCATTTTCCTTAATTGGTATCTTTCTTATAGTGGTTATGGTGTCTAAAATTTGGGGCCAGTATTTTTGCAGTTGTGGGCAATTTGGTTCTACTGGGGGGGGGGTTTAGTGCCACCTTGTGGCCAGTTTAAAATTCATCGCTCTCACTCTGACTGCCCTTGAAGATTTATGAATGGATAGGAATATTCTCTCCCAGGCTACATCTGGTATTTCTATATCCAGTTCTTTCTCCCATTCCTTGCAGAAGCCTCTTTTGGGGGTTTCTACATTGTGTAGAGATAATTTGTTTTGGAGATTTTAGTATCGATTCCCAAACTGTTAAGGGTCTGGACCAGTCTTGTCCCTGGGTCATTTGTATAAAGTGATGAAATTGTTGGTAGTTCCAAGAATCTCTAGGATGGCTGCCCCAGCGTCTTTGGATTTCTGCTAAAGGGATTACTTTATTGTCTGTTATAAAATCTTTTATTGTAGTAGGGGCGTCATTAAATCGATGCCATTTTTTATAAGCACCTTCTAGACTAGGTGGTAGGGCAGGATTTTGTTCTAGTGGTTGTAGGATGTGTGGGGTGGGAGACAGACCGTATAATTGTTTTATAAGAACCAGAAGGATCATTAGTCAGGTCCCTTCTCTGATCAGAGTAGGTTAGAGCCCCAGGTTCCAGTGCCCATTTGAGTCAGTTACCCCTGCTTAGTCCTGGTTCTCTTGGGTAGAGCTGGGCCACTAACTAAGCTCTAACCTACTCTGATCAGAGAAGGGACCTGACTAATGATCCTTCTGGTTCTTATAAAACAATTCCCTAAGTCCCTAACTGGGCCCTAACTCTGCACTAGTTACAGCGAGGGCCTATTAGAACTGGAACCTAAGGGTCCTAAAGTGCAAGGAGAGTAAAATCCTCCCCTGACTGACACTCACTGGCACACTAAGGGGAACCTGCAGTTGGTGCAGCCTTTCCTGCACTTTGCCAACCTTGCATCCCAGGGGGTCTCTCTCCCTGCTGCCAGATCTGTGCCTGCTCTCTCCCTGCCTTATTGCCTTGACGTTCTCTTTCCCATCTCTCCTTGCATAGTCACATGGTATCAGCCTTACTGGTTCCAGATTGTCTAAGGCTGCTATCTGCAGGCTGGAGGTGCCCTTTGCACAGTCCTCAATTGTCTGCCTGTTACAATATATTGCATCTGCTTACCAGTCAAGTCCCACTGGGTCCCCTATAGTTCCTGGGCCCCTTGCATTGAAATGATTGGTGAGTTTGTACCATAATAACGCATCCACATCCATCAAGTTCATCTTTTGCCTTAGCAAAACCTACCTACCCACTACCTACCCACTGTAGCACACACAAAGGGCACAGTCAAAAATGTTGTTACTATGCGCTTGTGTTCATGGGTGGGGCATATAAATAACTGATGGCAGCTCTGACTGCCTGTAGTTGAAGGGCCCCCTGTGCCTATAGCAAGGCCAGTTATAGCCCACACTGGGCACAGCAGCTACATGCTTGATTAAATGACAGTAGGCTGCTTATTTTTTCTCTTATGAGATTTACATCTCCTTAATACATTTTATTGAAAAAACAATCAGCATATTCACAGTTGTTACATTGGTGCAGATAGAATCTGAATTAGATACTGCATTCTCAATAAACTTAGTTTATTTTAATCTCTAGAAAATGTGCTATGTGCAGGCTAGGTTCATTCAAAGCAATCATGGAATAACCTGTCTGATTCAGAGGCAACTTCTTAAAACCAGCATTACTTTATTTCCTCCATTATACAGTTAAAATAATGACATTTAGTCAGTACGCCTATCTGTATTGATTTTGATTGAATAATTTTAAAAAATTTGAATTATTTGATAAAAATAGAGTCTATGGGAGATGGTCTTCCCATAATTTACAGCTTTCTGGATAAGGGGTTTTCGGATAACGGATCTTTTACCTGTATAATGGAGGAAATAAAACCATGCTGTATTTGAGTAAATCCCTCTAAATTAGAGCTTAGAGGAAGGAGCCTTTGAGCCAGACTCAGAGGGAACAAGCACAGTCACCATTACACCATTGCGTTATGGCAGCAGCGAGGCCTCGCTTGTACCTAGTACCTAATAGGCCCAGTAACGTAATATCGATCCTTGTAACTGGCAGCCAACTTACCACTTTCTCATACATAAATAAGTGCCTATTCATAGATACTTATATCACAATAATGTGTTTATTGCTAGAAAAGACTTGTTTAGCTGAATGAATAAACAGAATTATATTTTCCTATAGAGAAACAGTAAGAGTTCCTGTGGTGTGTAAGTGCGGAGTGTCTGGGATTCACTTTCTGCTTAGGAATCCTTGCATCAGCTCAATGGGGAGAGGGAAGACAATTGTGGAGTTGTTCTCGGCTGCGATTGTGTTGAGTGTCTGCAAGTAACGCAGCTGAAGAGCCGCTGGAGATTCTGCTATCACTAGAGAAGCTTCTTTGAGAGCTCGGGACGCGTTCATTTCACCCTCTGCGGCCACAACCTAACAGCATACAAAATTAATCCCGGTTATTGTTCATTCATAAAACATATTATACAGTAAATTCATGCATTGTGTTCTTGGATATTATTTCTATTCTTCTCAGGCTCCCTCTCTCACATTACATTGTACACTGCCTACCAGGGATGCACTGAATCCATTATTTTCGGATTCGGCCAAATCCATCATTAAAAATTCAGCCAAATCCCGAACTGAATCCGAACCCTAATTTTAAATGTAAGTGTCCATGTGACGAAAAGTCACGCAATTTTAAGCATTTGGATTTGGCACGGCCAGACACTTGGATTCGGCCAAATCCAAATTCTACTCAATAAGGACCAATTCAGTGCATCCCTACCTCCTACAGTCCTATATATTTCAAACTTCATTAAGGTTATAAATAATCCACTTGTACCCAGATGCTGAGACCTTTGTGCCCACCATGGGCTATTTACCTTTGCCCGAGCCTCTCGTGCAGCTTCGGCTTCAGCAGCCATAGCTCTCTGCATCTGCACAGGCAGGCGCACATCTCTCATCTCCACACGGTCCACCTTCACCCCCCATTTGTGAGTTGCATGGTCCAATATTGACTGCAAAAGAGGGTGCAAGATAAAATAGCCATTATGAGGGAAGCAGCAGCCTTACTGGACTAGTCCTTTCTTGTATCTCTGTCTCAGTACTCTCAATACTCAATTGTCTCTGCACAATACATAATGCAAACTCATTAATAATTTGTATTGTAAGTATTCAGGGATATTTTTAACAAGTTTTCCATATTAATAAATAAGCAGGCATTTGAATTTTTTGAATTCTCAAATTCACAAACTTGAAAATTGATAAATAAGCCCATACGTCTTCCCTGAGCAAAATGTTGTATTGTTAAAATTAAAAGATGTTGGCATGACTTTTGCTTACAAAAAATAAATGTTGCTGCACGGTTTAATATACAATTAATATTTCTATGCTAACAGTCAGGGGTTAACTCTGGATTCCCATACTCCCATGCATGCCACCCACACCTGTGGTTCCTGCACAACTGCCCCTGTCCCCTTGTGTACCAGCTATCCATCTAAGTGTTGGGGCTGGAACAGGAAATAATGGGATATATGTGGCAATTGAGGGAATGGATTCTGACTGGACCCTCACTTTTTGAGAGCCTCCCAGCGTGTGCACCCCCTATAGTAATGCCACTGCTAAGAGGCTGAACAGAGTAAACATGTAACGGTATGGGTCCCATTATCCAGAAGCCCATTATCTAGAAAGTACTGAATTATGGGAAGGCCATCTCCCATAGACTCCATTATAAGCAAATAATTATTATTTGCTGATTTTCTTTTTCTCTGTAATAATAAAACAGAACCTTGTACTTGATCCCAACTAAGATATAATTACCCCTTATTGGGGGCAGAACAGCCCTATTGGGTTTATTTCATGGTTAAATGATTCCCTTTTCTCTGTAATAATAAAACAGTACCTGTACTTGATCTCAACTAAGATATAATTACCCCTTATTGGGGCAGAACAGCCCTATTGGGTTTATTTAATGGTTAAATGATTCCCTTTTCTCTGTAATAATAAAACAGTACCTGTACTTGATCCCAACTAAGATATAATTACCCCTTATTGGGGGCAGAACAGCCCTATTGGGTTTATTTAATGGTTAAATGATTCCCTTTTCTCTGTAATAATAAAACAGTACCTGTACTTGATCCCAACTAAGATATAATTACCCCTTATTGGGGGCAGAACAGCCCTATTGGGTTTATTTAATGGTTAAATGATTCCCTTTTCTCTGTAATAATAAAACAGTACCTGTACTTGATCCCAACTAAGATATAATTACCCCTTATTGGGGGCAGAACAGCCCTATTGGGTTTATTTAATGGTTAAATGATTCCCTTTTCTCTGTAATAATAAAACAGTACCTGTACTTGATCCCAACTAAAATATAATTAATCCTTGTTGGAGACAAAACAATCCTATTTGGTTTATTTAATGTTTAAATGTTTTTTAATAGACATGGAGATCCAAATTACAGAAAGATTCCTTCCTTATCCGGATAACCCCAGGTCCCGAGCATTTTGGATAACAGGACCTATACCTGTATATGGAATACATATATGCTGTATGCATTATTGTTCTTTTTCCTGCAGATTTCCTAAATATCTACTTTGTGACCATGGCCCTGGTGTGCTTTAAGTCATTAATTATGCCCACAGCATGATAAATATGCCCCTATGTGTATAGTCACCTACAGTTTCACCAAACTGACAATCTGTTATTAGTAGGTTGCAGGGCTGTGAGAATCAAGGAGGCTTTACCTGAATATTGTGGGCAATTTCCTCCCTGTTGGCCAGGATGTTGGCAAGCGTTTGTGTGCCCAGGATGTTTCTCAGAGTTGTCTGGGCAAGCTGCTGAGTGGCTATATGAACATTATTCACATTGGCCACTGCCTTTATAGCACTTTGTATGTTGTAATAAACAACACCATCCACAGTTGTAGTAACAGAGTCCTTGGTGAGGATCTAAACCCAAAGAGAGCACTAAGTTATTAATACAGCATGAAAAAAAGATATGACATGTCTTAAAGCGGACCTGTCACCCAGACATAAAAAGATGTATTATAAAAGTCCCTTTCAACTTAAACATGAAATTCAAATTCCTTTTTTTATTAACACATCCATATCCATCATAAAGGCATTTAAAAATCACAGCTGCCAATCATATATTGCCTACCTTAGGCATAGAGGCAGCCAGACAATTACTTTCACTTTCCATTCAGCACTCACTTTCCCCCTCCCTCCTCACCATCTAACTGTGTATCCTGTGCATGGACATGTGCATCAGGCCCCCCCATTCTGGCACATACACAAGATTTTGGGGTGATACAAAGCTTGTCTTAATTACAGTGCCCACAAAATGGCACCTGCTGGCTGTGATTGTGTAATTCCAAGATTGAAGAAGATAAGATTTATATTATTTCTATAGTGTAAATGAAGTTTATTTTGTTTAACAAACATCAAAGAAAAGTTTGGAATTATTTCTTACAGTCACAGGTCCCCTTTAAAGGGGTTCAGCAGCTCTCCGGTCTGGAAGTTTATCAGCTATCTGGTTACTAGGGTTCAAAATGTCTTAGCAACCAGGAAGTGGTCTGAATGAGAGACTGGTATGTGAACAGGAGAGGACCGATAAAGTAAATTAAATAATAAACATTTTATTATCATAAAGCAATAGTTTTTTGGCTGCTGGGGTCAGTGACCCCCATTTGAAAGCTGTAAAAAGTCGGAAGAAGAAGGCAACTAATTCAAACACTATAAAATTATTAAAAATGAAGACCAATTGTAAAGTTGCTAAGAATTTATCATTCTAAAAACTAAACGTTAATTTAAATGTGAACCAACCCTTTAATTAGCTGCAGGTAGGTAGAAGCCTAGCATTATTCTAATGAATTAATTGGCTACTGGTTGTTTCAGCCCCACCCTGACTTGCATGGACAAACATAGAAACAAAGTGGGGGGGCTACTTACCTCTTGTGGTGGAATTGCAAAGGAGATAACTCGGAGGTCGACTTTTATGAAGGTATCTGTGCAGGGCAGCACAAACATCACACCTGGGCAAACATATAGAAATTGGTGTAAATGCAAGCTACACCTCCGTGGATACCTGGGGCTATTAGCCTGGGAAGAACATAACTATAGGAGGAGAAGGTTTGAGTCCATGGGGAGAGGGGCCCCAGTAAGGACCCATGGGAGGTGGCATTTAGGCCATGTGCATTTGCATAGACAGGGATGATCACAGTTTGCATCCCTTGTGTGGTCCCTTACGAGACGGAGAGACCTGAAAATGTTTTCACAGAGTCACCAACACTTGTGCTCCTATCAACATTTTCCCTTTGAAGATCCTGTAATACTTGGGGCCCAGAACAAATGCCCGGCCCCAACCCAAATCTGGCCTGGGAGCTAGGGTTGGACATTGCTATTGAGGCACATCTGCCACTGGTACAGAGATACTGACTGAGGCCGATACACCAGTCTGGAATTTCCAAGTTTGCTGTCCTATTAATATAGAAATATAGAATCACAATTACCTGGCCCTTTTGCTTTTCCTGAAATGATGCGACCCAAGCGAAACACAACTGCGCGCTCGTATTCTTGAATGATCTAGTAAAAAAAATTATAAAATGCCGGGATATCCATAAGAGTCAATTTTGGTAAATTTTACTAGCGGGTGTTCTGTGTTTCTTCACTTACCTTAACGCAAAACCATATGGATAAGGGAAATGTAATGGCTGCCATAAATGCAGATAAAATCAGTATGATCCAACCACACACACCGATATTGCCATCTGCAGCCTCTAGAAATGGCAGAATAAAATGAAAAAGCTTTTTTCAGAAACCAATAAAGGCCTTTTTGATTAATATAACATAAACAACTGCGCGTCCTGATGCTGCGCTTGTCACTGAGCCCCAGGATTTGGATGCAAGTACACGTTGTATAACACAATTTATAAACCAGTTTGTCTGAGCACAAATCTCACATATAGGCACGTGTAAAAACATTTGGTATGGAGACGCTCACTGGAATAATAAAGTGCAGGAATATATATATATATATCTCAAATCTGGGATTTTACAATGTCTCTGGATTATCAGACCATTTAAACATGAAATAAATCCAATAGGATTATTTTGCCACAATGCATGCAGCTTATTTTTCATCAAATACAAGGTGCTGTTTTATAAAAATCATTCTTAAAAATTAGAATTATTTGTTTAAAATGGAGTCTATGGGAGATGGCCTTCCTGTAATCCAGAGCTTTCTTGATAACAGGTTCCCGTTATCCCGTTTCTTGATAAGAGGTTCCGTAACTATATTAAGTTCAGCTCTAGCACTGGATTTAACATTCCCCCAAGAGACTTTTAGGGGGGTGTCCAAGTGATTCCTAATTCTCCAGGATAGGTTTTAGTTATTGTAAGATGTCTTTTTGCAGTTAAGCCACTAGGTGGCAGGGTTTTGCAAGTTTGGGAAAATTGGGTGTAATAGAGCATCCGGTTACTAGAGGCAGGGCAGTGACAAGTGTAGTTTAGATCCCAGCCACTAGAGGGAGGGAAGGGAGCGAGAGGGCAGAAAGTGTATAAGCAGGGTACTTTTTGCCCACTGATCAGCAGGATAGGCAGAGAGGGTTTCCAAGTGAGGAGCACTAGGTGCTTCAGAGACACAGGCTATTTAGCATGGGTAGCCTGGGTTATGCCACAGTAAGGGATTAAAGTGTCAGTGTATGGACTAGCAAAAGGCCTTCAGCAAAGGACGTCACCGGAAAATCCCTGTTCGGCAAATGGCAGAGCGGCGTTGGAGGAACGCTGGTCTGTCAAGGCGGGGAGCAGGGCCGCTGCTGGCCAAATGGGTGCCCTAAGCAGAAATTTACTTTTGTGCCCCCCTCCCACAAATATTACGGAAGTAAAAATAAAATAATAAAAAAAATAGACAATGCCCCCATAGTAAGTGCCCCCAATTGCCCCCATAGATTGATTAAACTATCCGGGACAGCGGGATGCACTATAAAAACCGGCGGGACAGTGTTGGGGGGTATGTTATAATATATAAAAACAATTTTTTTGAGCAGCTGGGATGGTGCCCCCCTGGGAATTGGTGCCCTATGCAGACGGAGTACTCTGCTTATAGGGAGTGGCGGCCCTTGTGGGGAGTGAACTTCCAGCGGGGGTGACATGGCGGAAGGCTAGTCAGAATGAAATGGATGTGAGTGAGCCGTCTGTAGTTGGGGAATTTAATTGCATCCTGAAAGCCTGTATCTAATGCCACATGAAATTGAATGCTGATGTGAGTGATTGGCTGGAACCCTATATAAATGTTCTGTTAGCAGCATCCATGTGTGTGTGGCCATTTGTCTATTGGTACTAGAGACTGGTGCCACTTGGGCAATGCCACTTCTCTATCACAGTGCCACAAACTCTCCAGCAATTATGTATCACTTACCAATTAACTCTTCCCGCGACTGCCTCTTCTGTGAGAACTGAGACTCCATTTGTGTTTCCATGTCTATGTGGTTTCACAGTCCTGTGGGGACAATGTATTCATCGGATCAGTACAACTATCATGGCCAAACTGAACTCCTCCTCATCCCTCCTGCCTGAGATAGTGGTGGGACTGAGAGGAGAGGAACGCCAGAGTTCTCTAGAGTTTACTGCTTCTAGGGGAGGGAGTGGATGTATACAAAAAAAACATTTGCTCTACTGATAGGAAAACTATACCCCCAGAACAAATACTTAACTAACAGTTAACATAATATCTATTATAGATTCTTACCAAACTGGAATATATATATCAGTAAATATTGCCCTTTTACATCTTTTCCCTTGAGCCGCCATTTAGTGATGGGCTGTGTGCTCCCTCAGAGATCAGCTGACAGGAAGTAATGCAGCTCTAACTGTAACTAAGGCGGCCCTTACTTAAATAAGCAATTTTCTATTTAAGATTACCTAATAGCACATACTACTAAAAAGTATATTTTAATGAAAATGGTTTATTTAGGTGAAGCAGGGTTTTACAATGGGCTGGTCTATGTAATATATTTATTTAGAGACCTACATTGTTTCGGGTTTTCCTTTAATATAATAGAGAATCTTTTCATGGTAGCACCAGCAGCCCACTAGGATATGTTCCAGCATATCAATTCCCTTAAAGACCACATTCAGTTTAGTCCAGTTTTCCTAAACATTCCTCCAAAAATCCCCTTACAGATCAACCAATGATGTTCAATAGCACATGCCAAGCCTACAGTGGGGACGGCAATTCCATACACATACATATTCATACTGTATATATACATAATTAGAAACATGGCAAATAAGGGTTTCTGCCTATTCTCCTAACAAATAAATAAGGTTGAGGAGACTGCCTCATACAGACAAAAGCAAACAAAAGGAATTATGGGAATTATGGGAAATCCCATTTACATGGGTTTATCCTATAGGCTAAAGCTCACCCACTGGGTTTGAAGCTGAAGCCAGGACAATAGCTGATCAGATTCCTAACTACAGACCCGTTTCGCCTTTCTTGAGGCTCATCAGTGTAGCGCAGGGTTTTGTAGTATCTGATCAGCTATTATCCTGGCTTCTGCTTCAAGCCCAGTGGGTGAGCTTTAGCCTATAGGATAAACCCATGTAAATGGGATTTTTTTAAGAGTTTGGAATTCATTCCCAGAATTCCTTTTGTTTGCCTATTCTCCTCACACACATAGCTAGCCAGCTACAGACTTATTGGCCCTAGTGTATTGTAAGCTCTTTTGGGCAGGGCCCTCTTCACCTCTTGTATCGGTTACTGATTGCTTTATATGTTACTCTGTATGTCCAATGTATGTAACCCACTTATTGTACAGCGCTGCGGAATATGTTGGCGCTTTATAAATAAATGTTAATGTAATGTAATGTAGTGTAAATTTTGGGCCTACAAGGCACAGCTGGACATGGCTGGGTGCTTCATGGGTTTGTGGCCCAAAGTCTTAGTACTTCAGCCCTGCAACCTAGTGATTGATGGTCCACTGCAATCTCTTTTTAACCCACCATTTCTAACTAATGGGAACTTGCCTGGCTTAGCACAGCATTAATAACTGCCCTGTGGTTGGTTTGTGCACCAGACTGGCAGTAAGGGCCCACAGTAGCCCAGTGCATTGCCTGACCACAGTCAGGGTTGATTTGCAAAAAAAGATTGTAAATGAAAAGTGTGACGATGAAGTGACAGGAAGGTAACAAAAAGAGGGTTAAAATACACTGAGCTTTGCATTATGACAGACCAAGGTGCAGGGTAGAAGTACATAAGCTTGTGGGCAGAACTGATGGGTGGCAGGCCATGGACTGGATTGGATTTTGGTAAACAGTGGTGTAAGGTTTAATGTGTACATTGTAGATAAGTTATAGATACAGTGTAATATGCAATCTGATCAGTAGATGGCACCACCTCCTAAGGGTAGCCAAAAGTTTGTTTTTTTTAAATATTCTTTATTTTCATTTTCAACACAAAAATGGGGGATACAGTAGGCAAGAGGGGAAAGGGAAAAGCCAAAAGTTTTATATTGAGAGATGGCTATAGGCTCTCCAAGTTATTAGGTGTCATTTAAGAGACCAGGCCCAGGGGTGCCACCTGGACAGTATTTTACCAGCCTGGACAGTATAGAATAAGTAGAACAGCACTAAGGGATGGAAAAGCGCCTATAAGCCCACCACCCCTCATGATTATATAATTAGATTAGGCAATTTATGAACCACAAAAGGCAATGTGCATAGTGCAAAAAAAGCCAATCGAGGCTGATTTACACTTTGCAATTTGCTCACTGCCAATAGGTGAGCAAACAGGACTGGGTGGAACAGCAGGTCGTCTTTTGTTATGCTAGATATCATCAGTTTAGGTTTGTGTGGGGCCTCTGTGTGCTTGAAATGCCAGGGCCTAATTGGACCTAGTAAGGTTGCCACCTTTAGCGGCTACTATCTCTGGGCAGGGGGCATAATGTCACTGGGCGTCCAGTGTGATCACATGGGTGGGCCAATGATGTTGTTTGGGCAGGGTGTGATTGGCCAATCGCCATGTCAATCTCAAAGAGTCCTGCCCGGATTTCCGAATTGGGAAAACTAGGCAGGCAGTTTAGACCCGGACAGCCCTTTTGAAAACAGGACTGTCCGGGTCAAATCTGGACAGGTGGCAACCCTAGGACCTGGTTACTTCCCATTGATAGCCTATGGCTTTCGATTAAAACCCAAAACAGTGAGAGTTCCTATTTATGGAATAAACCATTGCTGTCAAAGAAAACAGTAATAATGTAAAGATAAGGGGCAATTAGGCACCTAGAGTCAGCTTAGCCAACGACGGCTTCTAGCTTAAACAATGGAATTTCGGTGACTTGTAACTTTGTTACAAATTACAACTTTTCTACAGTTTCTAAAGCAAACTTGCCATCCGGCAGCGCAATTATCAGGGGTGGAAAATATCACCATGGTGCCCAGGCCTGGTAGAGAAACACACACAGAGGGAATAGAATATGACGCTGCTCTTCCAACAAATGGGGAATAGAGAGAGCAGCCCTGTGGCATTACTGCATATCGGTACTTCAACCCACAAGGAGTTAATGATGATATGATGTTAGCGCATTGCTACACACAGTTCCCTACAGTCTTATTGGGACCTTTTAATAAATAATATAAAGGAGCAAAGAAGTTGCAAATACAACTAGGGACCCAGCACCACAGAAGAAGGTAAGGTTACAACTCTCAGAAACCCCTGTAAGGCCCCCTCCAATTGAACCAGAACTCCCAACAATCCCTGAGGAATGACTTCCAGTTGTAACTGAACTAGAACTCCCAGCAAGAGTTTCCCTTTCATTTGCAACAAGTTACATCTGCTGCTGGCTCAGAATGAACAAAGGGCAGCTGCCAGGTGGTGCTGGGAGTTGTAGTTCAAAAGCAGCTAGAATGTGACTCTTCAAAGACATCTGGCAGGTCCAAGGCATTTTGGCTCTAAAAAATAAATTGAAGTCTAAAACTTCATGCACAAAAATGTCAAAAGTACATATTTAAACAAGGATATTTTCTGGAAAAGGCCAATATAAACAAATGCTTTTTCTGCCGCCCTGCCCTAAAACTAAAGCTGATAACAGATAATACTTGTTTGTTTTTCGCACATGAAGTATATTATTGGCTGCAGGGAGAACAGTGACCCGAAACAGTAAATCACCTTGATACATGCGCACTGGCAGTCAGGGAATATTCACAGTTGACGGTCAAAGGTCGGTATTCCCTATTCTTCAACAATAAGGATTGATATAAACATACTTTGTATCTATTCATGAGAAATCTATGCTTTTTGTTATTAGTCCTTGTGGGATAGATAATTAGATTCCCAGTATACAACCCCCTCATTTCACCCTTAGTTGTGACTGCTTTGTTAGCAGGAGTCCATTATGCAGGGGAATTAGCTGTGCACTGATAACGTTATTATCTGGTGTGCCCTGTTAACAGGGTTGGACTGGGGTGTGAAGGGCCCACCGGGGCTCCCGTCCCAGGAGCACTCAGCTGGGCATGTCCTCTAACCCTCCCCAGGGACCCCCCTCACCCCCCTCGTAGGGCCCCCACCCGATGTCCTCCCCCAAGCGCATAAATTTGACGTGTCAGGGGAGGAGTGTTCGGGAGGGGGAGCGCCGGCAAGGGTTGGGTCTGGGCCGCCGGGGCCCACTAGAGCTGGGGCCCAGTCCGACCCTGCCTGTTAATCTTAAAAAAATAACAACAACCACCACCACAGATTTTTGTGCCTAAATCAATAGGCAAAAGGTATGTTTGGCACAAGATCTATTCATAGCACGTATGTTGAACAAGGGGCTCTACTGTCCCTTTAATTATAAGATGACATTGATTCTGCACCTGGATTGGTCAGTACCGCCGTGTTTTTCTGTTTCCTTTATAGCTATGTGGAATAGGAGCCTTATTTTTATGGCCAGTTCTAGTGGCCGGACCACACTGAAATGCAGTTAGGTAGTTGCGTAGTTCACAATCGAAGACAAAGCGGAAGCCAAAAAAAACTCCATTGTTCTCATCAAATTAATATCTTTCTGGGAAGCCTATTACTGTGGGATAGTGACAATGACAGTACTAGAAGATAATTGGCCGCCAGCAAAATAGTTCTTAGGCCCCTATAAACTTTATCTATATAAACATGTACTGTCAGTGTTGGACTGGCCCTCCAGGATACCAGGAAAACTCCCGGTGGGCCCAGGGGTCAGTGGGCCCTCCTGCTCCTAACCATTTGGCCTGCTTCATGGTCTTTCCTTAAATGGTCATGGACATTTCTGAATGGGAAGAAAGATGAGAAATAGATGGAAGGATAGATGATAGCATGTAAATAAAAGAGACTGGGAGAATAAAGTGGTTCAGTGAGGAAAGGAGGAAAAATAGTTTGGAGAGTGGGCCCATAGTCTAAGGTTTGCTGGTGGGCCCCTGGGGTCCCAGTCCGACACTGTGTACTGTAACTGCTTGGCAGTCAGTGCCCCACTGCACCCCGTTTCCCCTGTAGTTACACCAATGGACAGTGTAGATAAGGGAAGATGGCAGGGATTTATATAAGGGTTGTCCTGTCCTAAACATTGCTGAGCACCCCCCTAATAGCCACAAAGGTGATAAAAACGAAACCTGTCACCCAAAGGACATCCCCATATAATGAAAAAAGCAAAATTTATCTACCAAAACACAGCATTGTGATAACATGAGTCAAGCATATACATCATTAGCAGCCATGAATAGCAAGGTTAGAGCCCATCCCACTGCCATCCATGCTGTGTGCCAGTTAGCCAGTCACACTGGCATCTTACTCACCTGCAGTGCAGCCTCCTGGCAGCCAGTCTGTGGTACTCTGCTGTGAGGGACTGAAATACCTCCCTTAAATCAGAAACTCCCACACAGGTTGTCACGAGCGGAAAATACAATGCGGTCGCTGGTATAACACACCCCTCTCAGTTCAGAGAGTTTACTTCTATAGAAACCTGTCAGCCCAGAGTCACATGTGCATCTATCTACCTGACTGAGTGCAACACGCTCGGAAAAAGTGATTCTAACTTATGGTTAGAGTAAATACAACACTGTCAAACTCGTTTGTGCACAACCGTTTCCAAGCAGTGAATGTGAGGTATTCCTAAAGAAAAGAACTTGTACAACAGCACAACCTCAAAGCCCAGGAATGAAAAAGAAAATACCTGAAAGGGATTCTAATCTCTGGCTAAATGCTTATTAAATGTGGTTATTCTGTAAGTATAGCCCTATGTATCAGTGGGCAGGTGGAGTAGCCACTTTTTCTGGAAAAAGGTACCAGCCTTTCTAAAGTATATACCTTTTTTCCCTAATAACATTGGGATCAAGCATCGTTTTTAATTACCAGGCAGGTAAAATAATGGCCAGGTGGCAGCACTATGGGTGGGCTGGAGCTGCCATACTGTACATTTTAAACTTACAAAGTAACATAGTAAGTTAGGTTGAAACAAGACACGTACATCAAGTTCAACCTATGTTTATATGAAACCTGCCTAGCTGTTTGCTAGTTGATCCAGAAAGGCAAAACCCAAACTGATGCCTCTCTAATTTGCCTCAGAGGGGGCAAATTCCTCCTGACTCCAGAATGACAATCGGACCAGCTTCTGGACCAACTTGTACCAGTGTCGGACTGGCCCACCAGGATACCAGGAAAACTCCCAGTGGGCCCAGGTGTCAGTGGGCCCTCCCACTTCTGACCATTTGGCCTGTTTCATGGTCATTCCCTATTTCTGAATGGGAAGAAAGAGGAGAAATAGATGGAAGAATAGACGCTAGCCTGTAAATAAATGAGACGAGGAGAATAAACAGGTTGAGTGAGTAAAGAAGAAAAAATAGTTTGGAGAGTGACCAATGGTCTAAGGTTTTCTGGTGGGCCCCTGGGGTCCCAGTCCGACACTGACTTGTACTATTAGCTATTAGCTATTAGCTATTTTAGAATTTCTTCACTTGCTAGAAAGCCATCCAACCACCCTGAATCTAATTAGGGTTGCCCCCGCCTGGTTTTGACCTGTGCAGCATGGTTTTTGGGTGGGCTGTCCAGGTCAAAACTTCCTGGTGGTTTTCCAAATTAGGCTAATGTCAGACGAGGTGTCTGGCGTAAATTTTTGGCAAGCGGAAAAGCACTTGCCGAAAATACCGCCATCCGCCTCCTACCTGTGCCTGCACCAGAATGCATGAGAAATGCTCTGGTGCGGGCACATGTAGCTGAATTAGAGATAAAAACGCAAGAGAAAGTCTGACGCTTTTCCGCTTGCCGAAAATATACGCCAGGCGCCTCGTCTGACATTAGCCTTAGGAAAACTGGGCAACACTCTCTTAGATTGACAGTGGCAATCGTTCAATCGCCAATCATCACATCATTACCCTGCCCCCGACATCAGTTAGGGTTGTCCCCCAGTTGGAGGGTGGCAACCCTATATCTAAGGTATCTGTCAGTATGACTGTAAAAACCATTTCGAAATATTAAAATGGAAATTAAAAATTGAGATGGAACTTGTGTGATCATTTTTAAAAATGGTGTGATCAAGTCATATTTAATAGAAAACTGGGTGCCAGTAGTACTTGCCCAGCTCCAGTGGCCTGACTGACAGAACATGCACGGCATATATTTCATTGGGATTTCATACTGCTTGTTTGTAAGGCCCACCATCCAGGGGACCCAGGTGACTAGCAGGCCAATAATTTGGGCTCCCTGGGTGGTGGGAGCTGCTAACTTAGTAATATGGGGTCCCATGATTACTGATGACGGCCAATTTATATGTCTGCTTTCTTTCTATCATGTGATCTAAACTCGATCTCCTCTAACAAAAAAATACGGTCAGGTTCTCATTTTCTTTTGTTTTCTCATATCACAATCCTGAAGTGCAGTGGCATAAGAAAATCAACAAAAGAACAAAGGCATGTGATTTTAACATGGGCGTTGAACTGGAGAGAGCCAGGGGTGGCACTGATACAGGCACTACCATGGTATGTATGTTTTATAACATTACTTTATCTGGGTGTAAAAGAACATCAGTACAATGTGCTGCCTAGAGGATAAAATTGCCCCAGGATCTGGGTAGGCTAATGTGAGGGCTTCTGGTAGTCCTTCTGTATATATATATATGTATGTATATGGCGGGATCAGGTGACTTCCTCTATTGTCTTTGAGGTTTGGAGAGAGACACAGTTGTTACGGTGGTGGTGGAAGGAATTATGGGACGGGGAATCCCCAGTGATATAGGCCGGCTAGGGTGCAATGTGTGTAAATACAAGTACCTGAGTAACAAGGAAGTACTGAGGGCTGCTATTAACCTGGGGAAGCAATTGTGTTTGCGTAACTGAATACTCTTAAGCAACTGCTAAATCTTTAGGCAATTGGGGACAATCCAGAGTGTCTGGTTGTGTTAAAGAGAACCACGGGAAATATTTTGCTTTAAAGCAACACTGACACATTAATCAACCCTATCCCGTCACTCCCACTGCACCAACAAAAAAAGAAAAGAGAAACGCCCCAGTTTTTCTTCAACATTACACTTGCCCCAACTTCCATTCTCACTGCAATTATGCCAGGGTACCAGGGTAAACAGTAGGTTGCAGATTACTTGCAGAAGGGAATGGGGGGGCAGCTAAAGGGAGTCAGGGCTGGAAGTCTGGGTGGCAGTAAAATCAATAATAATGAGTTTTTGATTGTCATGTTAACTTTTAATGTGTTATCAGCAGCGATTCTGGGCTACTGTCTAATATGAGAACATGTAGTGGCAACAGAATGGGTTAAGGAATGAATTCAGTGCTTAGAGATGGGAAACACATCTAAATCTGGTGCTCTTAAAGGAAAACTATACCCGCCGAATAAATACTTAGCCGACAGCAGTGGTGATTCTGGGGCTGCAGCCCTGATGCCGCCCCTCCTTCCTGCTCCGTGCTTTAGCGTCAGAGCGTCCAGAGGGGGGCTATTGCGCTCTCTGTGGAAAAATGAAAATGTGGCTCTTAGGCTGATGCCACACGTGGCGTTTTTACGCTGCGTATTTTCTAATTCTCTCGGCGGCTGAAAAACGCACAAATATCATCATCCATAGAAAAAACTTGAAAAGACTTGAAGGAAACCACACAATGCGTAAATACGCTAGAAAACGCCTTACCACGGATTTTTCAAGTGTTGGCCGAAATACGCCGCTATTTGCACAGCAAGCTATTCCTATGTATACACAAAGGCAGCTGCCAGACCTAGCGGAAATACGCAGCGTTTTTACTATTTCGCACTATAAGCACCATGGAAACGGGATTTGCTACGTCACCAGTACTAGGCTGAAAAATGCCATAGTCAGGGGCTGTGTGGGTTGTGCGGCGTTTTTAGGCTGCGTAAAAACGCCACGTGTGGCATCAGCCTTAAAGTTACCAGAGGCAGCTTTTTTTTTTTTTTTTTTTTCTATTATTTGTATGTATGTATAACTTTATTTATAAGGTGCCACAAGGGTACGCAGCGCTGTACAATCTTACAGAATACAAATTTACACACAGGGAGGACAAGTGTTATAATAAATAAATACAATAAATATATATATATATATAAGTGCCATGTGGTATGAGACACAGTAGGAAGGAGGTCCTTGCCCCGTAGAGCTTACATTTTGTTTTTCCCTTCTCCCTCTATCCAGCTTTCAAATGTGGGCCACTGTGTCTGGCAGCTGAAAAACGATTGCTCTGTGAGGCTAGGATTTTGTTATTTTTTTTATCACTTATCTTCCTATCTAGTCTGTCATTAATACCACTGCTTGATTACTAAGGTAAATTGGACCCTAGCAAACAAAATTGGAGAGCTGCTGAACAGAAAGCTAATAATTCAAAACACATAAAAAATGAAGAAAGATTGCACACTGTGTCAGAATATCACTGCATACATACTAAACGTGAATGTAACTACGTCAACTACCCCTTTAAACCCCAACACATTATGCACATGCGCAAAAATAACATTTCAATTTGTACCTGAACTATAAATCATCTGTGCATGTACTGATCCACGAAAACAACATCAGTCAGCCAAACACTAGTTTGTATAACTGTCATCTAGTGATTATAGCACAGAATATGCGCCACATCAGTGTGTGTGTCCCTAGTGCCAATATAATGTGCCCGTGTTCCAAGCTCCGTAAGTTTAATTAACTACAGTGCCAGATTTCCTACCAGCAGGGGGCAAAGGTACATGCTGAATGGTACAGGCCCCACTTATCCATTTAGCCAGTCAGCATGCAGCTCTCAAAAGATGAAGGGTGAGCAGAAGGGCTTGCACTAAAAAAAAATGGAGGAAGAGTATACTGTACAATAGCAGAGCTATCAATCAATCCCATGTTATGAGGGCATTAAAGGAGAAGGAAAGTCATTTTGGCATTTTACCAATAGATTTGCCACATTAGTGCCACCTAGAACACTATATTTAGTCAGCAGAAAGCTTTACTATACCTGAGTAAAGAGCCCTAGAAGCTTCCTGATAGCAGCTGCCATTTTAGCTTTGTCTTAGTAGCTTCCTGCTGCAGTTATAGCCGTTGGAAGCTCGGATCACACATTCCTATGGGTGGGGGAAGTGAGTTCTTATGCATTCTTATGGGAGGGGGGAGCAGGAGAAGGGGGAGAGAGAGAGGAGAGAACTGAGCAGACTTGTGCCCCAAACCTGAAGGAGAGGAAGTCTGATACCAAACATGTTCCCAAAAAAGGAGACAAGAAATCCAGTGTTTCTTTTGATAGAGGACTCAGTGCAGCATTTCTGTGAGTGCTTATGGCTGTATTTACATAGACCTTTCTGATAAAGCTTACTTAGTTTTTACCTTGGTTTTTAGACCTGAATTTATCTTCACACTAAATGATAATATGAAATAAGGTCCCAAAAAGGCCTGGAGTGGATTGTTATCTCCCTCATGACATGGGATTGGTTGACAGCTGTGCAATAGAGAAGTTGGGGAAAGAATGGGTGAGCAGATCTGGGGAGAGGAGAAGGGGTCATAAAAGGGCAGAGTAGGATGGAGAAGGGGTAAGAAATGGAAGGACTAGGAATGATAACAGAACACAACAAGAGGTACTCAACACTCACCAATTTATATAGGACAGTACGACATTCTGTGCATTTAGCTACCAAGAATGTTAAAGTGCAAAAAAGAAGAGAAAAAAATGGCATCAAAAGGAACTTTGTAAAATGATAATAAAGCAAATATGCAGCAAAAGGTAAAAGTTGGCTTTATATTTTGGGCTGGGGGTTTCAAATTGCATATCATAGGTGACCCGAGCAAGAATGTTTGCAAGCGCCTGTATTACCTGCATTATCATGTGTACTGACTGCCAACACCTGATAAGCAAGCATCAACATATTCAGCAGCCAGGAATCCAGCCAAACTGCATTCTGGTTCATCTAAATACGTTTCTTGGTCACTATTTAGTGGCTTTGGAGTTCCCTTGGTCAGCAATAGAACAGTAACCTACGATGAGGATATGGCTTCTAGAACAGAAATGAATTAGTCAGCCAGGAGAATGCAGACTAGGGATCCAGTAGCAAGGGCAAAAAAATTCTTCCAAAGTGAAAAATGTGGTCCCTAACCCTAATTTTATAAGCAAAGTTACAATAAAAAAAAAATATTTTGGGAGGATACAATTTTATTGTTGTTTGTCTTTCTATTCAGGCTTTCTCCAATACATATTCCAGTCTCTCGTTCAAACCACTGCCTGGTTGCTAGGGTATATCAGACCCTAGCAACCAGATAGCTTCCATAATTCCTTCCTGGAGAGTTGCTGAACAAATAGATAGATAGTTCAGAAACCTCATATAAATAAAAAAGACCAATTGCAAAATGTCTCAGAATATAACACAAAAAATATGCAAAAAATGGTTAATTTAAAGGTCAACTACCCACTTTAACTATTCAGTCCAGCAGGGTATGCTAGAAACCCCAGCAGCCTTGTGGGAACTGTGTATCCAGGAACATAAATAAAAGCTGGACAGTAATCAAAGTGTTTAAAGTCTAATAGGAAAGCCTGATGATTGGGAAACATGATACTTTTCTAAAACATACACTGCCCCTATTATGAAATCATAATTAGAGAGAATTTTTCCACTGCACTCAGCATAGAAAACAAGCCAACTGCCTCCCTGGTCCACGTGACTGCAGTATGCGCTACATTCAGTGGAACATAGCATACATTTTTCCATAAAGAAACATGTATGAGTGTAACATTTTTTTAAAGGGAAAATAACACTGACATATAATTTATTGTATATACCAGAACAATTGTTTCTAAAAACAAGTCAGCAGCTAAACAAAGAAGGTGGAAAACACAAGACTTAATTCCACCGCTGATTTGCTCCTAGCACTCTCATTCCCACTACTACTGTTTATTTAACCATCTCCCATAGCAATGTGCAGTGATATCAGTTACAAACAAGGGAACATTGCAGTGTGGGTGCCAACAACGACCTTTTCATTGTCTCTTTGAAGAACTAAACCACCTCTTGGGAAATTAGTTTTCTTGGTCTGTTCCCAATTCGACATGCTCAGTGTGCTCAGGGGCGATGCAGCTTGGCCCCTTAAGTTAGTTTGTTTTTTTTTGTAAACACTGGGGTTCAAGTATCCCTGGCCAACATTTGGACAGAGCCCACACTATGTCACTTCCCTTGGCCAGAGTGGAAACCCATCCTTCTCTCTAACTCACTTCCCCTGGCCTGAGTGGGAACCCAACCTTCTCTCTAACTCACCCCCTTGGCCTGAGTAGGAACCCATCCTTCTCTATCACTTCCCCTGGCTTGAGTAGGAACCCATCCTTCTCTATCACTTCCCCTGGGCTGAGTGGGAACCCATCCTTCTCTATCACTTTCCCTGGCCTGAGTGGGAACCCATCCTTCTCTCTAACTCACTTCCCCTGGCCTGAGTGGGAACCCATCCTTCCCTCTAACTCACTTCCCCTGGCCTGAGTAGGAACCCATCCTTCTCTATCACTTTCCCTGGGCTGAGTAGGAACCCATCCTTCTCTATCACTTCCCTTGGCCTGAGTGGGAACCCATCCTTCTCTCTAACTCACTTCCCCTGGCCCGAGTGGAAACCCATCCTTCTCTCTAACTTACTTCCCCTGGCCTGAGTGGGAACCCATCCTTCTCTATCACTTCCCCTGGCCTGAGTAGGAACCCATCCTTCTCTATCACTTCCCCTGGGCTGAGTGGGAACTCATCCTTCTCTATCACTTCCCCTGGGCTGAGTGGGAACCCATCCTTCTCTATCACTTCCCCTGGGCTGAGTGGGAACCCATCCTTCTCTATCACTTCCCCTGGGCTGAGTTGGAACCCATCCTTCTCTATCACTTCCCCTGGGCAGAGTTGGAACCCATCCTTCTCTATCACTTCCCCTGGGCTGAGTGGGAACCCATCCTTCTCTATCACTTCCCCTGGGCTGAGTGGGAACCCATCCTTCTCTATCACTTCCCCTGGGCTGAGTTGGAACCCATCCTTCTCTATCACTTCCCCTGGGCAGAGTTGGAACCCATCCTTCTCTATCACTTCCCCTGGGCAGAGTTGGAACCCATCCTTCTCTATCACTTCCCCTCTATCACTTAGGAACCCAACTCCTGACTGAGGAGTACTTTTTGCATAGAGACTTTCAAGACACAATTGTTGGCACTACATTCAAATTTCAGTTTAACTGCTGATAAAACCCAATGGTCCATAGCATATCTGAATTTACCCTGGAAAACAGTACAATGATCCAATAAAAACAAAACACCACGTTTTCTGAAATGTTTCTAATTTAATAAGTCACATGTGTAGGTACAAGCGACAGCAGAACGATCTTACAAAAATAAGAAACAAAGGGAAAACAAACACTAATTTCATTTTTTTCCAGAAAACCAAAAATTCATGAGAGTATATACAACATGAAATCCATTTATCCTAATAAATACTCCAGTCAGGGTTTATTTGTTGTAAAAAAAAAAAAAAAAAAAAAAAAAATAAAATAACAGAAGCACCATGTGTTGCATTAAACATATGCAGTTATTTTGAAGGATTAAAAAGCAGCAGGACCCATGTAGTGCGCATCTAAAAGGTACGTGTATTATTATACATTTCTTTAAAAATAAAATGTAAGCTTTCTTTAATACAAGGATTTAATGGGAAACTTATCAGTCTCTGTAGTAAAAGTTGCAGCTGGCATTTTCCTCACATGAGAGTTCAATGAGCTGGCTTTAAAATTACACGTGGAATGATTTACCCCTATTGTAAAACTATGTGCCACTGGATAATAACATATTGTCTCTGGCTTATATGAGGCACTGTACTCACACACAGACCAAGGGCACACACACGTTAGGCCACATCAGCCAATTAATGGACAGAGTTCTGTCTTTTACTCCCACACTACTTCCTGTTACAGTCAGAGCTGCATTATTTCCGGTCAGCTGATAAGTGAGTGACACAATGAACATCACAAAATGGGTTCTTAAGGGAAAATATGTAAAAGGACAAAGGTTACTGATATGTACAGTCCAAATGCACATTTTCTGGCAAACCTCACCAGTGGTTTCCATTACAATTAATGGCAGGCTCATTGGCCAAGCAGCAGTGTAATAAATGTTAATGATCCTTCATATAACTAGTTTGATCCTGATTTGTCTTGTGGGGCATTATCTGATCCCAAGAGTATATCCAGAATCCTTGGCATAAAGTAAGACTGTTTGCCAAAAAAAAATCAAACAGTTGCACAGATACCAGGAAACTGATTTTTTATGTTTAATTCTAGCATATCTTGCCACAATTATGCTACTCTACATAATATTATGTATTGATTTGAATTTAATTGAACACTTGGTGGTGACAATAGTATCCTTTTAAATACCCCAAGGATTCTCATGACCACATGATTTTTTAAAAGTTATGGAGCTCCAAGGTAATGTCTAGTATTCATGTATTTTGACAGGGATTTCTTATGATATACAAGTTTCAGTGGCCATGGGAGGTGGGCTTCCAAAGTTCAGTATGGACAGGTAATAGGGGACTGGGGTAGGTTTAGTTTTACACATTAGAAACAAGCGAAAGAACCATACTGATTATTAAGAGAGGGGATAAAAATGAACCCTTACATTAAAACGTTCAGGTTATGGTTCTTAAAGCTGCAACAAAATCTCAATTTATGGCAATAGTTATATTTCATTTCATGCCCTTTTTGTAATAATGTTAGTTCTTATATCATAAATTCATTCACCCCCTAAACCATTCAAATTCTATAGAAATATTATACAGTGACAAACAAGAATCTCATGATTTGGCCAACTGGTTAAGAAAAACTGGTAGCAACACTGGTAGAACAGGTAGAACACCCATGCACACAGTTTACCTTCTTTTGACACACAATTGTCTTTTTTTTTGCAATTCGCCCTATTTATTTAGTACTATGTCATCTTCCAAATGATGGGGGGGGGGATGACAAATTTCTTGAGTAAAATGAGAGAAAAAATGACCTGTCAGTTTTATGCCACATAATTTAATGTCAAATTTGTATATGAAATGAATAAAAGGGAAAAAGCTTCCTCCAATTTCCTCATTTCACTGCTGAGTCTTTCTGCGTAAGACAGAAGCATGGGGTTAAGAGACACAGCTCTCCGCCACACCTGCTGAATGCCTAATATTTAGATGCGTTCATATCAGTGTATGACATGTGGGGTTTAGGAACATTTTATTAGATTTACTTTAGTTCCAATATGGTACTAGCTATGACTCTGCCACAGCTTTACCAAACTTAACACTTTATGAATACACATTTCCAACTGGCAAAGAGCATTGCATTAAAGGGATTCTTTCATGATTTTTTAAGGTGTAGTTTTTATTACTAAATTGCACTGTGTACATAGCAAATAATTCATTCTACCATTTAAAATGTAATTTTTGAACCAATAAATGCATTTTTTTTTAGTTGTAATATTGGTGTGTAGGCACCATCTCAGTGCATTGTGCCCGAGTCTGAGCTTTCAGAAGGAGCCAGCGCTACACATTAGAACTGCTTACAGCTAACCTATTGTTTCTCCTACTCCCATGTAACTGGAGGAGTCATGGCCAGACTTGGGTGTTTTACTATTGAGTGGTGATAGGGGTAGTGATAGGGTGATATCACTCTTACTTGCAGTCCAGCAATAAAGAGTGATTAAAGTTTATCAGAAGTCACACGACTGAGGGCACCTGGGAAACTAACATGGCCCAATGTCAAATTTAAAATTAAATATAAAAAAAATCCATTTGCTTTTTTGATAGGATTCTGCTGGAGGAGCACTATTTACTAATGGATTTGTAAAAACATGTTTCCCATAACTAAATCCCTTTAATAATCATTACCATATTAACACCTTTTAAAAAGAGCTCTATAGCTTTGTCGCTCAATGCTGCCTGTTGGTTAGTAATTACAGATTGGTAAAATCATCAGTCTATAACTTGCTGTGTAGGAGAGATGGATTCTTTTACCACCAGCCCCCCGTTCTACAGAACAAAGAATACATTCTAAAAACACCATAGTTACAAATTCCATTTAAAAAGATCTGTCTGTAAGAGAAACGCTGCACTGGATAGATCTGCAGCAATGTTTCCATAGCAAGGCCATTTTGACAACCTGCTCAGCTATTTGCGCTTCCTGCTTTCCAAAAGTTTTAGAATGTTTACAAGTCTAATAACTAATTAAAACTACTGGCTGGTGTTTGTCGCATCAGTACCATAGGTAGGAAGAACAGCTTTTGCATGAGAGGTGCATTTACTGCCACCCTCGCTGGGGCAGCCCAGGCTGCAGTGGGAAAGGGGTTCCAGGCCCAGCGGGAAAGCCGGCAAACGCATCTGCTTGTGGTGCAAAGTTCTCAAGGGCTGATGCTGAATGAGCCTGAAAGAGAGGTAGAAAACATGGTATATTATGTCTAAAATTATTATTATTATTATTTTTATTATTATTATAAAATATAAATATATTCAATAAAACTAGACATAGGGTTTAAGTGTTGGTAGGCATGGCAGAAGTATCGTAACCCAGGGATATTACAAAAATACCAAAAATCCTATGAAACAACAATGCAGTCATGGTGGAACTGTGGTTTTCACTGCCATGGTAAAATACAATATGACAGGAAATACCGTGTTCAGCAACTGGTGACCCTCCAAGGCTTGGCTGGTGTGCACTGGAGGGGTAATGCAGGGGCTTAGCTTTAACAGAAATGATGACATTAGAAAGAAGCAAAAAGACTGAAGTCTCAATCTCACCTGGAGGGGCATATCACTAAATGGAAGCTTTTGGCCACCACAATGACTATCAGTGAAAGTGGAAGTTGAGCCTACAGTAGCTCACTGGTTATAATAAAGGGGCTGACTTTAGTGTTATATGTGGCAGAGCAATGAACATCAAGAACACCATCTTGGTGGGGATAAACAGTGATGTGTTGTTGCTGCTGCTGATGCTTTATCTAGTTTGCTCCATTGTTAGTTGCATTCTCATATGGATCTTTCTAAAATATGGCCACATTTGTCTGTTGTATACCTGTAGCAGTGCTGACTGTGCTGCTGCTGCAACTGCTGCACTCTGCTGAAGGCCCTGCAGAGACGGTGATGCATTTTGAGGAAATCCGGGAAGCCCGGATAGGGAGAGAAGAGGAAAAGCTGAAGGCCTAAAAGGAGACAACAATAAAAGAAATACTGTTAGAGCTTACAGTTGCTGTGTCCTCTATGAACGTTAATATAGAAATACAATAAAGTATGGGTAGTATTATACATATAAGCAAGGCAGCAAGTTACACAACATGGTACTGTGTGCTCTGCCAATAATAAGATACTTCTGTATTTATGCTGCGTGACTATAAATGTACAATCTGTGCCATTTGTATGTGTGACCCAACAGAGTACACTCACAGTAGCAGCTATCCATATTATATTGGTTTCATCATTATTTGCTTGTCTTGTTTGCTAACTTTTTTTTGCTGTACTTTCAACTGATGTCAGTAATTATTGGAAAACAAAATATATTTAAAATATAATTATGCATTATTAGACCTAGGGCAGGATGACTACCTTGTGTCCCTCTCCCTAAAAATGAATCAAGCGTTTTGTAGTCTTTTAGGAAAATCGATGTAAGCGTATAATATAACCAACACCCTGTATGCAAAGTGAGAACCAAACAACATTTTACAGCTGCACTAAATATAGATTGTTTCCTATATTGTTGGAGGAAATCCTAGAAAGTAATGGAATAAAGATTAATGGGCTAGTAGTTTTTCCAAGCCACAATGTTTTGGATTGTTAAGTGTTGAATTAAAGCTGATGTTAGAGCTCTACTAAGAGACGTGCAGGTTCCTTCTCTGCCCGTTCCATGATCTCTCTGCTCACTGCACAGTCCCCTAGCAAAACGTTCAGTGTTTTTTTTATTTGTAAATGTAGTTGCTAATAAAAGCTGTATGTCTCTTTACAAATTCTGTACTCCTGGTTCTGACTCCTGTAAACGTTTCAAGCCAGTTGATTAAGTGACCCGAGGAGAACTGATCTCTATCACACTGCTTTGAGAAGAAAGGAATAAACAAACACCACTTTCATATGCAAATATATTTACAAATAACATTTAAAGTTGTAAAAATTGTTAACTCGCGTATACTGAAAAGTTGCTCTGCATGAAATTTTCTTTAATTAAAGGAACAGTAACACTAAGAATTGAAAATGTATCAAAGTAATTAAAATATAATATACTGTTACCCTGCACTAATAAAAGTTCTGTGTTTGTTTCAAAAACTATATTATAGTTTATATAAATACACTTCTGTGTAGCCATGGGGGCAGCCATTAAAGCTGGGGGAAAAAAAGAAAAGGCACAGGTTACTTAGCAGATAACACACCATTGTATTCTACAGGAATAATCTGTTATGTAACCTGTGCCTTTTCTTTTTTTTTCCAGCTTGAATGGCTGCCCCCATGGCTAAACAACAGCTTATTTATATAACTATAGTAGAATTTCAAAAGCAAACACACATTACAACGTACAACAGTACATTTTTTCAAATTACTTTCATTTTTTTGGAGTTGCTGTTCCTTTAAACAAGTTTTTAGGTGAAGGACCCCTATAAGCAAGGTTATAAATACAAACAAAAAAAGTAAATGTATATCAAGAAAGAAGCATGAAATCTAAATGATTAAACACATGTATCACCGAATTACCTACCCAGCTTGAGCCACGAGAGCAGAATTAAAGTTGGAACTGAAGGCAGAGGCAAATCCAGGTAAAACCGAAGCTGGGGATGGAGCAGCTGCAACTGGAGGAACAGAGGCCAGTGTAGAAGGTGCCTGAAGCCCAGGGAAAGGCGGCAGCGCAGGGTTGACAGGTGGCGTGCTAGAGACTGGGAAAGCAGGGAAAGATGGATTTGAGGCGCCTAGATGGCCTTGTGGTACAGAGAACAGTGACGGAACAGCAGCGGATAAACTGAGTGGGAAGGATGAAGCAGCAGAGGCAGATAGACCAGGAAAGACAGCAGATGTAAGAGGTGGTGTTGCACAATCTGCAGTAGAGGTAGAAGATAACATTCCCATAGTAGGATTAATGACAGGGCCACCAGCAAATGGGGACCCATTAGAAAGGGAGGTGAATGGAGGAAGCGCACTAAAAACTGGGGGCATTGGAGTGGCGGAACCATGTGGATTTAGGGATATTGAAGACAAGGAAGGGGTATTCAGGTTGCCATTTATTGAAGGCATTCCTGGCAATCCAGGATTAATGGTGTTTGGTAAGCCTCCTGCTCCAGGTGGAAAAACATGGCCTAGTACTCCAGGTAACCCTAAAGAACCACTTGAAGGTGTTCCAGAGCGCGATGGGCCTTTAAATGCTGAAGGAGATGGACTGATTGGTTCAGATTTAATTAGGAGAGAAGCACCAGAAGCTGCTGAAGAAGAAAGGTGATGATCAGATAGAGAGGAGGATGGGGTCTGACATGGTGAAATTAATGACGCATTAAGAGGGGATGGAGTTGGTATGAGAGGTTGTGCTGACACTAAAGTAGATGAAGGAATGGAATTTGGTATTGATGGTGAAGCAGAGGTTGCAAACATGCCCAGTCCTGAAGTTGCTGTCCTCTGAGGTGTTGAACACGGAGGATTAAAACTTTTGTTTAAACCTGAAGAGGATTCTGAATTCTGAAGATTCTGTAATGGCAGAAGCCCAGGTGTAGACACTGAAGGCATAGAACTTGAATTCAATAATGCTGGATCATTTGCGGCTAGAAATCCTTTTAGTACAGACAGCAGTGGGTTTCCTATGTTAAGGGATCCAGCTGATGCACTTGCAATGTCAGAGAGACTTGGACTTGATATGCCCTGCAAAGGAGGATTCAGAGTCAGGGGAAGACCAGCAAATAAGGATGGCATCATGTTCGCTGTGCTAACAGAGGCTGTAGAAGTTGTAGCAGAGAATGGGAGGCCTGCAAGTGGTACAGATGGCAGGTTATCATTTAACACAGAGCTGGAACTTGGAGTAGAGGAAACCTGTTGTGTTGGAACAGCTGTATGTGGAAGACTTGAAAACAGAGCAGGACTTTGAGCTGAGCGTGCACTATTTGCAGTTGTGGGGGTGCTGGAGGGTGTCTGGATACTCTTTATAACAGATGGGGTTGGTGTTGAGGGCTTAGGAGATAATACAGATGATGTAGTTTGTGGAGGAAAGGCTGGCAGAGGGGTGGGCATGCATATCCCAGAAAAGGGTAGTGTTGTTGGTGTGCTGGGAGAGTTGATGGTTTTGGCAGGAGAAGCAGTGGTAGTAGGGGTTGCTTGAAGTGAAGGAGAAGGAGCTGGATTGGCCTCTTGAGGAGAGATGTGTTGATTTGCAGCTGCAAGAAAAAAAACCTTCTTTAGAGTGTCCATTTCAAATATTATTTTCTAATAAAATGACTAATAATTGCCTTGAATTTATTATGGTTTAGACAGCTCCTGAGTAGGCACCTGAACAGCAGTTGTGAGTGATTGTTGACAGAAATCCCATTTATCTGCTAATGGGGCCCCACCTGACTTTTATAATGGCTTTTTTGGTATTATAAGTATGTGTGGGAGGTAACCTGCTTCTTTGATTATTCCCGTTAGCATGTGTATGAACTCATCAGTAAGCAAGGAATATAAGTAAACCTCTAGCCACCTTGCTATCCAGACTATAAGCTATTTTGAGCCATAAAACCAAGCTTTTCTATTCCCCTTGCTTGGGCGACAGGATTGTGCAGCTTACTTTCCATACTCTATGGACTCAACATGTCATTGAGGTGTATTTTGGTAGAAATCTGGCAGCTGATAAATCGGCACTGGTGACACTGGCTTAACAATTGCCCCCCTATGCAAACGACGTGCCCCCATAAAGCAAACCTACTACCTAACTTACATTGATCATGTGCCGGCTTTGCTTGAGCTGAGCTATCTTCAATTCCTAGGGGGGTATGAAAGAAAACATGTTAACTTGCAAAGTAAATAATCCAATACACCATTGTGTTTCCTTGCCCGTCTCCTTACCAGTGGCCACAGCAGGAGGATTAGGAGTGAAAGGGGATGGAGGCAGAGTTCCAGGAGTTACATTTGCAACAGTTATGAGACTACCATTGCTATATGCACCTATTAAATAAAAACAAAATGTGGAAAATGAACAAATGTTTGGCAGGTGTCTGTGCTCACTCAGGTCTCTGAGCTACTTTGTAGCTGTTGTTGTGTCCAGAAAATGCCTTTTGTACCTTACTGCTTATCGACTTTATTTTTAGGATACAGCGTCTATATGAGTTTTGTAAGTATTGTTAGTGTTGTAGAGATATTTTAATGAAACATTTTCATATTATGTTAGCATTAAAAAATCTATAGCCATTATTCTCTGCCTGAAATCAGTCTTATGTCATCCTAAGGGCAGTGGCAGATGGGACATTTTGTTGCCTGTGGTAAAGATGCATAACCGGCAACAAAAGGTTCTTAGTTTCCTTCCCATCTGCAGCAATGTAAATTGCTGGTGGGAAAACATACTGTACGTCTAGTAAAGTTGCTTAAATTTCCTCGTCAGGCTGCTTCAGAAAGTGGAAGCAACATGTATGTTTTACCACCAACAAACACATTACTGTCAGTGGGAAGGGAACTATAGATGCTTTGTAGCCAGCAGTAGTGCAGATTTACAGCGGCCAACAAAATCTCCCTTTGCACTAACAGGAAAGACACACGGAGCTATTTAGTAGCCGCTACTTGTCACGGCTACTAAACACCATAAAATACCCTGCCATAGACAATACCGAGATGTGTCTCTGCTAACACGCGTAGAGACAGTTATCAGTAAATGATAAGGATTGTTGCAACAAGTGCAGTAGCTCCATGTGTTTTCACCCTAAGGGCTCTGGCACACGGGGAGATTAGTCGCCCGCGGCAAAACTCCCTGTTCGCGGGCGACTAATCTCCCCGAGTTGCCTTCCCCTGCCATCCCGCCGGCGGGATGGCAGACGCGGCGGGGCGATTTCGGGAAGTCTTTTTCGGCGATTTGTGCGAAATCGCGCCGCCGCGTCTGCCATCCCGCCGGCGACTTATATGTTCGCCGGTGGGATGGCAGGGGAAGGCAACTCGGGGAGATTAGTCGCCCGCGAACAGGGAGTTTTGCCGCGGGCGACTAATCTCCCCGAGTGCCAGAGCCCTAAAGGTGGCCATACATGAACAGATAAGATTCATGTAGAATGGATCTCCTAAAAGTTATCTGTGCATGCCTTGGGTCCTGCTGACCCAGCACGGTCCATTGGTCGGTTTGGGTATTGGGCAGGTATGAACTTTTCACCTGCCGATATACAATACTGGCCAGTGCACTGGTAAATGAAGAAGTGAAGAGGAGCCACACAAAGCCATCTGTCCATTAGGCTGGTGAGCTGATTAGCGGAGGATCGTACCAGTTCAGCATATGTATGGCAGCCTTTATACAGCAGAGGAGTAAAAACTGTAGTCAAAGAATTATCTCCCAAAAGCTATTGGCATAAAACAGTTACGAGAAATGCTTGGACCTATATTATTTTTTAACGAGACAATACTAGAACACATGGCATTATTATACATATAGCACTATGCCGCTCTACGTTTTCCATTTAGGAGGTAAGCAAATTGGAAAAAGCTTCACACGGTTATTTTTGTGTGTTACGCTAAATCAGAAAGGGATGTGGAAGCTGGGGGATACACTGTAACTATGTTATGTTACTATTTGTTTTACTATATGTACACAGTATCCTCATGCTTTACTGTCAGCTCGATGAAAAGAAACAGAAGACAAATTGTACTAATTACATGGTTTTATCTTAACATTAACACCTTGCAATATTCTCTATTATCTGTGGGCGTTCTTGTTTGCACCAGTTTAACATTTGCCGCATGGTGCTACAGAGTTGCTGAGGTTAAAAAAGACATTTTTGGTGCAACTTAATAAAGTCAGGCAAGACCCTCAAGAAGCACCTTCTTCCTCACTGAGAGAACACTGCTCCATTAAATCTATGTGAAGGTACGACGATCTGTGAATTTCCATTCATACAAGTTGAATAATTATAGAAGTATAATCTGAATTCCAAGATATCTCACTTGTAACCACAAATGGATACAGGAATCTCAGAAGGAGCCCCACTGGTCAAATCCACCAACTTCTATATAAATACAAGGAATTCTGCAATATTTATTTATAGTGGGGCACAAGTCAAGGAAACAAAAGATCAGAGAAAAGGAAATTCCCTTTTTAAGATGCTTATACAAAAAGTGGCACAAAAAAGGGAAAATGCTAAATTTTTAGCATTTTAAAGTTTATACTTTTAGAATAAATAATTATAGGAGAATCACTTACCGTATACCCCTGGGCTGGTGGTGGAGAAAACCGCACCAGCCTGGGGTAGCTGAGAGGGAGCGATCCTATTCTGTCTTTCCCAGGGCCAGCGTATGCGCAGTAGGGTGGACAATCTTGTTCAAGTTTGGATTTTCACTCTACTGTGCAAGAGGTGTCCAGACAGAAGAAGATCGCTCTCTTGCAGCTATAACAATACAATTGTAGCCTCACAGAGCAATAGGTTTTGGCTGCTGGGGTCAGTGACCCCTATCTAAAAGCTAGAAAGAGTAAGAATGAGGCAAGTAAATCAAAAACTATAAAACATGTCCAATTGAAAAGTTGCTTAGAACTGGCTGTTCTATAACATACTAAAGAGACCCCTTAAAAGAGACATAATAACATGAAAATTAGCTTTTCTACCAACTGAGGTCATACCGACGCCTCCGCATCAGAGTTGACCGTTCCAGAACCAACAGGGTGATTTTGCTTTTGATTTTGCTGGTTTTAATTGGATGTGAACATGCAAATAGATTTTTAGTTTCACACAAAACTTCAGAAGTATTGGGCAGAAATGGCCAGGCTATAGCACTCCTGTATCTATAGCAGTTAGGCAACTTCTGGAGGTCAGCAGAATGGACACTACACCTATCCCCCTGCAGCATTAAAGTGGCTTTTTTTGGTCAAGCAGTTTAAATCATCTGTATGGGTAAACAGGCAGATTTAACAGATAGCCCTGGAATATTGTGGATGTAGCTGCTTAGAAGCTGCAATTTATCAGTGCCTCTTCTTAGATTGTGGATAGTGTATCTGCTGTCCCCTTCACTTCCCTTCAGATCTGCTCATCAGGCCAAAGGCCCAACAAATGGAAGAGCGCAGTCTGGCTGGATGCTTATGTCTCTTTGGTCTCCAAAATCAGCCAATGGGTGGCCATCTTTAGACAATAAACTTCCCCTCCCAGCACCATTCACTACCTTTAGTACTGTCAGATTTGAGACAACTCCTTGTTTCTGGCTATATCTTGCAGCACCATAAAAGAATGGCAATATTATTGCTAGTACTGCATGCACATATTACTTGCATTCCATTAATATACAGAGCTTTGTGTTGCATAAATAGGCAATTTCTAATAAGAGAATATGGATAGTTACTGTAAATATCGTCCTTTTTAGCCCAATCACGGGAATTCATACTACGGACTGAGGCCCCTCCCCTTTCAGATAAACTTTGACCTTCTCCAGAGGTATTTAAAATTGACTGTTCCTTCTTTACCGCCAGTGTCTTCCCATAGCAATCTAGAAGATACAAGAGTATGAAAAGAAACATAGCCCTACCACATGATCATCCTGTGCACTAAACCCATAGCCTACACATAAAGGCCCAAATTTCCAGTATCCCCGACTTTCTTTCTGTGCGAGGACATGCCTTCCCCTATCCTCTCGGTCCTTCAGGTTTTTGTGCTGTTTCTGAGACTAAAGAGCATGCACAAGGGATAACATCATGATGCCTAAAACATGCAATGTACCATCATGGCAAAAAATAAAAAAAATAAATAAAGAGAAATAAAACAAAAATCCACATTGTAAAGAAGCAGAAAGGGGGGTTAGACTACACTGTATTCTGGGCTTGTTTTACAAGTATGAAAAGTATGTGGGTCTTTGTCCTGAAACAATAAAGGCAAAGCTCTGAGTGCAAATCCACTTGACAATGCATGTTTAAGCTGGTCTGCTAAAAGGCATCTACCCATAACCACACTTATCTGAAGGGGCAATAAAACACAGCGCTCTGATACCAATATCAGGCATCACACAATTCTTAAAAACTCTTGAATGTTCTTCTCATGCCGACAGTCTTGGCACGTGTGATTTTTAGGCGCAGATGTACTGCCACCGGTTGGCTCTCACAGGGGAAGCGGGAGGAGAGAATGCTAGCAAAGGGGGAAATTAGGCAAGACTGTATAGGACTGGCTTTACGGCCAGGTAACCCCCTCCATTACATGCTCCTTCCTCTGTTATTGGCATTTAATCCTGTTAGAATGCAATCTAAGGAAGAGAATCTATTACCCCTCCCCACACCACCCTTTCTAATAAATGGTGTGACATGCACTGACCCTTGCCAATGCATCACTATTATTAACATGTATTTATAATGTATCAACACATTTTGCAGCACTGCAGAATGTTGCTTTCCTTCTGCTAGTGGTTCTTCTCTTGCTAGCAATTAAGGAAGGCAAGCACTTCCTCCTGACAAAAATGACTTTTTTTTGGTCCATGCTGCAATTTTGCAGTCAAACAGCCCCCCTTAGTTCAGGACTTATGAAAGCATGGCCCTAACAGACACAATCCCCATAGCCCCAGGATAACCAAACCAGTAAATTGTTCATTCCCAGATTTCACCATAATTAGCCATCAGCCAACTTCCCCCTCCACCACTTTGGGCCAGCCCCGCAGTATGGAAACCACTATGTGAAAACCAACTTAAAAAGAAAGGTCTGCTCTGGAAACTAAGCAACTGCTGGGGTAATTTAGATTCAGCCTGAGTATCCAGGCTGTAACTGTTCTAAAATATAAGTTGAAACCCCCTAATCTTGTAAGCAATAATACCAGTAATAATATATGGTGCTGGTCTCACTGTGGGCTAAACATATCATTATCTTTAAAAATGGCTCCTTTGTTGGGGCTCTCTATAGATCCTCTCTGGTTTGTATTTCAAATGAGGGGTCCCTGCCTGATGCACAGTAGGAGGGGGATAGCCAATCACAAATCTGCAGTCAAAGATATGATTTAGTCCCCTATCAGGTCCTCCTAGCTGCTGATTGGTTCCTGTCGTACAATGCAGTGTGCCGAGTGCCGCTGGCCCCCCGGCACAGCCGGGGAAAGGAGTCAGAAGGAAGCGGAACAGACAGAAGGGACTGGTAAGATTTGGGGGGAATTTGGAATATAACGCATGGCACATTCTTGTTTTTCACACAATATTTCTCCTTTTACATTGTCACAGTTGTTGCCCTTTTGTACATTGTTCACATTCACATTGGAGTTGTGGGTTAGCACACAACTCCAATGTAAGGAATCCATTTTCCATTACAATCTACACAGCCACAGGTGCCTACTGGGATTTCACTGTATCACACAAGCAAGTTAAAAGCAGTAGAATTCTTAATGAATCAGATGAAAGTTAGTGTAGGACTGGCCAGACCGGGGATGACTGACATAGTTGGCCAGCTTGAATAAATTGCAATATATGAACAAACAATCCCTGTTTGCTTAAAGTGGAGGTCATATCTTGGTAGCTTAATGCACAGAATATCTTAATATTGTATATATATTGATATAACATAATGGGTGAGTGCAGAGGACCTCTTGTTGTCTATATGAATTTTTGTGGTCACAGCCCTATTGTACCCCATCTAATGGTTAAAAATTTAGTGGCAAGCACAACTTTCCCTTATTTCACACAATATGTCTCCTTCAACATTGTCACAGTTGCTGCCCTTTTGTACACTGTTCATATTCACATTAACGTTGTGACACACAGTAAGGAATCAATTTTTCCCTAGTTATTTTCCATTACAACCTATACAGCCACAGGGGTATATAGGGTGTCATACCAAAGTCATTAGTTTCAGGTATAGTTGCTATAGTCATATGGGCAAAACAAGTTTCCTACACAAGACAAACCCCCGCCCCGCCAAGAGGTCTAAACAGTGTATGAATTCATTGTAGCATGGCTAGTTTAGCTAGTTTGGCTTCTTTGGTCAATCTGACTCATTTGCTATCAAAAGGATTTTCCACTGGTCATAAGGTAATATGCAGGGGAATCCATTTAGACACAACAAAAGGTGAGAAAGGCACAGTGTGAATACTTATATATACACAGCTTCTGGAAAAACAAGCACAGGGGATCCCTACAGTCAGAACATGTATTATATATGCAAATTATTTCATACCATGTATATCCTAGTATATAACCCCCACCCTAGGTATGAGAAATCACTGAAGAGTCTCATTAAATGTTGAATTGCCAAGCAGAGCAACCACATGCTTATTGCATGCTTGTGATATGTTTTTGTAATTGAACTGGGAGATACATGGGAATATATGTATATATGTCCCATGGAGTCTGTCAGAGATACAGCAGCATAGTAAGGAGGGCAGCACATGAAGGGGGCTCAGTACAAATATTAAATGGGGCTTTAGCTGGATTAATATTACTGGATAAATGTTGGCTAGACTCAAATACCTGCACGCCAGGACCTATTTTTTTCAGAGCAATAGTCTGTACATGGGGTTAGAAATTCCATGATCTATATAAAAGCACTTGGTCGTTGGCTGCATATTTAAGGCCATGGTTCACAGACCATGCCACTTGCTTTCAACCCCCATATCTACAGGCCCTGCTCCTTTCCAGCCTACAAAGATGGAATGTCCTGACTAAAGAGGAATATTTTGCAAACACACATATAATAATACACACACTCATACAAGCAGTCCCAGAAGAACTACAAACACAGAAGTGGTACTGCAGTTGCTGATTGTTGCCTTCCTCTGGTGTCACAAGGGACTCTGAGAAAGGCACAGGCTCTGCTAGCAGTTATATTTTGATGCAGTTATATATGATATCATTTTTCACATCTCTGGAGAAAGTCAAAATATATTTTGGCTATGTGTTGAGAGTTCAGCAAGTAGTTCAGCAGTAACATCTAAACGCTGTCAACCCCTAATTTATTTTTTTACTTATCTGTCTATTTAGGCCCTCCTCTATTCATATTCATGTCTTTCTTTCAAACCACTGCCTGGTTAGGAATTGGACCCTAGCAACCAGATAGCTGCCAAAATTACTGGAGATATGTTTAAAGGGCACCTACAACCTGAAATTGCTTCCCGCACTGTGGTTGGAGAAAACAGTTTTTTTGGTTTTTTTTATTAGCACGCACCTCTGGTGGGGAATGTAATTTCAGGGTGATAGGTGCCCTTTAACAAAAACCCAATTAATTCAGACCTCAAATAATAAAATATAAAGACCAGTTGCAAACTGTTTCAAAATAGAATTCTGCACATTATACTAAAAGTTAATTTAAAAGTAAAAGCAACCCGTATGACAGGAGTTAGTTACTGAGCCCCATTCACATTCAATAATCAAGTGATCGTTTTAGTAAAATATTCCTTTAACACTGCTCTAGAATAAGCAATCTTTAGTGCTTCAATCTATGAAGAACTATGCCCCCCAGCAAGGCCCTGCCCAAACAGCTAGAGAATATATGTAGTTCTAAAGCAGCTTTAGGATAGATTATGGCCTGCACAGCTCCATTAACAGCCTATATAGATATGTAGCATCTTACTATTCTCACTTGAACCTTTATTTAGAAAGAAGGCCGCAATGTTGCTTTATATAAAAGGAGAACTAAAGGCTAACTATAGATATAGGGCAGAAATGTTGTACATTATGTTTTGGGCTCCTGTACCAGCCCAAGACAACCCCAGCCCATTAGCAGGGAAGATCTGTGTCCCCAAATATACCCCCAGTACCTCCCCATGTTCTTTTCTGCTGATTCCCTGCTCTGTGCTGCTGGCACTTACCTGAGCTTAGGGACCCACTCACAATATACTGTATATATAGAATATAAATGTCACAATATAAGGCTGATTAGTAAATAATTCAGATTCACATTACATGGCAGCTTTGAAACCAGTGCAATTAGCATCTGAATTGAATAATCTGCCCTGTAGCATCATCTTATATTACAGGCCAGCCTCATTTTCTGTTTGATAATTTGCGATAACCCCTAAGCTTCTCAACAGCTTCCCAGAGTACACTGAGTGTGTGCAGTGCCACTGACATGTCTAGCAGATTCCAGTATGGTTACCCCCTGTGACAATTGTGAAAACTTGGATCATTACTGCTAAAGAAAGGCAGAACATTTAGGCTGGTGCAGTAAGTTCAATATATAAATGATGGAATTTCTGGTTTTTAGTTCTCCTTTAGCAGAAAAGGATTCTGGTATGGGGATCTGAGGAAGATGTAAGCATATTTAAGTAAAATGTAAAAGGTCGACCATAAAATGGGTAAAAACTTGATTTACTATATAAAAAGAAAAACAGAGATTAACAAAGGGAAAAAAAACATAACACAAATCACTTAACAGCTGCAAAGCAAAAAAAGTAGAACTGACAAAAAGATTAGTATGGAATATAATCAGCAAAACAGCGAGTGGGTTTTAGTGTCACACTGCAATAGAAAGTGGAATCACGGAGGCTGCAAGACACAGGAGAGTTAAGACATGCATTTTCCACACACAAGGTAGATCTTGGTTATAAAAAAAAAAAAACAAGGAAAGAAAATGTGAGTAATTAGTAAGGATAAGTATCTGACAAGAGGAAGAGAGGAAGGCATTGAACAGGATTCCTAAGCAAATGAGCTTAGAAAGTGTTCTATGGATCATTACAGGACAGCCAGTGAAATGCCCAGGCATAGAAGCTATTTGCTGCCGCAAAGTTTCACATTTACATGACAAAACTTTTCTTAAAATTCAAACATATAAAACATATGCTTCAAAGGCAAACTATATCAAAGGCACATACAGGTCCTCTGTCAAACAGTTCTGTATATCAAGCAGACAGTTTAGAAATTACAATACATAACTGCATGTCTTTGTTTTTTTTGACTGGCTCAGTAGTAAGTGTGACATATACAAAGGACATTTGCTCCCATGAAAACATTTATCTTCTCCTAGGAAACTACAACTATCTTAATTTTCATTTCTGTAAGTGTATATTTATTAGTTGTAAAATATATCTGTGGTTTTGAAATACCATAAGCAGGAGCTGTATGGGGCACACTGTGCGCCAAAGTACATGGCTGGATACAGTAGCTGAACATTGAGTTCCTATTCGCAAATCACTGCTCAAATGGATTGATTTTAATCTGTTCAACTACAAACAGATTCCAATTGATAATCAGGCCAATTTTTACTGAAACACAAAGGCAGCCACTAACCAATACATTTAAAAAAAATTGCCATATTTGCTGCCTTTATCATTCAGTGTGAGAGCACCTTTGCACAACTCACTTTTACTTCCAAGGCACATCATTTGCACCAATATTGTGTGTGTATGAACCCTAACTGTATTAAATAAATAGCAACCAGATGGAATTAATTATACTATAAACTTTAGAAAAGGGGTAAACTGCGTATTATATATATCTTAACTGCCCTACGTATCCCCTTTACTTACTTATTATTACTTATTATTATTTAATATCACCAACAGAATATGAATAAACCATATATTTGAGTGAAACTGCTGCAGCCTGTGCATGCATCTTCCTCTCATGCAGACAGGGTAAGAGATAAATAAGAGAGCTCTTACTTGGGGCAATCGTTGCATGTGGACGACACGGTGGAATTGGGTAGGGCACGGGCTTGTGTGGATTGTACATTGAAGGTGGCTATGTGGAAAGAAAGAAAGCCAATGTGAATGTTTTTATATCACTCACCAGTTTTAAAGTAATGACATTTGAGTTCAAGACCAAGAACTTATTTAGAAAAGGGGCTGTTTCACTGTTATACTTACCGGCTTACAGGGGCCAAGAATTCGGGCTGCAATGCCTTTTCCCTCATTTGTACACTCTTCTCCGTCTTTCTTCTTTGTGGCTCCCTTATAATAAAAGACAAAAAAGGTACAATAATATTTAGTATTATTAAAATTGGAATCATCTTCAGGGAAAAACAAACAGAAGTCTGGGTCCCTTAATAAGCCTTCTAAAAAAACACTTGCAACACAAGCATTGTGCATACCACACTTGCAAACCATAATAAGGATGGATGAAAATAACTGGTGATAAAACAAATTCAATTTCTTTGCAATAAATAATAAAACATGGACTGTGGTCTAATGTTTAACAACTAGAAAGTCACCCAGAACAAACACCAAAGAGAAAAAAAACAAATGAAGAATCTTACAGGAAATATCCCATTGATGCGACTAGGTTTCCCTTTGGGATAAGGATTTCCAGGTATCATTCCACATGATGATATCATAGCATTTGGGGCCTTGCATCCACTTTTTGCAGCCTAGAAGACAAGGCAATTTACTAATGAGAACACATTAAGCATGCCATTTATCAAAATTTCTAAAGAAGGGATGTTAGCATATAAACTGTAAATATCTCCTTGTAAATATCTCCTGCCAAGTGGCTGGATCATATGTTCTACATAATTTCTACTCCTTGGTCACAAACATTGAGCTTATAGGGGAAATAGATTCAAATTTGAAATCATGATATTGCTGCTGTCACATAGAAATATTAAACATATGGACATATGGCACAGTAATAGAGGAGCATTTTAAAAATGTTGCAAGGGGCAAAAGAGACAAAGATGTTGTGGGCCAAGTTTGGGGATGTCCATGTTGTGCAATAAGGCGTAAAAGAAAAGATGGCATATTAATGAAATAAGGGAAGTTTCCAATCAAAATCAAAAACTATATCACAAGAATCCACCTAGCAGCAAACAATTACCATTCGTCATAGCATAATTACCTGATCTAGAATCTTTCGACAACGTTTCTTCTCAGCGTGGCTAATCTTAAAAATGTCCTCAATTGGCCGATAATTTGAAGCATCGAGGATATTTCTGCAAGAAGCAATAAACAGATTGCATTATCCGGGGGTCTCTAATCAACAACTAGATCGAGGTCCCTAACATTTTTAACTCATGAGCCACTCTCAAATGTAGAGAGAGTTCGGGGGTACCAAATAAGGGCTGCAACTGCCTACTTGGTAGCCTCTATGTGGACTGGTAATCTACACGAGGCTCTCTCTGTTAGTGCTCCTGCTTTTTATGCAACCAAACCAAGCCAGGAATTCAAAACTATGCACCTTCTTTGAGGCCACTGGGAGCAACATCCAAGGGGTTGGGGAGCAACATGTTGCCGAGCCACTAGTTGGGAATCACTGATCTACATAATAATGTATTTCATTAAAGCTCCTGACTGCTTTTAAAACAAAGTAAACATGGCGAACATCCAGCTTGCTGTACAAACTTTCATGCAGAGTAACTTTCATGTGTTTTTCCTGCAGTCCCTAATGAAGTCTGCACTTGACATGTAAATATTTGTAGAGGTTTTCTAATCCTTATTGGAGGCAAAACAAGCCTATTGGGTTTATTCAATATTTAAATGTTTTATTAGTAGACTTGCATAAAAATGCGGTCCTTGCACTGCTGTAGAGTTGCGCCCTGTGCCACCCAGAACCTACCAACACCTCCTGGCCAGGAAGTAGCGCCACGGTTTCCTTCATGCCCAGCATCAATACACACACAGCACAATTGCACCTAAAGAACCAGGCGCAGATGTCACTTCCACACTGAACACCAAAAAGGACACCAGGTAGACTTTGACTGTTGTGTTTGATTTGCAACAAAATGTGCATGTCTTAAAGTGTCTGGAGGGTTGTCCAGGTAGTAATAGGATATAGGGTTATATTATTGGGTGTATTTATTAACACTGAAGAAAAACATCACTGGTGATGTTGCCCACAGCAACCAATCAGATTATTGCTTTTGTTTTCTAACTTGTAGGTGGCCATTCAAATTGCAGATTGCTTTCCATGGGCAACACCATCAGTGTTAATAAATACCCCCCTATGTGTATTCCCCATAAAATACCAAATAAGGGCAGAATGTGTGTATACCTCTTGAAGTCTTGGGGAGGGGGGGAGATGAGTATGTATATTAACTCTGAAGTGTCAGAGATAGATGTAGAATATACATATTTATATTAAAGTGTCTAGAAGAGGAGCAGTAATACTCTTGAAGGTATCAAGAGCACAGTATATTGGTGCTTTATCATCAGCATCTATTGCTTTCCACTGTCATAGTGTAATATCAAAGATCTAGATTTCTGTTTCAATTGCTGGGGGGCAAAAATGTAGGACTTCAGTATCTGCAGTGGGCAGCATGTAAATTACTGAAACTTGTATTTCCTGTCATTCCAGTGAGCAGGTGTGAGCAAGATAAAATATGCAGGCGTGGGAGACAGTAAAGGGAAACAGAGCACACTATATTACTGTGCTGGTTAGATAATGTGAACATTAAGCAATTAGACACCACTTGGAAAGTCCACAGCATGTGGAAGCTTTGCTTTGTATATAAACAACAGTCTCCCTTACCTACTTTCATGATTATATGATGATATGCTTAAAGTCCTTTGGGGAGGAATGAATAATTCTCTGGGGTTGGTAGAGCAATTACATAAATAAAAGGTTTTGAAACAACAATCCAATTACTTTCAATAGTCTGTTACCTGATAAAACATTGCATTAGAAAAGAAAAATAGCAGATGCAGGAAGACTATAAAGGCATTCTGTCATAATAAAACACGTGTTTTTCCAAAAATGCATCAGTTAATAGCGCTCCTCCCCCAGAATCCTGCATTGAGATCTCTTTTTCAAAAGAGCAACCAGATTTATTAATATTTAATTCTGAAATGTGCACAGAAAGCATCTCCCAGACACCTCTGCTAATGGATTCATCTGCCTGAAATGACAGCACCTCCATGTTTCTATGCTGCTGCTACTGCTCTTCTTCTGCTAATAACACAGCTGGTATCATCCTGAAATGTGCCTCCCATTACTTTAGGGCGGTTTCAGGTGTTTCCCCACCAGATAAAATAAACTGTGGAAAACCTGCCCTATGTGCCATTAGCCTGATTTAGTACAGTAAAGGACATATAGATATACACACAGCATGCACTTGTGTGTAATGGTACATTGACTTTAATGAACAATAACTCCAAATTCTAAATACTTTATACAGTGAGGGACAGGTGCATTGGAACCCAAAATACATTAAAGGGGTAGTTCACCTTTAAATTAACTTTTAGTATGATGCAGACATTAGTATACTAATGCAATTAGCAATTGGTCTTCATTTTTTATGGTTTTTGAGTTTAGAGTTTTGTTCAGCAGGTCTCCAGTTTGGTGTTTGAGAAGCTTTCTGGTTGCTATGGTGCAATTTACCCTGGCAGCCAGGCAGTTGTTTGAACAAGAGTTGGGAATATGAATAAAGGAGGGCCTAAACAGAAAGATAACTAATAAAAAGTAACAATACCAATAAAAAATGTAGCCTCACAGAGCAATTGTTTTTAGCTGCTGGGGATAGTCACCCCCCATTTAAAAGCTGGAAAAAGTCAGAAGGCAAATAATTGAAAAACAAAGTTGCGAAGAATGGGACATTCTATAAAATACTAAAAGTTTACATAAAGGTGAACCACCCCTTTAGATACAGTGAGAGGTTGTTAGAACTTTAGCACCAAATACAATAAATACAATGAGGCAATGATTTCTGACACCCAAGACCCTGCCAGAAAGCAGGTTTCCTGAGGGCTGGAGAAGATTTCAGCATTGTATAGATAAACACAAATTCAGAAATTGTTTGCATTGTTAAACATGCTCCCCACCTAGTGATAGACATGAGAACAGCACCCAAGAAGGAGAAATAATTGAACATTCAAATGACAGTTTGCTTTGGAAAAGAATATTGAGTTGTGCTGGCTCTTTCTGAAAGCTCAGGACCAGGTACAATGACATAAGATGCCTAAACACCACTATTACAACTTAAAAACAGTTTAATAGTTTAGTAATAAAAACACCATAAAAATCATGACAATATTGTGTGATTTTTCATCTGGGATGCTTTTCTAGATAACCAGTTTATGTAAACCCAACTGGATTTTTTTCACACCTATATTAATTTATTTAGCTTAGTTGCCATCAAGTACAAGATACTGTTTTATTACTGCAGAGAAAAAGGAAATTGGCAAAAATAGAGGTAATTCTTTTTCAAATGGTCTCTATGGGAAAAGGCCTTCCCAGAAATCACAGCTTTTTGGATATCGGGTTTTCAGATAGGAGATCCCATATTTATGCTAATTGCTAGTCAGCAGTTTTCGGTTAGCATGGCACGCTGAAAGAAATGATAATTGCAAATACTCACAAAGCTAACAGCTCCAGTGCGCTCAGTCGGTCTTTACTAAATGTGAAACAGTTCAGTATATTCACCATCTTTGCTGCAGGAATGGCAACCATTTTCTTCAATGAGACAAAACATCAGAAAAAGTAGTTAGTGTACCTTTTTGCCAGTAGTAAAGATCGCCACTTCCTTAAGACAGTTGAGTTTTGAGGAGGGAGCAGAGATATGTGCTTACAAAAAATGCTGGGCATAGTGCCTGGTTAGCAATGCCTAGGGAGAACACTGCATCTACAGTACAGAAAGCTTATTAAAAGCGGTCTTCATAGAAAGCTGCAATTGAAAAGCCACTCCTCCAAGGATGATACAAAGCCAAATTACAGCCAGACTATCATGGTTTAAGCCCAGGAATTGTGTATTTTACGGATTATGTAAAAATTATGCAAGAAACTATGCTGCAGCTTAAAAATGTGTGCAGAGCTAAGGGGTTATGAGCCCCATTTTTAAAGGACATGTAAACCTTACATTTTCCTACCATGTATATAGGTTGGGCACATCTCGCACACCCAAACCACACCATTTTATTGCATATATTCCCTCTATTTGCCAGAACCATCCATTTTCCTAGAACAAACAGCAGTTTTCACCCTGTGGCTATATTCCCTCTCACACATCTTCAGTGACATTTACATCTGCAAACAGCACATGTGCACTGTAACATTCATGCAATGAAAAATACAGGCTTACACAGGAACTTACTTTCATAAAACGTCCTGCTTAGACTGAGCCTTGTAATTACACACATCAGTAAAATGCACAATTCCTGGGCTTAAGGGGAAACCATGATAGTCTGCCTGTAATTAGGAGAAAAAACATATTTTTCCCAGCAGAGTGCACAGCTAGAGCAGAGTTTCTATGGAAACTAGCAGTGCCATCTCTTCATAGGCTTCAAGACTGGAGGGTGTGTTTGGTACCCTGAGTTGAGAAGAACTGAGCATGCTCAGTTAGCCAAGAGCCAAAGTCAGCTCCTAAGGGAGGGGGCCGAGTGGGATTAAGGGGATGCTGCAGCCTTACTATTAACCTCTGAACAGGAGCGGCAGGAATTTAAAGATTTCGAAGAGGTTGTTCAATGATAAAAAAAATGTTATGGGGGGTTTACATGTCCTTTAAAATTTACAAGCTCAGATGATGCAGATTACTGAAGCAGACTTACATGTTGCATGGCTTTCACAGCTTTGAGTTGTGGCTCTGCCCAGGAAAAGTACCTCAATAACTCAACAACCTAAAGAAAAAAAAAAAGCTGATATAAATATGATTGAAAAGACAACATTTCTAGCAACATGATGTGATACTCACAGTATATTGGCCCAGTGATGTTCTTGGGAGATGCATAACTTGCTACTGAATTATATGTAACTGAAATTATGATGCCAGTTTATAAGATGAATACTTTACCTGTTCACATGAAAAATATCCATGTACATATTCCAATGCTTTCACTTTGTAGTCAGTCATAACAGCCTGTGAAGAGGAAAACAGTTGTTGGTACAAGTTCCATAGTCTACTCAAGACTAGATAGGGAAAAAGTGTGCCATTATCTAGTAAGGCCTTGAACGCATGTGAGAAATTGTGTGTGTATTCTCTAGGTGGCAACCAGTTCACTGTACAGAAGGGGAGAGTAAACACACTGCATACATGCAATTTCTTCCTATCTAGCATGACAGAGAAACAAGAATTGGAGCCAGCTGGAAATGCTTTTTTGTTACCAGACCAAAGTGTTAATGTAATTATAAAAGGTTAAGTAGCAGATAAGCTCTGTAGAACACTATTATAATTTACAGAACTTATCTGCTATGTAAGCAGAGGCTTTTCTCCTTTGAATGTCTGCCCTATGGCTACACAGCTGCTTATTTATGTAAATTATAGTAGTGTTTCTGAAGCAAACAAGTCAGTTTTACCAGTAAAGGGAAACAATACATTATATTTTAATTACTTTACAGTGCTTACATTTTTTGGTGTGACTGTTCCTTTAAAAAGTAGAACTAGAAATCATCACTACCGTGTTCCGCCTGACCCCAGTGGCAACTAGTCTTAAAGGAACAGTAACACCAAAAAATGAAAGTGTATAAAAGTAACTAAAATATAATGTGCTGCTGCCCTGCACTGGTAAAAGTTGTGTGTTTACTTCAGAAAGTCTACTATAATTTATATAAATAAGCTGCTATGTAGCCATGGAGGCAACCATTCAAAGGAGAAAAGGCACAGGCACATAGCAGATAACAGATAAAACACTATTGTATTCTACAGAGCCTGTTATCTGCTATGTAACCTGTGCCTTTTCTCCTTTTTTCCAGCTTGAATGGCTGCCCCCGTGGCTACACAGCAGCTCATTTTCCTGTTCCTTCCACATGGCAGTGGGCACCAATGGGTTAATCCCCCCTGCCGTGAGGAAGGTACAGGAAATGACACAATATAAAAGACTTCCCCTTCCCCCAGCGCCCCATCTCTTTTCTTCCTGTCGTGCAAACCCCCGTTACCAGCAGAGTAGCTCTCCTCTGTTTGATGCTCCTGCAGCCGAGATCCTCATCTTTTGAGTGCGCAGAGAGAAGCCGGCGGGCTTATGGCCATCCGTTGCCCACAGTGCAGTAAGTCGCAATGCCGATCCATCAGGTGAGGCGCATGCGCGCTAAGACGCTGAGCGCCCCGGTCTGGAAAGCTGAAGCTGATTGCGCTTCTGCGCATGCGCGAACTTCCGGGTAAGATTTAAAGGGACGGTTGGCGCCAAATTTGAAATTTAAACGGCGTTTTTTTCCCTGTTTGGCTTTTGGTGTCTTTCCAGATCAGAAACTTTGCCAATTGTGCTTATTGACCAAAATTGATCCTGGGTGTAAGTAATTAACCCATTGGTTTTATTTACGCATGGAGCTTCAGGTTGTTTAAATTTTTAACCTGTGTGTGTAATATATTTTACAGGCTGTCTGTAATGAGTCTCAGACGATCACACTCTGGCTCCAGGGGGTAAGCTTTATAACTTGTGAGAGCATGGGACCATTTTTTAAAAAAAGAATGTTTTTTATGGTAAGTACTATTTTATTGTTGTTGCAGGAGCTCACCGCAAGGTGAAAGACCTAGCAAAAGCAAGTCACTCAGAAAGCAATGTGAAGCTTGTGGTGACCCGGCCTGGCAAGATAAAAGGCTATGCAAAAAGTGTCTCTCTGACATCGCTGGACCATCCGATCAGATGAATACCATGATGGATTGGATGCAATCTACCTTCAAACAATCTATGGCTTCTATGGTAGATGAGGTGACGGAGAAAGTTATGCGCAACATGGATAAGCATTATCCTACCCCTGCGACGGCAGTTGGCGAGCAGCCTGAACGGGAGATTAGATTCTCCAGTATATCTGAAGGGGAAGTGTCCTTCTCGGACAACGAATCAGAAGGTTCAGATGAGACTTGCTTTAATATTGATTTTGTTGAACCTCTTATTAAACATATGAGAGCCACTTTGGATCTAGATGTTGTTGATCCCCCTTTGAAAAAAGACAAAATGTTCAAGGCTTGTGGAAAAAAGAATCATACGTTCCCAGTGCACGAAGTTATTTCCAATCTGATGCTTCATGAATGGGAAACACCAGACAAAAAACTGGCAGAATCAAGAAAAAACAAGAAAATGTACCCGTTTGCAGAACAGGATGTTCGCCACTGGACTGCAGTTCCTAAAGTTGATGCTTCCATCACTAGGGTAGCCAGACGTACTACTTTACCTGTTGATGAAGGGGTTTCTCTCAGAGATGCCATGGAAAGAAGGCAGGATGCCACGCTCAGAAAACTCTATCTGGTTGATGGAATGGCCTGTAAAACATCTGTCGCTATTACTTCATTGGCCAGAGCCAATAATATTTGGCTTGCTGACATAGAAAGTGCCCTCAAGTCTGGGGTAGAGAGAGAGAAAATTATTGAGCTCATTCAAGATGTAAAGATGGTCAACGACTTTACTTCAGAAGCTTCATTGGATGGAGTTAGATTCGCAGCCAAAGCCATGGGGTTGGCTGTGGCAGCCAGAAGAGCCTTGTGGTTGCGTCATTGGCATGCAGATTCTCAGTCCAAACATAATCTTTGCTCCCTCCCATTCAAAGGAAATTTGCTTTTGGAGATAAGTTGGAGCAGATTATATCCAAAGCTTCTGCTGGAAAATCAGCTTTTTTACCTCAAGATAAGAGAGAAAGAAAACCATTCAGAAATCCCAAACAGTCCTTTCGTGATTCCAAACAGTACAAGCCAGGGAAACCTTTTCAAAGGCAACCATGGAGATCCAGATTCCAGAATTACGACAAGAAAGATCAGAAAACAGATAAAAATCAGCATGATGGTGCGAGAGCCCCTCTGTCTCGAGTAGGAGGAAGATTAAATATGTTTGGGGCAGTGTGGGCTCAACATACAAAAGATGCCTGGGTCATCAAAACCATCACAGAAGGATATGCTTTGGAATTAAAGAGTTATCCCAAGAGAAGCTTCGTGTCATCAGAAAAAATCAGGTCTTCAGAGGCCATCAAGAAGCTTCGCTCCATTCTCTCAGACCTTTTAAGAAAAGGAGTAATTTCAGAAGTGCCCAAACAAGAGAAATTTGGAGGAATATATTCTCATCTGTTTCTAAGGAAAAAACCAAACGGTCAGTTTCGGGTTATTCTGAACTTAAGAGTACTCAACCAAGTCCTGTTAATTCGTTCATTCAAAATGGATTCGATCAGGGTTATATCACAACACATCTGCCGTGGAGATTGGATGGCAAAGATAGATCTCGCAGATGCGTATCTCCATGTTCCCATATGGAAACCTCACAGGAAGTTTCTCAGGTTTTTCATCCTGGGAAAACATTTTCAATATCAAGCCATGCCCTTCGGTCTGTCTACGGCTCCCAGAGCTTTCACCAAGGTGTTAGCCCCGCTTTTAGCTCATCTCAGGCTTCAGGGGATCCAGATTTTTGGATATTTAGACGATCTCCTAGTCAAAGCTCAAACAAGGCAACTCCTCCTAGATCATCTTCAAATTGTGATCAAAACCCTTATGGATTGGGGATGGCTAGTGAATTGGGAAAAATCAATGTTGAAACCCACTCAAGAAATCACTTTTTTGGGAACCATCATCAACACAAAGAAATTTCACCTCAGGCTGCCCACAGAGAAAATTCCAGATATTCAAACACAGGTGTTATCCATCATTCATCACCCTGTCACCACAGCGAAAGTTTGCCAACAAGTTATAGGGAAACTCAATTCCACTATAGATTCGATCAGATGGGCAAGAATACACTTGAGACAGCTACAAGTAGATTTCCTCAATCAATGGGACAAAGATTATCGGAGGGATTCCCAGATAATTTCATTATCAGATCACACCATCAACACATTGAACTGGTGGATGGAGACCCAGAATCTTCTAGTCCCAGTGTCCTTAACTCCTCCTTCGTGGGAGATCATTACCACGGATGCCAGTCTCAAGGGCTGGGGAGCTCACTACAAGGGACTCACTTGTCAAGGGACTTGGAAAAAACAAGATGTGAAGAAATCTTCCAATTGGAGGGAGCTAAATGCAGTGCTTCAGAGTCTACTTTACTTTCGTCCCCTTATCTTAGGGAAGGAAGTGCTTATCAGGTCAGACAACCAAACTACGGTAAATTACTTAAACAAACAGGGAGGCACCAAATCTGTAAGTTTGTTGAACACGACCACAATTATTCTGAATTGGGCAGAAAAGAATCTCAAACTTCTAGCGGCCTGTTACATACCGGGGACCCAGAACCAATTAGCAGATCGGCTCAGCAGAAAATTCTCAACAAGAGAATGGGAACTCAATCAAAAGGTTTTCAAAACGATTTCCAACAAATGGGGTCCATTTTCCATAGACCTCATGGCGAATTTTCACAACAAGAAGATTCCAGTTTTTTGTTCCTGGAGACAGGACAAAAGAACCATCTTCTGGGACGCTTTTTCTTTCCAGTGGAACTTCAGTCAAGCCTACGTATTTCCTCCCACTGCAATGATCTCCAAAACAATCAAGAAGATCAGGGAAGACAAAGCAAATGTAGTTCTGTTAGTTCCATGGTGGCCCAGGAGACCTTGGTTTCCTCTTTTAATTCAGATGGCTGTAGACAAACCGTTTCATCTTCCAATTTGCAAGGATCTTCTATCACAAGGGTCCCTCTTCCATCCAAATCCAATGAGTTGGGCTTTAACAGCATGGAAGTTGAAAGGAACCGGCTGAGTCAGCAAGGAATCCCGAGCAAAGCTCTTTCTACTATTTTGGCTTCCAAAAAACCTTCGACTCATCTTAAATACTCTAAAGTCTGGGACGTTTATTCCAGTTGGTGTTCTTCCAGAAATGTTAACCCTTTTGGAAATTCGGTGGGCCCTTTGATCGAATTCCTTCAAGAAGGAGCGGATCGCAACCTTAGCAACTCTACGCTTAAAGGACAAGTCACAGCTATCTCTTCTTTTGCAGATTGTTCTTGGGCGAAAAATCCGTTGGTTAAAAAATTTTCATAGGTCTTAGCAAACTTCGACCTGTGTGTAAACAGAAGATTCCTCCTTGGGACCTCTCTTTAGTACTAAATGCTCTGATGGAAGATCCCTTTGAACCTTTGGATAAAGCTTCTCTCAAAATGGTTTGCCTAAAAACCTCTTTTCTGCTTGCTATTACCACAGCCAGAAGGGTAGGAGAAATCCACGCATTATCCATCAAACCATCCAAAATCACCTTTTTTCAAGACAGAGTTGTTCTTAGAACGGAGGATAATTTTGTCCCTAAAGTCTCTTCAAAGTTCCATCAGTCTCAAGAGATCATCCTTCCATCTTTTCATACCTGTCCGGAGAATGAGCTTGAGAAAAAACTCCACACTCTAGATGTGGTTAGATGTCTAAGAATTTATTTAGAGAAAACTTCTTCAATCCGCAAATCGGATGCTTTGCTGGTTACTTTTGCAGGGAAAAATCCAGGATCCAAAGCTTCAAAAGGTTCCATTGCTAGATGGATTAAAGAATGTATTCAAATTGCGTACTCATTACAGGCAGCCCCGATTTCAGGTCTGAAAGCACATTCTACGAGAGGGATGGCGGCGTCTTGGGCATACCGGGCTCAGGTGTCTTCAGAGGAAATTTGCAGAGCTGCAACTTGGTCTTCTCCTTGTACTTTCTCTAAGCATTATAAATTTGACACTTTTACTTCTAACTTAGCTGTATTTGGAAGGGCTATTCTATCGGAGGCTACTGCTAATAAATAATTGTTTACCCTCCCTATGTTGTAAGCTTGTTATGTCCCATTGGTGCCCACTGCCATGTGGAAGGAACAGGAAAACGGAAAATCATATCATACTTACCGAGATTTTCGTTTCCTGGACTGGAACATGGCAGTGGGCACGGGACTTCCCACCCTAAGTTTTGCACTCAGTCAGTAGAGATGGGGCGCTGGGGGAAGGGGAAGTCTTTTATATTGTGTCATTTCCTGTACCTTCCTCACGGCAGGGGGGATTAACCCATTGGTGCCCACTGCCATGTTCCAGTCCAGGAAACGAAAATCTCGGTAAGTATGATATGATTTTCCGTTATATAAATTATAGTAGTGTTACTGTAGCAAACACACCAGTTTTACCAGTGCAGGGCAACAGTGCATTATATTTTTATTACTTTAAAGCTCTTTCATTTTTTGGTGTTACTGTTCCTTTAAACAGGTAATGTGTTTTCACTAAAGACCCAAACAAAGGTTCCAGTCATAGCAGTTTGTTCTAGTTAATGCAGACAAATACATATATCCTTCCATCAGCAAAACTATGCATAGGTAGCTTTTAGGAACTGCTCAAAGGCTGAATGCAGCTGAACTTTGTTGTGATTACTGTAGCATCATTAGATACTCTACATGCCAGAACTATGGCAGACTGTACAGTAACTGCACTAGATACTGTTTGAGTCAGAAAATATAGCGTTCTAGGTGGCACTAATGTGACTAAAAGTAACCACCGATGTGCCAAACCGACATGTGGCAGAAAATTGACCAAATGTCGATTGGACAGATTTGATTTTCCCATAAGACCATGGATCTCTTCTGCATATTGATGAAGTCCTCAATCTGACTGCCTGCATAGCAGCAATTATAATCCAATCATTAGCTCAAAGGCGCAATAGTGGGCATATCAGTGAAAGATCTTCAAGTGTATAGCCAGCTTTACTTAAAATGCTACAGACCACAACATGCAAAAAGTTACTCTAGAGGGAATTTCCCCTCTAATGCACGCAGCACTAAGCTATAACTTGGCCTAGTGACTGGCATAGTGAATGCTACTCCTGACATTTAGTGCATGATACCCTGTAGAACATCCTTTTTATGGTATAAGTTTTGCTCCTGCAGTTGTTTCCTCAGTGCATGATACCCTGTAGCAACCTCCTTTCCTATGGTACAAGTCCTGTTCCTGCAGTGGTGGCACCTTGCACTACTGAATGCCACCGCTTCCTGCCGGTAATATCCAAAATCCTTTATACTTCCAAATAAAGATAGTATTTTGTATAAATGAAAGGACCATTATTACCTTTCTTACTTCATCCAGAACCATCTCAAACGACTTTTTATCCATGGCTGCTTTCTTCTCATTCAATGCACAGTGTCAATAACAGTCTTTTAGATCTTAAAGCAAAGCAAACCAGGGGCAAAGCCTGTTTCTTCAATTGATGTACAATTAAAAGAATGTTTCTTAAGCCATGCTGGACCTGAAGTCACATTGAGATGTGCAGTTTCCCATGATGACAGGAAATAGTGTGGCAGGAAGTAGACCCCAGAGTGACTATATGATCCTTTTACATGACCAGCAAAGAGACTCTGTACACATTCAGACGGCTGCATCAAAGTAGGCAGAGGAAAGCAGTGTTTCAACTGGCATCATCATTCTGAAAATAGAAAAAAGCTATAAGGTTATAACTGTATGAACAAGGGGATATGTTTCATTAAATATGGACAACTGTGTTCTTGTGTATACTTAATTCTAAGTTAAAACTATTGGGGTAATGTTGTAAGGCAAGCTCTACGGGGCAGGGACCTCCTTCCTCTTGTGTCCTCGACTCTTAACTTATTGCTGCTGTATTTATCTGTATTTATTATTATACTTTGTATTTATCTATTATCTTATTAACCCCCTGTTTGTATTAATGTATTCTACTGTACAGCGCTGCGTACATAAGTAGCACTTTATAAATAAAGATATACATACATACAAGGCAAGTTTGCTACAGTTTTAGCAATCAAGGGTAACTAATAGGCAGTGGGCATTGTGTAGCGCACTGTGAATGATTGCTATGGGTTACTAGACTGCAGTAATACTAGTGCCGGTTATAACATTACCCCCTAAGTGTAACAGCAAAGTATCCCTTTCTGATACATAGGTTTTATTGTATGTTTATATGACTTTCCACATAAAGAGAAAAACAACATTCCCGGCATACTGCTCACTTTAGCTGAACCATAGCATGCAGGTAAAGACTTTAAGACCAGTTATAACCAGCAGTTACAGTTATGTTGCTTTTGCACAGATAAGGGATTCATTATTCAGAAATGAGTTCTACAACAATTCTACATATGGGCCCTTTGTGCGACTTCCCATAGACTCAGACTTTCCTGTAAGAAGAGTACATTGGCACAGTTCTTTGCATTACACCAGGAACCCTTAAGTAGAACAGCCCAGCTCCCAAGCCTCCTTTATAACAGATCCCAACTGGGCCGCCATCAAAGGGGACAGTCGACCCGAGCCCGCTTGCTTTTGGTTATTAAGGCATAAAGCCCACAGTCCCGCTTTTGCTCTCACAGCCCGCAGTCCCGGATCGCTACTTACACCTCCCGCGAACTTATTAATTGCAAGCTCTTTAGCTCCTGTCTCACAGGAGAACCCCGACACTGCAAATCTCATCACGCGAGACTGTGGCGTCACGGCTGCACGTAAGCGCAATGACGCATCACGTACCCGCTGTGTGGGCGTGGCGAGCGGAGACGGCGTAACTTTGCGTTCCACAGGCGGAAGCTGCTACTAAGTGGCGGTAAGTCCGCTCACAAGCTGTGTTTTTTTTCTGCAAGCCCCTCCCACTTTTGTAAGACAACAAAAAGATAAAATACTTTTCTTTTTTTTTTTTTTTGGTGTTGGTTGTTTGCAATGCTCTACGCCACTTCGGCTACCAGTATTTCTTCAGAAGTCATTTATATTTGATGCTCAGAACTCCGACTTGTACCAGGGACCCTTAAAAAGACTTTTACCTGGTCTCTGACAGTACCTGCGGCTTCTAAACATCATCTCCCGATTTGGCCAAAAAGGGGAGAGTATTTGTGCAAACTATGGCCGTGTTAAAATCTCATTGTCTTCTGTTACCAAGGCCCCGATTTCTTTGCACAATGGCTAATTTAGAAGAAGACAGTGGGTAACATCTAGTAATCTAGAGGGGTTTTTGGCTTTTTTACTGTAGTATCAGAGGGTCTTAGTATTTCTGTGCAACAAGGGGCAGATTTTTCACAATTCAGGGACAAAAACAAGGGTTAATTTAGGAGAAAACAATGGGTGAAATTAAAATAGTTTCCTCTGGTCCTAACTCCTAAGTGTGCCAGTCCCTGTCAGTTTGGCAGCAGGAAGCTCCAAGGCCCCAAAATAGGGTCCAGTATTTTATGTGAAGACTAGGAGAATGTTTTAGGGATAACTTGGGCTAAATTAGGAGTATCTAATAGGTATCAATAGTAATTGCTAGTTTTAAGCTTTTACTTTTTGGTTGTCAACAGTACCTGCCGCTATTAGAGCCTCTTCTCACAATTTGACCAAAAAAGAATGTTTTTGTGCTAGGGCCGGGTGAAATGAAGTAACTCTAGGGGGCACATTTACTAACCCACGAATCCGAATTGGAAAAATTCCGATTGGAAAACAAACATTTTGGGACTTTTTCATATTTTTGCGATTTTTTTCGGCGCCTTTACGACTTTTCGGAAATTGACGCAACTTTTTCGTTACCAATACGATTTGCGCGAAAAAACGTGAGTTTTTCGTAGCCATTACGATGCGCTCGTATCTTGTCGTGACTTTTTCATATTGAGCGCTCGTAAGCGGCGGGCGAAACTTTCAGACTTAGCATGATTTTGGAAGCCTCCCATAGGGCTCAATGGCACCCTGCAGCTCCAACCTGGCCCAAGGAAAGTCTTCCATAGGGCTCAATGGCACTCTGCAGCTCCAACCTGGCCCAAGGAAAGTCTCCCATAGGGCTCAATGGCACTCTGCAGCTCCAACCTGGCCCAAGGAAAGTCTCCCATAGGGCTCAATGGCACTCTGCAGCTCCAACCTGGCCCAAGGAAAGTCTCCCATAGGGCTCAATGGCACTCTGCAGCTCCAACCTGGCCCAAGGAAAGTCTCCCATAGGGCTCAATGGCACTCTGCAGCTCCAACCCGGCCCAAGGAAAGTCACCCATAGGGCTCAATGGCACTCTGCAGCTCCAACCTGGCCCAAGGAAAGTCTCCCATAGGGCTCAATGGCACTCTGCAGCTCCAACCCGGCCCAAGGAAAGTCTCCCATAGGGCTCAATGGCACTCTGCAGCTCCAACGCGGCCCAAGGCAAGCCTCCCATAGGGCTCAATGGCACTCTGCAGCTCCAACCCGGCCCAAGGAAAGTCTCCCATAGGGCCCAATGGCACTCTGCAGCTCCAACCCGGCCCAAGGAAAGTCTCCCATAGGGCTCAATGGCACTCTGCAGCTCCAACCCGGCCCAAGGAAAGTCTCCCATAGGGCTCAATGGCACTCTGCAGCTCCAACCCGGCCCAAGGAAAGTCTCCCATAGGACTCAATGGCACCCTGCAGCTCCAACCTGGCCCAAGAAAAGTCACCATACTGAAGCTTGAATGAATCCGAATCTTTCGTACTCGGCGCGAAGGCTACGAAAAAGTCACGACTTTTCGCGCAAGTAGTAACGCTACGAAAAAATCGCCAGATTTTGCGCAACATTCGGAATGGCAACGAAAATGTTGCGACAATTTTCCGAAAAATCGCCAAATACCGATCATTACGAAAAAAAAGCAATCGGACGCATTCGGCCAGTTCGTGAGTAAGTAAATGTGCCCCTAGGTAGAGAGGCTTCTTTGGGCACATAAAGGTGGACAGTTGGCCATGGGTTTAGCTGCCAGTGGCTGTGCATTAATATGCTACAGATCCTTATACTCTGGCTTTCTGGGAACAAGATTTCTATAAAGAAAAATGTTAAGTTAAATTATTAACCAAGAGCCTAACAGCAACAAATGCATAGGCTCCACACCCCACACACAAATTCTGAAATTGCATATCTCCCAAGCAATGTTCCACTAGGGTGTGCTTGTGCACAAAGAAATTTGTGTGAAAACAAAATTTTGTATTAATAGGAAAACTAACCCCCCCCCCAGATAATGGCCCCCATCCACTGTCCTCCATTGAGCTTCCTCCCTGCAGAATGCAGAATCTATTTCAATGAAAAGCTGACCTATAGAAGCAGAACTAGCAGGCATCATCTTCTGGTCCATGTTAACTGCACGTGCGCTCGCAAGATATGTGTCGCCAAACGGAGCCAAAGATACAGATGATGGTGCCTGCTAGCTTCACTGTGCTATTCTGCATCTATAGGCCAGCTTTACAAACAGAGACACTTTTCATTGAAATAGACTCTGTGGAGAGGGGGGCTCAATTGGAGGGCAGTGGATGGGGGCTTTTGTCTGAGGGGACGGGGTAGTTTTCCTTTATTCTGACCTGAGCATACCATTCGAAAAAGCGCAAACAAGTTTAAAATGTGCACACAAAATAATTTCTTTGCACACATAGCCAAGTAAGAATTAGAGGGAACATTGCCCCTAACTGGCTGCTTTTGCCAGGACATCCATGATTTTTGGCTCCCCCACCATCGGTCCGAGATAGCTCATTAAAAGTCATATTTATTTGTCTGCTTATACCAGAGACTGCAGTGTCAATCCCCATACTATACTAAGCATGGCTGTCTGGAGAGGAGGGGAAGTGTGGATTGCAATGGAATGCTTGTTAGGCCATCACTGATTCTGTCTATCTAAAACTTATTAAATAAACATGCTGCAAGTTGGACGCATGACTGCACACAAATGCGTCATACATGCAGCCAACTTGCAAAATGTGTATTTAATAAGTGTCTTTTTTAAAAGAGGTAATATAATCATCTGTCATAGAATGCTTTAGGGGCCACTTTGTGTCTGTGATTGTAAAAAGGGGTGTGTATTTGTTCACTGGGCATAGTATTTTTGGGGTTTGGCTACACTGTTGAGGTGGCAAAAATGTTTGCCATGACTGTACAGCAGTAAACTATGTCCATGTTTCAGTTTTTCAAATGTTGAGAGATATAGGAAAGGGATATAATCAAGGTATTTGTGCCAAAAGCACAGTAAATAAATAGCATGCTGTGGGACGGGGTATTATTTGAAGGGGATAATATATCATTTTTCAGTAAAATGTTTTATTGTTACTGTTCCTTAGCACTGAGGCAGGAGCAATATGAAGCGGCAGCTGAGTTGGGTGTGTGCAGTCTCCCTTGCAGCCATGTTTGTAATACTGCTCTTCCATTGGGATGGCTTACATCCAAGCAAGGTGAGTATGTGTAGCCTGATGCTCACTACAACAAACCACAAATAAATATCAGATTCAATCATATGGGCTCATTCACACAGGCTGTTGCATGTATGGCAGCCATCCTCGCTCAGTTGCTTTATTGCTGACAAGACAAAGTCACAGAGGCTCATTTACAAATTGCCAGGCAGGGTGCACTGTGCACCTTTTCCCATGGTTTGCACTCCCAGAATAAAGTGCAGTGAGTGGTAAGTTTGTGTCTTGGACACCTCACATCATTGAGTCATACTTGGCATACAAGATGAAGGACAGCCCTTGGGCAGTTATTAGGAATAGGGCTACTGTGCACCTGTCTTTGTGGGACATTGTGCAAATAGCTGCAGGCCCCTGTACACTTGAAATGCAGAGATTTGTGGTTCCCTTCACTAATACAGTGCTAATTGCATTAGTCATTGCTGTATTAGTGAGTGGCAGATGAGGGGAGGCTCATAGGTGTCCCACGCCATACCTTGTGTGTCATTTAGAGGCACACAGTATGTAATGGCAAGAGGTGCAGCCCGCATTGGGTCGTTGTCCATAGTGCCTGCCTCTGAGCCTCTCGATGCTGCTCTCTGCGCCGAACACTGGATTTTTGATTCAGTGCTCAGTTTGGAGAGCAGTAACCCTGATGGTGAATTTTTGCACTTGTACCCCCCAGTGATTGTAAATAACTCCTCTGGTCTTTTGTGAGAAGTGGGAAATCAATGTCACTAGTAAGCATAGGTGAGAAAGGAGATAGAAGTAGTCAATGCTAAGCAGTCACTAGAGACAGATGAACTGTGCAGTTATAGAATATTACAGCAGAATTATTAGTAAATATTTGTAATCCAATCAGTGTCCAGTTTAAAAATATCAACAGAAGCATCAGACTCATTAGAAGGATCAGAGGGATGTTTCCAAGAATGCTATAACCTTATAAATTTATAAAATAATATAATGATAGAAGAGAGAAAGGAATGTATATACAGTGAATAATGTTCCCTCGTCGTAAAATATAGGGATATAATAAGTCACGAGGAGTTGCATGGCCATATATAAATGGTCATGGAACTCCAAGGTAACTTCTAATATCCTCATATTTTACAAGGGGTACATTATTTGCTATAACCCAAGCTTCAGTGAGTCATTCCTTTTCTTATAAGCAGATTCAATATAAATCAGAGGACTGATACATATGTATTTTACATTACAGATTCGTCTCTCCCTACTGATTTACAATAAAGAGGAAAAAGATAATCCACTATACAAGTTAGATGTAGGGTGGCCAAAAAATGCAGACTATTTCACTGGTGTCACCTTTGGCGTTGCTGTGGATCCTACAAATTCATTGGTTTATGTAGCACAGGTAAGATTACTACATTTTAAGTGCTCTATTAAATTAACATTATACCTAACAGTTTTAGTTTGAAAAAAAAGTTGAATTTTTATATTGCTTTTCTTGCAGAGGGATACAAGGGTACTTCCTTTAGGATATGTACCCATGGGGATATCACCTGCAGTTCAAGCTTTTTACTGAGTTTTTCCACCTAACACAAAGGTTGTAGTAATGCACACACAGTGCAAGGAGCTGTTCTTAGATAGTGTGACGCTTTACTACATACTGGCATGACCATTGCGCCCAGCCAGCTAGATTGCACTCCATCTATTCTTCACAAGTACCTCTGCCTTCTAAATACTCAGTGCTTATGCTGCCTGCAAGCTGTCATGTAAATATAAAATGACATCGCTGTCATCACCTACTTAGCGCTTAAGGGGTGTCCAGGTAAAGGGGAATCCACAGGTGCAGGTACATGTGCAATGCTGTTTACAAGGCCATGGATGCAGTAGTACAATCATTTTATGAAGATATGTGGAGCTGTTGTTTATATATAATTTAATTTGGACATACATTGTAACTTTTTTTTTTTTTTACTTTACTTCTATTCAGAGAGGGGAAAATGTATCCAAAGTGCTGGTATTTACAGAAGAGGGATATTTTAAACAGCAGTGGAATACAGACTCGATCGATATGCCTCATGGTATATTTGCAGTCAGCACAGATAAAGAGCATTCCATTTGGATAACAGATGTTGGACAAGGCAAGTGCACTCATTACTGTACATTGCAAAGGAAATGTCTTTGGACAACAAGTAGTTTATTTCTATTGCAAAGGCTTAATTTGTAAAAAAAAACAGAAAAAAAAAACAACATAGTGTGTTTATGTTGTGATGCTGTTTTAGTTATCTTGGTTGGTTGTGGAAAAACCTGTTTTTATTGCCTGAAAAAATGGTCTCTGTTTTGCAGAAACTGACTGATTCCATTTTATGCCACACATACTTTGCTGTACTGACTGGCTGCCAGTGCAAACTGGGAAATGTCACATTGGCTTTTCAGACTTTCACTAAATGATTTTTCCAAACAGACAAAAAACAAGAGGTCCTATGCATTCACCCATTATCAGAATACATAAGACATTAAGCTACTAGGAATTGCCCCTCCCTTTAAACAAAACAGGGATTAGTTGTCAATGTATTGCAATAAATTCAAGCTGGCCAACTATGTCCTAACTATGTGCCAACTAGTCATCCCCGGTCTGGCCAGTCCTACACTCACTTCTATTTGATTCATCAAGACTTCTGCTTCATTATACATTTTATAGGGGCACTGAATTGTACTTGCAACTTGCAGCCTTATAAGGTTAAAACCCCAAATGGTTGTTTTTTTATTGGCCACCTGTGGGATCACCTGACTGTAACTGGGAATTGTGTGAGCTACAAAAAACTCCTTGCTCCTTGTCAGTAAAGTGTTAATGAACTGACACATTTATCAAAGCACATGGATGTTAATTCATTACAATATGTTTGACATTCATTTACTAGTGTCAGGACTTATTGCAGCTTAGAATTGAATGCAGCTTAGTGGCTGTGTATTAACGCTGATACAAATTAAAGAAGTAACAATCATTGGGTGCCAAAATCTTAGGCACCCCCAATGATTTTAATCGCTTACCTGAAACCCCCAGGCGGGGCTCCTGTTAGGAGAGAACTGGCACCGGGCCGGGTATGAGACAAAGCAATCCTATTCCTTCTTCTGTCTTCGCACATGCACAGTGGAGTGAAAAGCGGAGTTTGACAAAAAAAAGCTGGCTTTTCACTCAACTGCGAATGCATGGGCCCCAGTATCTCATCAGAAGGTGAAGGAAGGAAGATGATCACTCACCTGCATTAACCCCTGGCCGGTGCAATTTTATCCTAACAGGAGCACCGGCCAGGGGTATAAGGTAAGTAATTACATATGCCTTTGTTCAGGGGCATGCATGTAGGAATGCATGGCACAAGGTGCAGAGTGTAGCCAGGCTTTCACACTTCAGGTCTTTATAAATGCCCCCTTATGTTTTATACAATAAAAGCCCTTTTACATTTTGCCATGTTAGTGTTTTTTTCTGTATACTGAGAACTATAAAAGGTTTTGCTTTAAATGTATTCATTTACAGGGAACTTTGGGCACACAGTAAAAAAGTATTCGCCATCTGGAAAACTCCTTCAAGTCCTTGGCACCGCAGGAAAATCTGGCTCTGCTTTGGATCCACTTCAGTTTGATCAGCCTGCAGAAATATTTGTGGAGAACTCTGGGGATTTGTATATTGTGGATGGAGACGGTGGGCTGAATAACAGGATTCTGAAGTTCACTAAAGGTACAGTACATCCCATGCACTCTGTCATCCTTAAAAGAGAAGAAAAGGCTAAGTCACTTGGGGGTGCCAAAATGTTAGGCACCCCCAAGTGACTTTAATCGCTGACCTTGAAGTGTTTCGTCTTCCTTGTTCGCGCTTACGCATGTGCAGTAGAGTGAAAAGCCAAACTTTAACAACAAACTCGGCTTTTCACTCTAATGCGCATGCGCCGGCCAAGGGATTTTGCTGGCAGAAGACATACGGAAGAAGGAAGTGCTCGCTGCAGGTACCTCTCCTAACAGAGGCACCAGGCCGGGGTACAAGGTAAGCGATTAAAGTCACTTGGGGGTGCCTAACATTTTGGCACCCCCAAGTGATTTAGCCTTTCCTTCTCCTTTAATGGCAGCTGCTGGTTACAAGCATCTTCATGGTTCTGTATAATGGGACTTTAATGGCAAGGAATATTGTCATCATATAATCAATTGTCCGATGACAGTATCTCTTCAATAACATGTCAGGGATGATATTGCTTTGCAAGTTTTTTGTATTAACACTTGGACAAGCTGTATGCTGAATAGGCAGGGGCAGACTTACATAGTCAGGTTGGTTATTAAGGTTGGTCAGAGAAACCTTACTTTTGGTGTATGTGAAGGGTGAATGCATCATAACACCCCTTTTGCCTTATACATTTATATTTTAAACATAATCTGTTTATAATCACACACTCAGTCACACTCTCACACAATCCCATTGTACTATCTCAATGAGGATGAGTATTACTTGCTAATATGTGGAGTTTCTTTTTCAGACTTCTGGCTGCTTTGGACTTTGGGAGGCCGTGGCACAAAACCTGGTCAGTTCTTTATCCCACACAGTGTCACTGTGGATGAAGTGGGAAGAGTAAGAATACTTTTTATTTTATATCTTTAACCCTTTCCCAACCAACAACATATAGTCTATGTAATCAAAGTTACAGAGTGCCAGTGATGTAGAGTTTACGCTTGTTTACTCCTTTCTTATGAATCTGAATTAAGCTTCAAAGCAGCCATTGTTGGGGGAACAGTGGAACTCCCCCCCATGCATATAGGTCACATAAATAAGCATTGTTCTTTTATGTGCAATAGTATAGGACTACTAAATTACTCTGTACTGTTGTATTGCAGAGTCTCCTTCTGCTGTATGGCTATTGCCATAATGCTGATGTACATGCAGGCTCATGCAGCAAAGTACTGGCCTAAATATTTAATATATATAATATTTAATAGTATTGTATTGGCACAAACATATAGCAACATTTTACTTATATTTATAACTCTAAGCCATATTTCAAGCATAAAACTGGAGAGATGTATGCTATTGTTAGTTGGCATTGGCACTATGAGTTAGCTCCATTTACCTTAGGCCTTGTTTGTTCTGGTTCAGGTATTTTGTGCCTTGTGAGTGGGCACTGGAATCCCCCCGAGGCTGTGCCAGTTACAATGTGTGCATCTGTAGGTGATGGTAACATCAGCATTGGGAGATGGGGCTTGTCTCCTCCTCCTCAGATTTTTCCACCACCTATATTAGGCATAGCCATCCTCTGACCCTCTGGCTGTCAACTACAACAAACATCTCTCACTTTGAAATCTAAAGGGTTTGATATCCCTGACCTAAATAATTCAGAGTACAGCGTTCGGCATTATTGTCCCTTCTCTACAGGTAAAAACACTGACAATACTAATTTCCATTCCTTAGAGCAATGATTTATCAAGCAATTGAGTTTTATTATTGTTTATGTAGTAAATAGTGATAAAGAGCTACGTGTATAAAGTCCTACATTTTTCTTGCATATTATAACGTCACTGTTCATTGTAACTATATCTTCTGTAAGAAGTCTAATTGGGTTTTTATAGGTTTGGGTTGCAGACAGGGGAAATAAAAGGATGCAGGCATTCGATAAAACCTCTGGAGAGTGGATCGGAACATGGAGCAGCTGCTTCACAGAAGATGGGCCTTATTCTGTCCGGTATAGACAAATTTGTTCAGAATACCATGGTTACAACTGAAGTTTTGAAACACCCAGACAGCATGCCATAACCTATATTCTAGTCAGCAAGTGATGGACATTCTCTAAAGCAGGAGGTTATCTGTATGGTAACACCAATCAAACAAGCAGGCAAATGTTGTTCTCTGGTCTTCCCTTTCCTGTATTTCCCTTTTCCTCTCTGTCCTTCTGTCCCATCCCGTCATCTGATATACTCTTCTACCCATCTCCATCTAATCTTTCTATTCTAATTTTGTTTTTCCTCACCTTTCCTCTCCCTTCTGCTTTCTTGAAAAAGCATATTTCTGAAAAGCATCTTTACTGCCACTGTCTTGCATTTATGCTATGTGATACTTAAACAGGTATGGGACCTGTTATCCAGAATACTTGGGACCTTTGGTTTTCTGGATAAGAGATCTTTCCATAATTTGGATCTCCATTTTCGTCTACGAAAATATCATTTAAACATTAAATAAACCCAATAGGCCTGTTTCCCCTCCAATAAAAATTAATTTTATCTTAATTAGGATCAAGTACAAGGTGCTGTTTTGTACAGAGAGAAAAATGAAATCATTTTTAAAAAAAAAATTTTTTGTCTTTGAGAGATGGCCTTCCCATAAATCAAAGCTTTTTGGTTAATGGGTTTCTGGATAACAGATCCTATACCTGTACTAGATATTGAAGTGCATTTAAAAATATAAAACCCCTAGCAACAATGTGTATTATATGTGACTGAGTGGTAGAACTGTGTTCACATTGCTAGACGGGCTCAGTGAAAATGCCTTATGTGCCCATATATTCCAGTGTCCCAGCATCTTTACACAAATGCACTGTACAGAAATTATTTGCTAATATCTGTACTGTGCATATACAGGGAATGCATGGGACACAGGAAGTACATGGAACTGAGAGGAAAAAGTACCAAGGAGGTATGTGCCATAGCCCTAAGACAGGGTAACATAAGATAAGAGGATAATATAAACATGGACAAATGCAAGTACTAAAACTGTACCCTTTCATGTTGCTGTTTTCTGTTACATGGTTATTTTCTTTGTCATTCCCACAGGCTGACGGCAGACAAGCAGTACTTTGTTGTGGCACAGCTAAACATAAACAGAGTTCTGTTCCTCAGTGTTCCTCCAATAGGAAGCATTGGAGACTGCCATGTTGCAAGCGCCATTCAGATGGCAGATGGAGTTAAGCCACACCTTGTTGATGTCAATATCAACACTGGCTCCATGTATGTGGCAGAAATAGGTGCTCAGCAGGTCCAGAAATATATAATGGTGAAAAATTAAAGCATTTGCTTCTAACCCAAGTTTGCATGGCAAAGCCTGCTGGGTAATTGTGTGCAAAATGATCAGTCTCAGTTAAGGAAAAACATAAGTACATAGACATACTTAATGAGGTTAAAAAAGGCATCTGTCAAGTTTAACCTTTTGGCCAAGTGGCCTAATAACAGAGGAAGGAGAAAACCCTCATCTGAAGCTGCCGCCATTTTGCCTCAGAACTGGGGGAAAATTTCTTCCCGACTCGGACCAATTAACTTTGCACTTTAATTTCAGTAAACCTGGATTGTCTCATTTGCTTAAAATCCTCCAACACTTTCTTGGAGCTATCTAATGTATTTTGCACCTGTCGTTTCCTGTTGTACCAACATAAGGATGACGTGATTCCATGTAAACCAGATCTGGTTTATATGCATGATAACTGCACACAAAAATGAAATGAAGGAGATAAAAAGAGTTTACAGTTGCCATGGCTGGAGTTACTGTACATTTCAAATAATCTGATGCATTTCATCTCCAGTTCTGTGGCATCCATGTTTATTGTTCCTTACTTGCTTGAAATTATGTTATTTATCTGCGTATATGTTTGTCAGTATACATATATATCAGTGGGGGAAACCTCATTCAAGCCAAAACCACTTTGATCAGCATGAAGCCCCATTAAAGGGGAACTATAGGGTTTTATTTAAACCACAGTAGTGAACAGAAATTCAAGCTATTAATACCTCCTTAAAGTATATATTAGGTCATGTGATGACTGTGACCAGAAGAAGTTTACACTTATCAAGACGTCATTTATAATATTGGATTTACAAAAAATTATTTTGGTATAATTTGTGTTGCTTCTTTAATAAGGCTGAACTTATTGGGACAGTGATATCACATGAGCTTTGTATTTAAGTGTATTATGAATGGTTGATGAAGAGAGTATAATCAGGGATGTATTTCTGTATAGGCACAAGAGGGCCCCATGCATAGGGCTTCAGTCTTAGCAGGGGGCCCTTGGGTGCCTATATAAGGAAAAAATGTTTTTAAAAAAAATCCCCCCACCAGATCGCTGCCAGACATTTGCTTTTTAATCTGGTGGTTGAGCTGAGAGATAGTGGGAGGTGCCCCTATCTTGAGATTGGTACATATGCATACTGTACTGCATATGTACTCATCAGGGAGGGCTGGGGGCAGCTGAGTTGTATTTAGGCTGCTAATGTCATAAATGTGTAATGGGAGTGCCCCCCACTTGTTTTGCTGGGGGGAGGGTCAGGCAGAGTGCCAGAAGTTACATTTTCTGAAGCAGGAAGCATCTCCTGGTACTTCTCTGCTCAGATCTATTGTTCTGTCATTCTTAAACTCTCAGGAGGCACTTTCTTCTTCACTAAACAGGGGGCACTAAAGTTACACATTTATGATATTAAAGGAGAAGGAAAGGCTAAGGCACTTGGTGGTGCCAAAATGTTTGGAGAAAACCGCACCAGCCCGGGGTACATGCAGTGAGCGCTTCCTTCTTCTTTCTGTTGTCAAAATCCCTGGGCCGGCGCATGCGCAGTAGAGTGAAAGTTCGGCTTTTTAGTCTATTGCACAAGCGCAAAGCAGAAAGGAAGTGCTCGCTGCAGCAATTAAAGTCACTTGGGGGTGCCTAACATTTTGGCACCCCCAAGTGACTTAGCCTTTCCTTCTCCTTTAACAGTATAAAAATTAATAAATGTAAATTGCAAAAGTGCTCAGAGTAATAAGTAAACATTTTTTTTATCTCTAAAATGACCCTTTACAGCCCCCAGAATAACATACCTTTCTCCCTGCACTCAGTCTCATCAAGATTCTGTACCACAAGCAGCTCAACTTCAGCTCTCTCAGCTATTTTCCTAGTTTAGCCTGAAGCCCCACCCCTCCCTCTCTGACTGTGGAAGAGAGGGAGATGGTGGAAGAGTTGCCTTACTGATTTCCAATGGAGCAGACATCTGATCGACCATCTTCAGAGAAGGAGAGCTCAGCAAAGTAAAGGAGTGGAGCTTCATGCTAGATTAGGATGTAGCTGAGAGAGCCGAAGTTGAGCTGCTTGTGATACAGAATCTGCATGAGAACGTCTGCAGGGAGAAAGGTATGTTATTCTGGGGGCCATAAAGGGTCTTTTTAGGGGCTTTTATGATAAAAGGCTTACTTATTATTAAGTTACATGGAAGGGTATATGTCCCATTAATAATGCAAGTGCTTTAATCACAGATTATTTCTTGCTGGAGCTTTAGGTTCTTAATCAGTGGCTTTGGGTTATCTCAATGTTCCTATTAATTACTAATTCCAATTCTGCGGCTAAAACGTTCCCAGTTATAACCTTGCCCAACTGAATAACAGTATGGAAGCAATTATAGTCTGGTTTGTCTAACTGTATTTTTCTAATTACAATCCTAAGAAGTAACCAAAAGGCATTTAATCCATATGCCCTTTTCATTTTAAAGAATATTGCCTCGATTCATCTTCTCAGGGACAGAAATGCATTTGTGTTAAACTTGATGATGGAACTGCTGTCATGTAATTACCCATAATTCCTTATCATTCTTGTATATAAGCCTTAATAATTCTGTTCTTTCCTGTCACAGTAGAAGTTTCATATATTTATGTATTTTAAAGTTCAATGATTTCAATGTTTAATTTGGCTATACGAGTAGAGGAGATAAGAGCTCTGATGGGGCAAAAGCTCCTCAGCAGCAAAGGGTTATTTATCTTATTTTCTATCATTCACCGATATGCCCACCTTGAGGGGGGTGATAGGGCCGAATGATTGGAACACATTAATGCGCCGATGTGCTCCTCATCCTGATGGGATTTTTAAGCCTGCCAGATTGACATCTGGTCAATTTTTTCTCAGATATAGGTTGGTTTGAGGGCCCCATACACAGAACAATAACATGCTGGTTTAGACTGTTGTCAGCTTTTATTGGCCTGTGTATGGCCATCTTTACTCTGTAGGGGACATTTGCAAGAATTTTTTTACCCACAATGCTGTATTTTTCACACAATTGCAGCATAAGTGCAATCACAAGGTGGTGTGGCGCTAAAACGCATGCAGGTACGACACATAAGGGCAAAGTCACTGTGCCTGTTGATACTGGCTGCTGTGGGAACCCTAGAGCTACCTCTACCTTCAAGGGTGGCAGTAATGCCAGGGTTCCCCTGAGTTAATGGGATGGAATCTGTAGTGCTGAGTACAACTATGCGTTAAATGGTACTTACAACCCTGCACTTGTAGGCTGTAACTGGCCCCTTTTGTCTTGTGAGACACAAGATCCCTGACCAGAGTACACACTCTATTGAGTGGTAGAAAGGAGGGCTGCCAGCTGCATGTTCCGGAACACAACCAGAATATCAGCAATAACATGGTAGCACTAGGGCCAGTGCACTTGATGGACACGCAGTGCCCTGTAACTCTTATACTTTACTATTTACAAGTGATACGGGTTGGATACATGGCTTCCAGAAGCAAATTGATTCACGTAAACGCCAAATGAATTTCATTTTGTATTTCAAAATTGATGTTTGTAATATTTGTAATGAAAATAAAATTTTAATAAATGATTTTGCTTGAAAGTTTCATTCCATTGTTTCACTCCATTGTTACCAACTCTCTGTCCACAACTATATTACCTCCTATAGCTCTTTTTCATTGGTACCGTACTCTTACAGCATGTCAGTTAAGGGAATGGCATAGTGTATAAGGGGTTGTTCACCTTGGAATTAACATTTAATTTCAGCAGCTATCCTGTTGCTAGGGTCCAAGTTACCTTAGCAACCAAGGAGTTGTTTTAATGAGAGACTGATATATGAATAAAAGAGGACCTGAATATAAATAAAAGTAATAAAAAATAACAATAACAACAAAATTGTAGCCTCACAGAGCAACAGTTTTTGGCTGCTGGGGTCAGGGACCCCCATTTAAAAGCTGGAAAAGGGCAGAAAAGGAAGGCAAATAATTCAAAAACTATAAAAGTGAAGATCAATTGAAATGTTGCTTAGAATAGGCCATTCTATAATATACTAAAAGTTAACTTAAAGGCAAACTGCCCCTTTAAGGTATGGGTGGTTGTTAATTGGATTTGAAATGCAGGTTGTTATTCAGACAGGCCCCCTGAAAGGAACCTCAGGATGGCTCTGGCAGCAGCTGGTTTTCCTTTTTAGATTTAATAAGATCAGGAACAGAAAGACTGAGAATGAGAAAATGATTTGCCTTTGCCATTTTTTTCTGCAGAATGAATGAATAAAGCTATAGCTTCAGCCCCTGCTGGGCGTGCTTCCTGAGCTTCACTAGCAGCACTTACATATTATACATTAGTTATTGGGATTCCTCTGGTACCTCTAAAAGACATATCAACTAATGTGTCATATTCTTACAGTTTTATGATACCAGGAAAATTAAACAAATTAATTTGTAATTAATAGAAAATAGAAAGCTATTATAAAAAAGATATAAATATAGATATACTATTAGAAAAAGGTATGTTTTGTAAAGGGGAACTTACCCTTACCCTAAGCTATATTATTTGCAGCACAACAGGTGCACCTAGTATTATTGACAGAATCCACTAGGGGGCACTAAAGGCACAGTGTATTTTCCTTGGTGACTGAATCCACTAGGGGGAAGTAAAGGCACAGTGTATTTTCCAAAGTCACAACAGAAAATTGTATATTCTGCCATTACGTTACTTCTAGGTTATTAAAAGTGATAAAAATGAACCCCTCCTGTTGATCATTCTCCAATCAGGCCTCGGAAACTTTTAGTCTCCTCCTACATTTTCCAAGCCACTTTTCTTATTTTCTGACTTTCAAACCCAATGTCTCCTATACTGTTATGGGTGTTAACATCTCTGTAAAAAATACCAACCTTCCTATTTCTGCTGTCCCTTTTCCTTAGTAAATAACTTTTGAATCAAGTATATTTTTTCCAGCCTAGCCCAGTAATACTGGCAATTTAGTCTTATGTTCTTTATTGTCACCTCTATCTTAGCTCTGTGTTATCTGTTATTCAGTCTAAAAGAGTTTATTTATATCAGTAATATTAGAGCTCACAAAGATAGGGTGACATATACACACACATATATATATATATATACACAGGTATGACATCTGTTATCCAGTAACTCGTTATCCAGCTCTTAATTAATTAGTTGTGTCTAAACTGAGGTAAGGACATATTAGGGCAACGTTGTACATCATTTTGGCAGTAACATGCAGAGACAGGAAAACATTACAAAACTCTTCAATTTTCATAGTCGCCCCAGAAAGAAAATTCACGGTCTCATTACAAAACATATTCCCAAGTTTCTAGCTATGCTTATGCACTGTAACATTATATTTAGCTCTTTTCAGATAAGAAAATAGCAAGAGCCATGAAGAAGGAATGGAAGTGAGAAATGACTAATTTAAATTTCCATTTCACTGGCACAAATAGAATTTTAGCAGCTCCAGTCGGAGCCTTTCTACTGGGTTCCTGAACGTGCGAAATGCGTGAAGTTATTTCCAATGTAGCGTATGATGAGAGGCATTCCCAAGAGCTTAAACCTTCGCCCTCCTGTTCTCTGACTGATCACCCCTGGAGAACTAGCACTTGGTTACTATTGTACCAAAGTAGAACCTTTTACAGGGGACACATGCCAACTGTATGATGAGATTTACTTACATTTTATTTAGTACAGGTATTGGATCCCTTATCCGGAAACTTGTTATCCAGAAAGTTCCGAATTACGGAAAGGCCATCTCCCATAGACTTCATTATAAGCAAATAATTCAAATTTTTAAAAACAATTTTCTTTTTCTCTGTAATAATAAAACAGTACCTTGTACTTGATCCCAACTAAGATATACAGTGGTGTGAAAAACTATTTGCCCCCTTTCTGATTTCTTATTCTTTTGCATGTTTGTCACACTTAAATGTTTCTGCTCATCAAAAACCGTTAACTATTAGTCAAAGATAACATAATTGAACACAAAATGCAGTTTTTAAATGAAGGTTCACGTTATTAAGGGAGAAAAAAAACTCCAAATCTACATGGCCCTATGTGTAATTGCCCCCTTGTTAAAAAATAACTTAACTGTGGTTTATCAATTTCAATTTTCAATTTCAATTTCAATATCAATTTCTGTAGTCACCCCCAGGCCTGATTACTGCCACACCTGTTTCAATCAAGAAATCACTTAAATAGGAGCTACCTGACACAGAGAAGTAGACCAAAAGCACCTCAAAAGCTAGACATCATGCCAAGATCCAAAGAAATTCAGGAACAAATGAGAACAAAAGTAATTGAGATCTATCAGTCTGGTAAAGGTTATAAAGTCATTTCTAAAGCTTTGGGACTCCAGCGAACCACAGTGAGAGCCATTATCCACAAATGGCAAAAACATGGAACAGTGGTAAACCTTCCCAGGAGTGGCCGGCCGACCAAAATTAGCCCAAGAGCGCAGAGACAACTCATCCGAGAGGCCACAAAAGACCCCAGGACAACATCTAAAGAACTGCAGGCCTCACTTGCCTCAATTAAGGTCAGTGTTCACGACTCCACCATAAGAAAGAGACTGGGCAAAAACGGCCTGCATGGCAGATTTCCAAGGCGCAAACCACTTTTAAGCAAAAAGAACATTATGGCTCGTCTCAATTTTGCTAAAAAACATCTCAATGATTGCCAAGACTTTTGGGAAAATACCTTGTGGACCGACGAGACAAAAGTTGAACTTTTTGGAAGGTGCGTGTCCCGTTACATCTGGCGTAAAAGTAACACAGCATTTCAGAAAAAGAACATCATACCAACAGTAAAATATGGTGGCGGTAGTGTGATGGTCTGGGGTTGTTTTGCTGCTTCAGGACCTGGAAGGCTTGCTGTGATAGATGGAACCATGAATTCTACTGTCTACCAAAAAATCCTGAAGGAGAATGTCCGGCCATCTGTTCGTCAACTCAAGCTGAAGCGATCTTGGGTGCTGCAGCAGGACAATGACCCAAAACACACCAGCAAATCCACCTCTGAATGGCTGAAGAAAAACAAAATGAAGACTTTGGAGTGGCCTAGTCAAAGTCCTGACCTGAATCCTATTGAGATGTTGTGGCATGACCTTAAAAAGGCGGTTCATGCTAGAAAACCCTCAAATAAAGCTGAATTACAACAATTCTGCAAAGATGAGTGGGCCAAAATTCCTCCAGAGCGCTGTAAAGGACTCGTTGCAAGTTATCGCAAACGCTTGATTGCAGTTATTGCTGCTAAGGGTGGCCCAACCAGTTATTAGGTTCAGGGGGCAATCACTTTTTCACACAGGGCCATGTAGGTTTGGATTTTTTTTCTCCCTAAATAATAAAAACCCTCATTTAAAAACTGCATTTTGTGTTTACTTGTGTTATCTTTGACTAATAGTTAAATGTGTTTGATGATCAGAAACATTTTGTGTGACAAACATGCAAAAGAATAAGAAATCAGGAAGGGGGCAAATAGTTTTTCACACCACTGTAATTAATCCTTATTGGAGGCAAAACAATCCTATTGGGTTTATTCAATATTTTAGCAGACTTAAGTTATGGAGATCCAAATTACAGAAAGATCCCTTATCTGGAAAACCCCAGGTCTCAAGCATTCTGGATAACAGGTCCCATACCTGTACCTGTGATGTACAGCATATTATTATAATATTGTGCTTCATTTCTACTATTGTCATAGTATTCCTATAGCACAATCCCCAAACATCTGACACAATAAACAGGAGGGACTTGTTTCCCACTGCAACTGCCTTGGATTGCCGGTACCTTGTTTTTCTTGGCTTTACTGCTCATAGGGGAGTGCGGTCTCCCCAGAGGATCCAGCACCAGGCGACTGTTGATCTAGAGGCCTGAGAGTAGCCTTTGTACTTTGTTGTGCACCTTTCATTAACTTTAGTATGTTGCAGAATGTCCTCTTGTTAGAATTGTTTCACCTGGTCATTTTTTTATATAGTTTTTTCGCTTCTGCCTCTTTACAGCTTACACAAAACTTCATGAGCACTTGTGCAATTTGCATGATTTTTTTTTTCTTCTTTTAGTTTTCATGATATTAGCAGTTTTATACTGCTAATACCTTGAATGTTTTACAGACATACCCCACTACTGTTCTGTCCTGGTAGCAGTCATTTTGTCATGCCACGCAACACAGAAATTGTGTTTTTGTGTGTTTTGTGCGCATACTCAGACATTGCCAAAATGTGACTGACTACACTGGGAAGTTAAAGGAACAAAATCAAGCATCAGCTCTGATATCCCATAAACCTAGCAGGCTGGATCTTCTTAACGTGGCCATACACAGGCAGATTTAAGCTGCCGATTCAGGTCCTTCAGACCAATTTGACCTATCTGCCTGTGTATGGGGCCCTCCAACAGGCCTCCCTAACCGATATCTGGCCAAAAATTGGCCAGATGTCGATCGGGCAGTCTTGATTTTACTGTCCTCACTCCGACTTCTCATATCCCCTTTACTAAAAGAGTAAATCATACCATGTATGGCCACCTTTAGTCTTGCTTGTCTACTGGAGCTCACTCTGGGCCCACTAGCCAGATAAGATGGAGGAGGCATTTAGCTGCTTTCAGTTGCCCCCAAGCGTCCTACAGTGGCAAAACCCTGTGTAAGTAGGGCATGTAAAGCCAAATGTAAGGTCACCATTTCTGGAGTTGCTATATAGCAATAAGGTGAGTTTGCAGAGCAAACAGGTGGTTTGCTGCTAAAAGAAACAGATCCAGATTATACAGAGCCCTGGTTAGTTGTAAACCCCTAATTAGAGCTGCTCTGCAAGATTACAGGAGTCCCAATATAAACCTTGAAGCCTAATAACAGAGGCGAGACACACAGATCAAGCAGGCAATAAAAGGTACAGAAAACTTTTATTGACAGTGTCCAGGAAACACCTTTTGGAGCTACAAAACTGTAATTCATTTTCAGACTGTTGCCTGTCCTGCCCCTGCCTAATGGCAACCCCAGAATGCAGCAGATTTTCCACAGCAGGTTTCCAGCGTTCTGCCTTCTTTATGTTTCTGTTACATAGAGCAACTGAGAGGAATCTGTATAATGAGATATACAGATATATAAGCTACCTGTGACTATTTCTTTGTATGAGCTCCATACAGTACGGAAGCTGAATTTGCCCAGTCTCAGTAAAAAAAATATGTGATATGGGCCCACCAGGATTCCTAAAATACAGAACCCACAAACAGCTATTCATATCTCTGCATGTTTCATTTGTAGCCATCCTCTGTTACTCTGCACTTCTATAAGCTGCTCCATTCTCTCCTGTTCTGTCTACAGCTTCTTCCTCTGTAGCTTCTTTTTGTATTTCTCTCCTTCTCACATTGTATTGTATTCATGATGCTGGCAGCATATTTGGGTCATAGTCTTGGTAGCCTAAATTGCCTACTGAAGTTTGGGCCCTCTTGGCCCAATATGCTATAATATGCTATAGTATGTCCTATTCCTATCAGCTTTGCAATTGAGCTTCATTATTTATTTTTTATAGTTTTTAAATTACCATCCTTTTAGTTTTTAAATGGGGGTCACTGACCCTGGCAGCTTAAAAAAATATTGCTCTGTGAGATTACAGTTTTTTTTTAATAACTATTGCTTTTTTCCTTATCCTTTTATTGAGACCACCTCCTATTCAATTTTCCAGTCTCTTATTCAAACCACTGCCTGGTTGCTAAGCTGCTGATCAAAAAGCAAAATACCACAAATAAAAAAATTGAAACCAATTGCAAATTGTTTTAGAATATCATTGTCTACAAATGATAGCCCTTTTAAGAGAAACCTGGAAACATCCTCCTCATGTGACTACTGCCAAACTATAACTCCCAGCATGACATGCCATGTACCCTTTCCTTCTATAGAACTGGATATTCTGTGTACAGCACAGATGTGTATGGGCCTACACAAATACTGAATTGCATAGAGCCCCATTATGGGGGCCCCACAATATTCTTATGCTGAATTGTTCCTGGATCAAGACAATACCAATGCTTTGGTACCTCTTTTTACTTGTTACAAAGAAATGTAGGGAGCATTTCATTCATTTAACTGACAATTTTGTCTGCCCATGGCCCCAGTAATGCCAGTCAGTGTTCCTGCTACGCTAGGACATGCCCACTGCTTGCTTCTTTTAGGGATTTTATAACTTTATAGCAAGGCTATGATAAATAGGTTATGGCAAGCCATCCCAAGTGAGAGCTTAGACAAGACTGAAAATGCAAGCTTAGTCAGTAACAGATTTCAGGGCAGATGTCTTCAGATATTTTAATCATTGCCCCCCAGGTACTCATAAATGTACTCATGTTTCCTTGTTCATAACAAGATTAAAGATATATGAAGTTATTAACAGTAACTCCTGTACTGTCTAAGGATATCCAAGACAGTAAAGAAGCACTCAGCCCTTTACTGTCCCTCCAATTAACCTTCAGAATGGGCGCTACCTCCAAATCTTTGGGTCCTCTGCGGTTTTCAAACCAAGTTAGGAATACATGATCAATGGAAAAAAGGAAAGAAAAAATTTACATTTTGGCAATTTAATATCCATTACACATATACAAACTGAAAATAAATATAAAGCCAGTGAGCCACCACATTTTGGAATTTGTAACACAAATGGGGAAGGTGCTTCATTGTGTCCAAAGTGCTGTATTTTCAGAGGTACAACAGCCTATAGACCAGGGGGCTCAAACTCAATTTACCTGGGGGCCGCAGGAGGCAAAGTCAGGATGAGGCTGGGCCGCATAAGGGATTTCACAAAAAATTGGCTTTCAAGGGATAATGCAAGGCACGGCGGGCGGGAGCTGCTGATTGCAGAAATGACGTTATGCCATCATAACAGTTATTATGGGAAGATGTTCTGTGTGCACAATTAGCTCCTTAGCAGCTAACTGTGCACACGGAACGTCTTCCCATAATAACTGTTATGATGGCATAACGTCATTTCCGCAATCAGCAGCTCCCGCCCGCCGTGCCTTGCATTATCCCCTGAATCGCAATAAAAATCGCGATCCATTCATTGCTTTTGAGAAGGCGTTGGTGCGGGCCACAAAATATTGTACAGAGGGCCGCAAATGGCCCGCGGGCCACGAGTTTGAGACCCCTGCTATAGACCCAACTTCCTAAAGGGCACTTTAGGCAAACAGGTTGCTTAGCAGGGGTGTAACTACAGAGGGGGGGGGTGGGGGCAGGAGTGTATAGGGTCTACTTAACAAGCAATTTCAATTTATTGTGGTAGAATAAGTCAACCTTGCAATATTTTGGGGCCCTAAATTGAATTAGCTATGTGGCCAAGTAACATCTAGTTAGGCTACTGTTGCTGAGCAAAGGGGAATAGCCAGGAGCAAGCTTCCCACTGGAGCTCCATATGCAGTCTGCTCAAGGGAATGCCATTGCTGCATTTGTTACAATATTCAAAATGTGATGTCGGTATCACTTTAAAGTTTAGAATGCTCTTCTGAAGCTGCCTGGATAAAAGCTCACATTTCCAGACGCGCCTTAATACCGGGCAGCATTAGATACGACTGATTACATCAGGTTAATAGACTTTTTGTTTCAGCTCATAACGAAGGAATTTCTTATCTTGTTACCTGGCCAAAAATGATTGGAATTCAATTAACAAAAATGAATTTGCCATTAAGTGAGAATTCTTCCAGAGAAACTGGGGCTGGTAAAAGAAAATAAACCCCATAATATTTCCCTGATGTACTTTTACTTGAAAATGTAATTGGTTTTACACAAAATGTCAGCAGAGGAAGGAAAGGGGGTATTTCAGAAGGTTAGACTTATATTACTACTTACAGCAAAAAAGTGATTACAAAGGTTTTTGAATATGTACAGGTATTTAGAAAAGAGCTTTAAATTGCACAAATTCTAAAACTTAAACTTGGATATGACTTGGCAATGGTAGTTGGAAAAAAAAGTATTTTCCAATGTATGAAGAGATAACTATAGTTCATCTTGTATTTAAAGTGAGTTCTGGACCAACTTGTATTGGCACCCAAGGTGCTCCCTGCTTGCTTGCCTTTCCTCCACCAGACCGTTGGTTGCTCCACCACCACCTCAAATGTTTCAAAAGCCTTGGATGGGGAAAAGCATTGTAATCTGTATAAACTATACCAAACTGGATCCAAACACAAATTTTCATATTAAAATCTCAACAAAATGCTCAAACATGCTATATCAGAATAATACATTGGTTGGTGTGTGTTACTGCACCTGGGCAAACTTAGGGGTATATTTATCACGCTGTGTAAAAAGTGTAGTGAAGCATAACCGGTGATGTTGTCCAGGGCAACCAATCAGCAATTAGATTTCAACAGTTAGAAAATCAAAGCAAAGCATCTGATTGGCTGCTATGAGCAACATTACCGGTAATGTTTTACTCTACTTTTTACACAGCATGATAAATATACCCCTTAGTGTTTTTTATTGCATATGGGTGCTAAATCCAAACCCTGCTTGAAATGCATACTGTCACTACTGTAGGTATTCTCAGCCCAAGTTGTGACTGCTTGGATGCTGAATTTTCTGAATTGTTTTGTGGTTATTGACAGTTACCTGAATGATGGGGAAAAATCAGCGCACAGGTTAAAAACATGGTGATTTTCTCACCCCTGCTATGGCTCCAAACACACACTATACCAGAAGCAAAAGAGTGTCAACTGCCAACCACCGACCATACCCTGATGGTCTGGCAAACAACTAGAGCCAAATATGACCTTCCTTTTCCATTCCCAAAACTACCTATGGAAACAGTCGCTCTGTTCATACCAGGTATCAACCTAAACATATGGATACTACAAGGACTGATCAAGGTCACACAACTCTATGATGACGGATACTTGCAACCCTTCTCTAAACTAACCAGTTCTTACAAACCCAGCAACAAGATACTTTATAAATACCTAGGGGCACATTTACTAATGCACGAACGGGCCGAATGCGTCCGAATGCGTTTTTTTCGTAATGATCGGTATTTTGCGATTTTTCGCAAAATTGTCGCGACTTTTTCGTAGCCATTCCAAATGTTTCGCAAAATGTCGCAACTTTTTTGTAGCGTTACAACCTGCGCAAATTGTCGCAACTTTTTCACAGCTTTCGCACCGAGTACGAAAGTTTCGGATTCATTCAAGCTTCAATATGATGACTTTTCTTGGGCCGGGCTGGAGCTGCAGAGTGCCATTGAGCCCTATGGGAGACTTTCCTTGGGCCGGGTTGGAGCTGCAGAGTGCCATTGAGCCCTATGGGAGACTTTCCTTGGGCCGGGTTGGAGCTGCAGAGTGCCATTGAGCCCTATGGGAGACTTGCCTTGGGCCGGGTTGGAGCTGCAGAGTGCCATTGAGCCCTATGGGAGACTTTCCTTGGGCCGGGTTGGAGCTGCAGAGTGCCATTGAGCCCTATGGGAGACTTTCCTTGGGCCGGGTTGGAGCTGCAGAGTGCCATTGAGCCCTATGGGAGACTTTCCTTGGGCCGGGTTGGAGCTGCAGAGTGCCATTGAGCCCTATGGGAGACTTTCCTTGGGCCGGGTTGGAGCTGCAGAGTGCCATTGAGCCCTATGGGAGACTTTCCTTGGGCCGGGTTGGAGCTGCAGAGTGCCATTGAGCCCTATGGGAGACTTGCCTTGGGCCGGGTTGGAGCTGCAGAGTGCCATTGAGCCCTATGGGAGACTTGCCTTGGGCCGGGTTGGAGCTGCAGAGTGCCATTGAGCCCTATGGGAGACTTGCCTTGGGCCGGGTTGGAGCTGCAGAGTGCCATTGAGCCCTATGGGAGACTTGCCTTGGGCCGGGTTGGAGCTGCAGAGTGCCATTGAGCCCTATGGGAGACTTGCCTTGGGCCGGGTTGGAGCTGCAGAGTGCCATTGAGCCCTATGGGAGACTTTCCTTGGGCCGGGTTGGAGCTGCAGAGTGCCATTGAGCCCTATGGGAGACTTTCCTTGGGCCGGGTTGGAGCTGCAGAGTGCCATTGAGCCCTATGGGAGACTTTCCTTGGGCCGGGTTGGAGCTGCAGAGTGCCATTGAGCCCTATGGGAGACTTTCCTTGGGCCGGGTTGGAGCTGCAGAGTGCCATTGAGCCCTATGGGAGACTTTCCTTGGGCCGGGTTGGAGCTGCAGAGTGCCATTGAGCCCTATGGGAGACTTTCCTTGGGCCGGGTTGGAGCTGCAGAGTGCCATTGAGCCCTATGGGAGACTTTCCTTGGGCCGGGTTGGAGCTGCAGAGTGCCATTGAGCCCTATGGGAGACTTTCCTTGGGCCGGGTTGGAGCTGCAGAGTGCCATTGAGCCCTATGGGAGACTTTCCTTGGGCCGGGTTGGAGCTGCAGAGTGCCATTGAGCCCTATGGGAGACTTTCCTTGGGCCGGGTTGGAGCTGCAGAGTGCCATTGAGCCCTATGGGAGACTTTCCTTGGGCCAGGTTGGAGCTGCAGAGTGCCATTGAGCCCTATGGGAGACTTTCCTTGGGCCAGGTTGGAGCTGCAGAGTGCCATTGAGCCCTATGGGAGACTTTCCTTGGGCCAGGTTGGAGCTGCAGAGTGCCATTGAGCCCTATGGGAGACTTTCCTTGGGCCAGGTTGGAGCTGCAGAGTGCCATTGAGTCCTATGGGAGGCTTCCAAAATCATGCTAAGTCTGAAAGTTTCGCCCGCCGCTTACGAGCGTTCAATACGAAAAAGTCGCGACAAGATACGAAAAGTAACGGCGACAAAAAAAATCACAAAAAAATACGAAAAAGTCGCAAAATGTTCGTTTTCCAATCTGAATTTTTCCAATTGGAATTCGTGTCTTAGTAAATCAGCCCCCTAGGGTTAACCTTACTTGCATATGACCTGCGGCGCCAGTATTACCCAGAAGCCCCCCCCCCTTGTTTCGGAACGGTACCATTTTTGCTCAGACCTACTAAATGACGTATACTGAACAATATGGAACACGAGTGTACTTTGTCCTATTTTGTTAATAAAAAAGAAAATGAAAAAGAAAAAAAACATGGTTATTTGTGACGAATGTTTTTGTATGTTGCCCAGTTTAGGATGGGCCCTTTGGTGCTCTGTGCAAATGCTCAGCCTGTAAGGCATTGCTTTCTTAAACCTTTACATTAGGTTTAGATTAGTCTCACAACTATGAATAACAAACATAACTCCATTTAAGTTATCCTTTCGTCTACCCCCTCACAGAGGCAACAACGCCCCAGTAAAGCCACCTTGCATTCACAGTGATTTTATTGCTTTTAATGTAAGGAAGGACTTTCCCCTATGCAGAAAGTGCAGTAAATGGGTTTGTAGGCAAATCTAACTAAAAGTTTCGCTTCCATGTTTATTTTTACGATACATTCACTTCCATTTACTGATCTCACCGCACACATTGGAACTAGACTGTGCGCTCAGCCAGTAACAGACCCTGCGCAACGTAGCAAACTAAGCGTAACAAAAACGCCAACCACAACATGGCGACACATCTACTAAACAGGAAACAGCGTTAAGCGGCCAATCATTGCAGTGTTCCTGCGGAATTTCAAAAGAACCCGCCAATGGCTGAGTCCAGGTGAGCACAAGTCGCGGGAAAGTATAGCAAAAGTCTCCTGTGGGAGCGCTACTACATATCGTAGCTAAAATAGATAGTGTGAATCAGTCTGGCCAGTTGTTTTGTTTCTTTTAGCATTAGTACGGACTGTCTGGAGACCGTACATATTGCCGCTCAGGCAGGGATAGGCGGAGAGTTATAGGCTGGGAAGTGAGAGTACTGTATCAAAAGGCGCAGTTTTGTACAGGCGACGTTACCTATAGTAACCAATCAGCAGGTAGCATTTACTAGTCCCTGCTTAAAACCAATTATGTGATTGGTTGCTATGGGTTACTGGCCCCTGATAAGGGGTAGAAAAGATATAAGATACACGCTCTTTTTTTTGTGCAACCACTTCAGCTATGAGTTTATATTTGGACTTTTTGGGGTTTTTTTATTTATTTATTACATACAGCACTTTTTGGGGAAGTTATTTTAGCAGCTATGAGTTTTTCACAGACCCTTAACACCATATAAGACATGCCTAAAGAGGACATGAAGTGCAATACTAACAATATGACTTGCTCAGTGGTTATGGGTATAGCAGTGCAATTCCCTTCTTCATCCTTTTTATGTTATTTGATGATAGTAGGGAAAAAGAACTTATTTCTGGTCATGAGATCATATGTATCTGCAGTCAAAATGCTTTTAAAATATATATATTATATATATATATATTGTATTGTATATTATTTAAATATACATTTTTTTAATAGTTTATAAATTCTCAAGCCATTTATTGCCACAGTGCTCATTTTGAAGACTCTATCTGCCCACGTATCCAAGGAACGTAAAAGAAAGACATACAAGCCATGTGGCATACACTAGAACCCCTAGTTTACAGTTTTGAGGGGCCTAGTTAAAAATGGTGTAAAATCAATGTAGCTTTTGTTTGAAATACAATATTCCTGTGGTAATGACAAGGCTTTGGCATTGCTACAGGGGAGACGTGTTGGACCAACGTGTAAACCTGCAATGCCGTGGGTTTCAAGCCGGCTCACACATCACTACTCTGTGGCAGTCATATGCATACCCTTTAGCAATAAGTGATTGTGCATGACTGTATGATATGTGCGTGACAGCCATTTTTGGGTAAAAAATGTTAGTGTCAAATCTGGGAATACATAAAATTATCGAAAAGCACCTATTGAAATGCATTATAAACTGGCGGGACAACAACAAAAATGGTGTAAAATGCAGGAAAACTTGAAATCAGGGTATGTAAAATTGAGATTGCACTGTGTTTTACAGGAAACGTAATTTGCCACAACATCCTATGGAAGATACAGAAAGGAAAGCAGAGACAGACACTACATTACAATTACAGGTAAATTGTAATATAAATTCAGGTAAATTCTAAGTGTAAAAAGTTCTATACGTATTTTGTGTCCTATAGCTACAGATTCACCAGTTGTCACTTCCTGCCACAGCTGTGGCTAATTCATAGGAATTTTTTATTAATAAAATCACTTTACAATAAATAATCAACAAATTATAAACATTTCACAGATCATGAAACAAAACATAACCAAAACACATCCCACAAACCCACCCATATCCCTCCAGCCTGTTCATCCCTCTGTCCTCTGGCAAATCTCCACCAAACCAAATCAAAGGCCAGTTTGCAAAGTCTTGTGTTTGTCCATACGGCCTTCCTTCCACCACCTCCCAACAAATTCACCATCCCCAGAAAAGTCTTTCCTGGCACAACCCCCCAGTTTCCATCCCTCAACAAAAACACAGCCAATAGTATATCAACAACAAAGTGAAATGATCCCCACCCATAACATATATATATTCCATGCCAATCTGAGCAGATTGCCCCAGGCCACAGAAATCTACACCTCCAGCCTATAGAGAGAGAAGAGCAGAATCAGTGCTGGGGGAGCCATATACATACAGTAGGTACATACCTTGAGAAAAGGGCGTGTTTAGGAAGAAGACAGAGTATGGTGCACCCCTCGCCATAGATTCTGATACATAGGTAATTTGGATGTGGCAAATACGGTTGCCCCCTGGCTTGAGCTAATATTGTCTGTACCTGAAGCTGCTTCTAACTTAACTGGTGTCTAACAACATCTTGGCCTCACATGTACTTATTGTACTTATCACGTGTGTATCGACTATCCGCCCAGTTTCACCTATAGCATCACAAGAACTGGTGTGCTCACTAGATCTGCACATAGGGTGAGCTGAGATGGTGATGGTTGGAAGACACTTCTGTTAAAAGAAGGCCACATAGGGCCCTCCAGTGGATTTTTCTGGCCCCCAGCTGTCATGATCATTGTTATAGAATCTGCCTCACAGCATTTGGTAAATAAAAACCAGACCCACAATAGAGATAATACTGGAAGACACTGCTTTTACTTGTGTGTATTATTCACCATGAACTCAGTTAATCATTTTAGCTTTCTTTGGCTGTCAGGTTTAAATAAACAGTTAATTTCTGGTTATATATTTTTGTTTTCACTTAAATTTCATATAATCATACCATAACAGCAGGAACTGGAGACTCTTCAGCAGGTTCATTCATCTATCAAAGCTTTACACCATATGACCGTTACATTACATACAGTAAGTTCATTGTATTTTGCCGTGTTTTTTTTGTTTATGTGGACCAAGATGCTACTGCTACTGTAAGGCACACATAGGCCTAAGCTTGCATAAGGATAAGGTCACAGTCTGTGTGTCCATATGTGTGTATAAGCTCATAAGGTACAGGAATTTATATATATTTTTTAATAGTTTTCATATGACACTTACTGGGGTAAAAGTACAGACTGTATTTTATTGGTTGTACACTTATGTACTGTATAGTATTTTGGGGATTAGTTGGGGCATGACACCCACAAAGAGAGAGGCCTTTGTGTTGGAGGAGAAGGGAGAAGGAGTGTGAAAGGTTTGGTATAAGATAAATATTAATTTTCATCTCATTTATTGTTATGATTTTAATAGAGGAAACAAATGTGGTTTGCCTGAAACAGAGGGATTCTCAAAATAAACCATGTGTGTACTAACAATAATTATATTGATCATGGCAAAGGCTGTACTACAGAAAACTACTGCACATGCATTTCACTGAGCAGAGACTGCCCAATGATTTCCTCTGTGTGGTGTTTATGTAAAGGATAACATAAGCCATAGATAAAAAGTGGTAGCCTCAGAGAGACCTCCTGACCCGCACCAGGGATTTTGGACTTTAAGGGCACAGCAAATACATCACAACATAATGTATATTGCTTCTTTTTTAGTGTTCCACAACCAGCCCTTACTCCATAAATATAATATATAAAATATCAAGTGTTTTTTACAGCCCTTTCTTGTGCAGGGCTTTAGGAAGACAGTAGTTATGGAACCTCAGTTTCAGGAAAGAAATGCAACCTTCCATTGCTACGGTGACTTTTCTAGTGTTTAACATCTCACAGGGTTATGCTGGCTAGGTAACTTGCAGCTAGCTGACTGTAATTATTCTTTATATGCAGCTAAATAATATTTAACACAGATGCCATGATAGAATTATTATATGTTTATCTTTTTAATGAATATCTGATTCAATACCACGTCATCTAAAACAGCTGTATAATGTGTGTTTAGCTGTACAGCTGTATAATGTGTGTTCTATAATCATTTTGATTGAAAGCATTATTATGCACAAAATACTGGGTGGATTTCTTTTTCCCTGTGACTACTCCTTGCAAGCACGTTTAACATTTATAAATGTTTCTAGAAAAGCAATAGCAACAAGATATAAAGCCACAAAAAAAGCAAATGGCACTCAGGGCTGCAAACAAGGGAAAAACCCTTAAAAAGTTTATTTAGGGTTTTTCCCTTGTTTGCAGCCCTGAGTGCCATTTGCTTTTTTTGTGGTTGTACTAGTTTTGGAGGGTGCCGATCCCTCCAGCAGAGTGCACCGGGCATATAACTTTGGAGTGCCAGGGTGTGCGGATAAGGTCTCTGTGGTACAACAAGATATATAGGCCACCTTTCACTTCCTATAGAAAAGAACTTTAGCTATAGTGCAATTTTTGAAACTGTTATGTGTATGCATGTTAACAAGTCATAGTCATGTCACTGAACCCATATGTCCTTGCATTGTTATAATTATTGTATTATTTTTTATCTTTGCAGACTTTGCAGTCTGTTGTTAGAAACAGCAATGAACTTAAAGGTTGGTATTCTGAAAAAAAAAAGTTGGTATTCTGCTAGTAAAAAACTGCTTGAAATCCTCTAAGCCAGGGATCCCCAACCGTTTATACCCATGAGCCACATTCAAATGTAAAAAGTTTTGGAGGAAAAAAGTTTCCGGAGGTGCCAATGAGCGCTTTAATTTCTTGTTTGATAGCCCCTATGTTGACTGGCAGCCTACAGAAGGCTCTGTTTGGCAATTACACTGGGTTTTTATGCAACCAAAACTCACCTCCTGACTAGAAATTCAAAAATAAGCAGCTGCTTTGGAAGCAACATCCAAAGGGTTGGCGAGTAACATGTTACTTATAAACCACTGGTTGGGGATCATGCTCTAAGCCATCTGTGTTATTGACTGTAATAGAATGTTCGCGACACCCCTAGTACAGGTAGATTTTGTCTTTATTCATATTATGTTGGCAGGTGGCACGGCCTGGTTTAGCCATTATTCCCCCCTGTGGCAAATACACCATGAGCATAAAACCCCTCAGGATATGAGGTTATGCTAGTGTTTTTTTGCATTGCCAGGCTTACTTCTGCCTGCAACATCTACTCTGACTTCTGCCCCAATGGGATTTCATCCAAGGGCAAACATTTATCTTTGATTGTTGAAATCCATCCCATAAAATGTTTATATGATACAAGTATTTTACATTCTTCTTAAATAACAGCTGTAACTATATGAAGCCCCATTACTATGTGCAGGGCACAGGGCAGTCACCCCATGGACTGATACCCCAGCCCCCAGATATAAACTGTTCCTAGGACCAGACCACACTACAGGCATGACAATGTTTGGAAGCAATAGGATTTATTATTTGCTACTAAATGAAACCTTTGATTTTTTTTTTTAGATTTGAATGAAGGATGGAAAATCTTCTTTGGTCAAAGTTCAACCTAAGCCAAAAAATATCTGTTCCCCAAAGTCACCCATATAGAAGCCTCAAGTAATGAATGTCCATCCTTGTATCAGTGATTAATTGCTGAAGCAAATTTACAGAAAATAATATTTTAAAAACCACATACTAAAAAAACAAATAGAATATAAACCCTGCTGTGCTTTCTCTTGAAGTATGTATAGCCTTAAACTATATGAGTGCAAATAAAATGTATTGTTTGTTATGACAGAGCAACTTATCTGAATTTGTTCTTGCCCTTCATTCTCTTCTCCATTTTTGAAGACAAAGAGCATGAACTGTCAGTATATCTAAGACAGGGGCTGTCGACTAAGCTATGTGTGATTCACAGACAAACCTTTATAGTGAATAATCAGACATTGCCGATTTCATAACTTTCCTCAGTTTTTAATGAATTCAGCACCTTTCTTTAGAAGCTGGCATTAAGCGTCAGGTAGGAATCTCATGCTGTGAGTGCACAGATGGCAGGGATAGAACCGGCTGTATGCTTATTGGCCTAGCATGCTACAGGACACATTTATGGTGACTCAGACCCGGGGAGGAAGGATATGTACTGTTATCAGTAAAAAGGAAATTTAGTTATTTATTTCTCAGGATCGCTAAAGGAGGCCTAGATGCTTTTTTGGGAATCAAGGTCAGTGGCACCTGGAGCGCATCTGCAGGATTTTCATGCATCTTACTGACATATAACAGCAGAACTATTATTATTTCTATTGACTATTCTCACCTTTCATTGTGGCCAGGTGTATATCTGAATTCAGTGCCAATGTGATTGCTAATAATGCCCAGTGACAGGCCTTCCAACTGTGCTAATTCCCTCTACTTAAGTAAGGCATATCATGTTATAAACCAACCCCAGAGCTTTAGAAATAGGTGATCCATAACTCTTAATGGTGAAAAAAGAAGCATTTGTCCAAGGCACAGTCTCCTGGGACTAAATTTTGTACTCATTATCACATTTTCTCCTTGAACCACTGGGAGGTTCCATGCCCTCTTATTGCTGCAGCACAGTATTCTTTTTAGGGTCATAGAATTTGGGCTGATTAGCTGCACTTTTGTTCCTTTTGAAAGGGATCCAAGAATCCAGCTTGATCTTCATCCAGCAAAACAGTTCTGAAACAACAGCTGCTCTTAAAAGCAGCAGAACCTCTAATCATAAAGCAAAATCATATAAAAAGCTTGCAGTCTTGAAGATGTACTGTATTTATCCAAGGTCCCGGAACTCAAAGATCAAGAGTGTTCCTTAACTGAAAATTTTCAATAAATAAAATTACATTTTTGTAACCAAAACACACTCAATTCCCTAAACTGCACTGTTTACCTATTATAATGTCTGGCAATCACCTCTTAATGTAACACTAACCCATTTTATTATTTTCTTTCTAAATTCCCGGTTGCTGATTCTGCCTTATTAAAAGGGCACTTGCAGTCTTGCCTTTCTAGCACACACTTTTTTTTCTCTAATGCCATTTTTATGCCCCCCCCATCCCCCTCACTTCAACCTGTTGCTTCTGACAGTGTTCTTACACAGGCAGAGAAGACGTAATGTATGCCATATGCCAAAGTCTAAAGGTGGCCACACACAGGCAAATTTTCACTGCCAATTTCCCCCCGTCAGCTTATCTACCCATATATAGGGCACTCTCAGGGGCCTACCTGTTAATATCTGGCAGAAAATTGGGCAAATATGGATTGGACAGGTTAAAAAAATCTCATCAGAACAATAACCTCATTGGCTCGTTGATGCGATCCTCACCCTAAACCCCTGTCAGGGTCGGACTGGGGTGTGAAGGGCCCACCAGGGACCCCGTCCCAGGGGCCCTGCAGGTGCACTCAGCCGGGCACGTCCTCTAACCCCCCCGTAGGGGCCCCCCCTAACCCCCCTCGCAGGGCCCCCACCCAACGTCCTCCCCCAAGCGCATAAATTTGGCCCTAGTGCCTAGTTTCAGACTCTCACCTAATGTAGCCTTTTGCTGGCATTTTTCAGCCAGCAGAGAAGCACACAAATAATGGAAATTGTTTGTCACCATTGCTGACTGGCTGCACAGAAAGGTTTGGCCACTTCAAAATGCTTTCTCCACAAAGGGCCCCCTCCCAATTCACATTAAATGTTTCTGCATCAGTAGACCAATACCCAGATGCTATGACCCTTTGTTACTTGATAGCCTCCATTCCTTCTTTGGGCCAATCAAAATTTAAGACGGAGTGGTCGAATTGTATTAATCACTTTAACGCTAGACTGTAGCTCAAACATGCCATGGCAATCTGTTGGCTAATGGTATAAAATAATGCTTTTCTCCATGGTATGTACTTAGTCCCCAGTCTTGCTTATTATCAATAAAGTAAGAGACAACTGGAAGTGGCTTCCAAGCATTTAAACATTTTATAAATCTCAAGCTGGTGTCTTATTTTAGAGCTTCAGGGTAGAATAGTTCTACTTCTTGGAGCTTTTCTCATAATATAATATTCCTCCTACTCCAATCATTGTCTGGAAAATGTGAACTGTGATTTTTATATTCAGAATATGTAATTGCCTTAAAAATCAAATATCTTTGTAATTGTTGAGAAGCCGCCCTGTGCCGGCTCAGTGATACTGTTATTGAGCGCCACACTGGATACTATTGATTCTATTGTTGTAACCCAGTGACTGTGATTATTCCCTGCCATCTTGGGAAGACTATGATTTCTCTTCAAAATGCTGAATTATTTCTTCAGTCTGCTGATTTATCCTTTTGCCATAAGTGTAAAAAAAAGTACATTTCCATGAAGTAAAAGCTCACATAAAAACTGTTATGTTGCAGTATATCCTTTGCAAGCTCAATACTTTGTGAGGCATATTATGAATGAAATACTACCAAGTTTACAGTATATTGTACCTGAAAACATTGCCTACTGGTTAGTAGAATAATTCTGGAATAAAAAAATCTTCATTTCAGGCTTCTAGACATTATTATACTTGCATGGGGAAGCACAATTAAGCCCATATTGAGCAAACACAGGTGCCGAAAACAGAGATTTAACAGAAGCAATATCAAGGTCCGGTGTCCTTAGCAATGACATTTGGGGGCATTTGCGCCCGGAAGCACCATTGCACTTGTCTACAGCTACTTGAGAAAGAACTCCTTTCACATACACACACACACATATATAGAGAGAGCAAGAGAGTTAGGTTTTGGGGGCCCAGTCATATCAACTCAGCAGTGTGCCCTGGCACTATCACAACATTTTCAATGTACAAGACATAGATGGAGGAAGCACTCATTGCACAAAAATATCATTTATAGTGTTAAAGAAAACAAAGAACATGTTGTTGAGCATGTCCATTGATTCTAGTCACTTAGTTTAGACCTTTGGCCTGTGTGCCTTTTCTTCCAAAAATGCATAAGCTCGGGGTACTTTTCTGCTTAGCACTGGGCCATCATATATTTCTGGTACCACGATGCTGCTCAAGGGGAACACATGAACAGTACAGAAATTTGCCCATGTTTGTACTGAGCATGTGCAAGTATCAGTGTTGGTCTGGGAACCCAGGGGCCCACCAGGAAACCTTAGACCATAGGCCCGCTTTCCAAACAATTCAACATCTACTCTTCCATCTATTTCTCCTATTTGTTCCCATTCAGAAATAGTGAATGACAATGAAAAAGGGCAAATGGTCAGAAGCAGGAGGGCCCACTGACACCTGGGCCCACTGGGAGTTTTCCTGGTATCCTGGTGAGCCAGTCCGGCACTGAAACTGAAGTACGGGGCTGTGGTGCTGAGAAGAGAAGTACCCCAGGTCTGTGCATTTTTGGAAGAAGAGGAGTGTCGGCCCAGGGTCTAAAGTAAGAGACTAAAATCACCGGCCTGAGCCTGACAATTTTCCACCCTTAGTGATTGTACCTTTCCTTGTCCTTTAATGTTTTGTTGCCATTCATGGGGCCTTTCTCAAGATGTATATATATACCAGTATAAAAAAAAGATTTTAAACCGACACACCCTTTAAAAATTGTAGCTTTTATTCAACATACATTGTATGTAATAATTGTATATATATATATATACAGGGAAAGAGAATGCGAGTTAGAGATGAACTCCAAAATCTACTGGCCTCTGCGTTGAGGGGAATCATGATATAGAAAAGCTTTTCTAGCACTATAAATAGCACTATATATTAGGGATGCACTGAATCCTTGTAAAGGATTCGGACAAATACCGAACCGAAACAGTTTCAACTTCCATGTTTACGTGACAAAAAGTCACGTGATTTTTAGGATTCGGATTCTGTTCAGTCAGGAGTGTGAATTCGGGGAATCTGAACCCTGCCAAAAAAGGCCATATCCCAAACCGAATCCTGGATTCGTGCATCTCTACTATATATATAACTCCATGACTATCCTGTCTGATAAATCAGAATAAAGTTATCTTATCAAGGAAGAATTTATTTATACCTGATTAAAAAGTTTGATTTCAGATGACAGATGGTGTCTGAGCAGTTAAACAGATGGTGTCTGAGAGTATTAAACTGCTTATTATTACACAAAAGTTCCATAAAAGAGACTGAACCTCAATAAAAATCCTCTTCCTTTGCCTGCGTCCTCCTTTTTTTCCTCTGACCTGTCATGTGATGATCCATGAGAGACCTATTTTAATAGCTTTGCACCTGCACAGAACTGACATGGTGCGTATTTATCGCTTACTGAATGGTAATATAGTGTGAACACCTACCTTGTCATGGAAAGCTCACAATACTCAGCTTTATATATAAGCCTCCGCATTGTAATGCTGCTAGAAATAAACAAAACATTATAAAATATTGTATTTCGCTCCACCAATACAACCTTGACTCTGGAATGATATTTATATATGCTCCCTGGTTTCCTATTTTATATGACTAATGAATCGATGAAAAAGATTTAAGTGCATAAGCCTTTAAAATAGAGTACAGACTAGTTTGCAGCATGTGGGAATTGATTATAGTAGTTAACACAACACTGCCGTGTCATTATTCTACTAATCTTGTACATCAAAACTCAGTCAATATTTTGGTATTTGCAATGATCTGAACCAAAGGGGGATATAAAAATAGGCAGGTTATTTGTCATTTTAATGGAGTAGTGTGTTTTCCCTTTGCGAACTGTGATCTACCTCGGTGGCCTACAATTAAAGGAGAAGTAAAGTTAAAATCTAAGTAAGCTTTATCAGAAAGGTCTATGTAAATACAGCCATAAGCACTCACAGAAAAGTTGCACCGAGTTCTCTATCAAAAGAAACACAGGATTTATTGTCTTCTTTTGTGTAAACATGTCCTTCGGTATCACACTTCCTCTCCTTCAGGTTTGGGGCACGAGTCTGTGCAGCTTTCTCCTCTCCCCTCTCCCCCTCCCATAAGATTCACTCCCCCTCCCATAAGAACGTGTAATCTGAGCTACCAGCTGCTAAAGCTTCAGCACAGAAGCTACTGAGACCAAGCTAAAATGGCAGCTGCTATCTTAAATGGACGGGGTTTCTAGGGCTCTTTACTCAGGTATGATAAAGCTTTCTGCAGAATAAATATAGTGTTCTAGGTGGCACTAATGTGGCGAATCTATTGGCAGTAAAATGCCTTTCCTTCTCCTTTAAAGATGCCGATAAACAGAAAGATATACTCGTATAGCGAGGTGGCCAAAGATCAGGTCTTTTCCTGAAAAGCCCACCTTGAGGTGCCTGATATCTGATTGATCCGATCTTTTGGGCCTTGGGCCAAAATATGGGATCAAATTGATGGGATAAAGGCTGTTGGAATGAGGACTGCATCAACGTGTCGATAGGGGGGATTTTTAAACCCAATCAACATCTAGCTGATTTTCAGCAAGATATCAGTAGGGTAGGTCCATCTAAGGGCCCCGTACACAAGCAAATAATCTTCTGACGGACCATCCACAGCTTTTATCGGCCGTGTCTGACAATAGATTCTGAAAGCAGCAGATGATTAATCCTGTATAAACAGAAACAATGGTTTTTCAAATACGATATGTGGCCTTTGAGACAGAATGCACTGTTATAAAAATAGCTAGACTCTTAGCCATAAAGCAAGACAAGACTGCTGTTTGTCGAAAGAAGGGGACTTAAATAAACTTTGCTGTGCAAGCACAAACTTTGAACAAATTGCCGTGGTCCCCTGAACTGAACACAGTACTGCTGAGTAGAGTTCTGCTGTGGGTCAGGCAGGTCTGGACTGGGATTCAAAATAGGCCCTGGCATTTCAAGTACACAGAGGCCCAAACAGCCCCCACCAGCCCAATAAATAGTGACTGTCTATGGCATCTTACAGCAGCCCCTCTGGCATTTGCCAGAACCCACAGATTGCCAGTCTAAACCTGAGGTCAGGATCCTGTCTGTATTGCTGGCTTGAACCATTGTATCTAAATAACTTAATAAAACTATACAGCAATTACATATGTTTTATATAGCGTGAAGGACTGGGCCTACCTAATTTCCCCTTCATCCAGAAGGGGCTAGTGGGATGGCTGAAAAACTTATCGTACCAGTCTGAAATGTCTTTGGTGCCCTCGGAGTTAGAGAATATGTCTAAAAATAGGACATGGAGCATTGAAGCACATGAAAAGGCATTTATACACATGGAATAGATGTAACCCTGTTATATAAAGCATATATTTCTATGGAAATTTTATTGTAATTAAAAAGGTTTTTTTCTAATAACTGATGCCCATTCCTCTTTCAGATAATCCTCTCCAGACCCCATGAAATCAATTTGTGCTGAGGTCTCCTTTTTATTTAGAGCTAACAAAGCAACAGATATCTGCACAGACTTGGGGGTTTCAGACCATCGGGTTTCAATTTAAAGACCTTTTCAGTCTAGTTCATACTTTCTGGCTGTCTTTTTATTGTGTTTTTTCAATAAAAGCGAGTCCCCTGAGGTTGGCAGTGTATTGTGCATGCAGATGCTGACACATCATTTCGGAATAATTGAAATGCAAGTTTGCCTTTTCCCCCTCTCGTTACCCTTTGCTCATGAACACAAAAAGCAGTTGTAGAGGGCAGTGAGCAGTCAGAAGCGGCATTAAGTGCCGGCATGTTGGTTGTCATGCACTGTTATATGGAGCACGCTCTCTACTGCAGAGCTACCGACACACTGCTCAGGTTTTATATTTCTGTTGTGTTTTTAAGGCTATAAAAGAGAAAGTTGAGCAGTAACCATTATACTCTCGATTTTCTCTGGGATAAAATGTCTTCCCAGGCTGGATTTACCATGAAGAGGAGTGACGCTAGAAATAGATCCTCCTGTTATCTAACTGGCTGCTGCTGGGATAGGGATAGATGGACCATAATACATGGTTATAGTTTATTATGCCCTTACTGACCACATTTACCTAATGCATAAGGATTGGCTTTTGTTTTGTTTTTACAGTTTCCAAACCAAAATTTGTTAAAGTGCCCCACACAACACAGAAACTCAAAAAGTATGATTAAAACAATTTTTATGTGCTGAAATCCAGCTGCAAAGCAGTTCTTCTCTTTCTGCATCATTTGAAATCCTGGCAGGGGAGGAGGGACTAAAACACAGATGTTACAAATTGTTAGTTACATAGTTGCATAGTAAGTAACATAGTAAGTAAGTATAAATATATAAGGGGATCATATAATAACCTCTCTAATGCTTTATTTACCAGTAGGTCTTTCCAACACGAGGGCACCCGCTCCGATTAGAAGAAGGGAGGTTCTGTTTAAATATTCGGAAAGGATTTTTTACTGTGAGAGCTGTGAAGTTGTGGAATTCCCTCCCTGAACCAGTCATACTGGCTGATACATTATATAGCTTTAAGAAGGGGTTGGGTGGCTTTTTTAGCAAGTGAGGGAATACAGGGGTATGGGGGATAGCTCTAAGTACAATGTGATCCAGGGACTGGTCCGATTGCCATCTTGGAGTCAGGAAGGAATTTTTCCCCTCTGTGGCAAATTAGAGAGGCTTCAGATGGGTTTTTTGCCTTCCTCTGGATCAACTAGAAGTTAGGCAGGTTATATATAGGCATTATGGTTGAACTTGATGAATGTGTGTCTTTTTTCAACCTAACTTACTATGTAACAATTTGTTCTCAGCTTACAGACAGCATGCAGGGACAACATAACCCATAATGCATTATGCTGTGATGGTACTTTCCTTATTGACATTACCCATGCAGGGAATTGTGGGATTGGGAGGATGCAGGCTGAAGGCTGGCTGAGGACAGGCGACTTACATTTTATTTGAGTCACAACTAGTCAGCCAGGTTAGCAGGAGAACAGGCTTAGGGAACTGTTCCAAACAATATTAATCATGAAAAGGCTTCATATTGTTTAATTGATGTATATTGCAAAGTTGCTTGAAATTATGTTTACTTTTCACAAAGCTCAAGTTGTGTTTGGGTGGAGTTCCCCTTTAACTTGAGCCTGAATACTATTATTGTTATAATTCTCTGGAAAATATTGCATTTTGCAATTAAATAATGTTGGGGGGTTTATTACATGGCAAGTTTTAATTGTAGAGGAAGAGGGACTATCAATAAAATAAGTTCTTAATAAAAAATAAAAAGGTTAGATTTTCAGATTTTCCTTTTTTTCCATTCAGTAAGGTTGCAAAGCATCCACATCCCCCTGAAATAGTCACACAGTCAAAGATAGGGTTGCCACTTTTTATTGGAAAAATACCAATACAGCCTCCACCAGACTCCAAATAAGCAAGTAATTCTGAATTTTAAAGATGATTCCCTTTTCTCTGTAATAATAAAACAGTACCTGTACTTGATCCCAACTAAGATATAATTACCCCTTATTGGGGGCAGAACAGCCCTATTGGGTTTATTTAATGGTTAAATGATTCCCTTTTCTCTGTAATAATAAAACAGTACCTGTACTTGATCCCAACTAAGATATAATTACCCCTTATTGGGGGCAGAACAGCCCTATTGGGTTTATTTAATGGTTAAATGATTTCCTTTTCTCTGTAATAATAAAACAGTACCTGTACTTGATCCCATCTAAGATATAATTACCCCTTATTGGGGGCAGAACAGCCCTATTGGGTTTATTTAATGGTTAAATGATTTCCTTTTCTCTGTAATAATAAAACAGTACCTGTACTTGATCCCATCTGAGATATAATTACCCCTTATTGGGGGCAGAACAGCCCTATTGGGTTTATTTCATGGTTAAATGATTTCCTTTTCTCTGTAATAATAAAACAGTACCTGTACTTGATCCCATCTAAGATATAATTACCCCTTATTGGGGGCAGAACAGCCCTATTGGGTTTATTTAATGGTTAAATGATTTCCTTTTCTCTGTAATAATAAAACAGTACCTGTACTTGATCCCATCTAAGATATAATTACCCCTTATTGGGGGCAGAACAGCCCTATTGGGTTTATTTAATGGTTAAATGATTCCCTTTTCTCTGTAATAATAAAACAGTACCTTGTACTTGATCCCAACTAAGCTGCATGAATCCTTATTGGAGGCAAAACAATCCTATTGGGCTGATTTAATGTTTAAAAGATGTTTTGCAAACATAAAGTATGGAGATCCAAATTACAGAAAGATCCAATATCCAGGTCTCAAGCATTCTGAATAATAAATCCTATACCTGTATATTAATATATAGCTGTTTGTCTCTTCTTGGGCTATCATTCAGTGTGTCATTTCGGGCCACAAAGAGACAATTAAATTCTGTGTATTTATAGACATTTACTCATCCGGTTATCCGGAATCCACTCGCACAATTTCAGGAACCGCAGAAACAAAAGTTGATGTAACGCTGTCTTGTGGGAAGGCTTGCTGCTACATTTAGTTCTGCCAGGCCCATTATCATAAAAGCCCTATGAAGCAGCGCTAAAGAAGATATTGTTATCTCTCCAGTGAGGAGTTACCTTGTTAGAAAGCTTTTAAGCAACAAATCACCCAGTATGTTACCGGAACTGTGCAACTTTGCTCTGTCACTGAACACTTCAACAGCTTGTCTCTGTCTGAAAGGGAAAATGTTAATCATTTATGATTACCCGACGTTAAACTGAACTCCGTAAATCACTCGCCATTGTCCTATTAGGGAAAAACATAAACTGACGGCTAAAGAAATAAGAGATTTGTTTTCTCCACAATTTTATCTCCTCTCTCTGCCACAAACATGCCCAGTGTTTTGTCATTGCTTGTAAAAATCAGACCTGGATTTTGGTAGAACAGACATTCTTCCACTAGGGCTGCACAAGTAGAGACACCAGGGGGCACGTTTACTAAGTCATTTTGAGAAAAATACTTCTAGATCAGTGCTGTCCAACTGGCGGCCCGCGACCCCCCTCTGTGTGGCCCCCCACCTGTCTGGCTGCTTTGATTGTTTACTCTTGTATAAGCTTTAAATGGTATCAGTACTGAGATTAACTGGCCCCCTGCATGGTTCTCACCTCAGATTCAGGCTGTAATCAGGCTGTATTGTTTAAACATGTAATCCCCTGTACTGTTCACACCTTTTAATCTATGCATTGTTTACCCCCTGCAGTCTTCACACCTCAGGCTCAGGCTGTAATCACCCATATTGTTCATCTATTCACACCTCAGACATTGTATGTACTGCCTGACTATGCTACCTGTGTGTAGGCAGCATAGGGTAGGCAGAGTATGGCACATAGGCAGCATAGGGCAGGGAGGGTATGGCACAAACAGGCAGCATAGGACAGGGAGGGTATTGAACACACAGGCAGGGTAGGGCAGAGTATGGCACACACAGGCAGGGTAGGGCAGAGTATGGCACACACAGGCAGGGTAGGGCAGAGTATGGCACACACAGGCAGGGTAGGGCAGAGTATGGCACACACAGGCAGCATATGGCAGGTAGAGTATGGCACAGAGGCAGGGAAGGGCAGAGTATGGCACACACAGGCAGCATATGGCAGTCAGAGTATGACACACACAGGCAGGGTAGGACAGACAGAGTGATGTGTGCCATACTCTTTCTACCCTATGCTGCCTGTGGGAGGTGAACCTGGCAGGGGTTTGTTGTGGGAGTTGGAAATAGCCATTAAATGGTCCCTAAGGTGTGTAATTATATGCTGGGGGTTGCTCCTCCTATAGGGGAGGAGAAGTCATATGGATTTTAGGGTGTGTCTTAATATGACATAATATAATTCTTTCACATATGAATGATGGTTGATATCCCTGCAGTGAGGACCAAGCATTTGGGTTTTTGCTGCACTACCACCATCGTGATAAAATGGGTGTGGTTTGAAGTGGGTGTGGTTTAAAAGGGGGAGTGGCTTCCATTAGCGGCCCTCCACCATGTATGCGCGAGAAATTCCGGCCCTCGGCACCGCAGAAGTTGGACAGCACTGTTCTAGATCATTTCCAAATTTAGAAATGGGTTTTTGCCAGTAATCGATTTTTCTGATATTGTTTTTCTAAAAATTTGAGTTTTTGAAATATGTTGAAATTTTCCCCCGAAAAATTCAAGTTTTTCGAAAATAACTCCCCTAATTCGTGATTTATTAATGTTTGGCCAAATAAAATTTCGGCAGGTTTGAATTTAATCCCCTCATTGTTTTCTATTTCACCCAGTTTCATGGGGAAGTCAACCCCCTCATTGTTTCCTATTTAACACATCTTCAAGGGATAGTTAATCCCATGTTTGTTTTCTATTTCACCCAGTTTCATGGGGAAGTCAATCCCCTCATTGTTTTATATTTCACACATCTTCAAGGGGAAGTTAATCCCATGTTTGTTTTCTATTTCACCCAGTTTCAAGTGAAACTGAAACACATTATTTCCAAGAATGAGCACCAATGCTCCTAAAATGGCTGCTGGAGCAATTTCTGTTTGGGAAAAATAAAGAGGATTCATGGAAACAAACATCCATTTAAACTTGAGTTTTAACAATACTTTCAACTAGAAAAATTTGGGATTTACAAATGTAAACTCAACATTTTTGTACGAACAATTCAAGCATTATCGTGACATTTTAGAAATACAATAATGGTCGAATTTATACAACTTTCACGGCCACAACAAAAGTAGACCAGCCCCCAGGTCTCACCCGCCGTTGCCATTTTCCTACACTCCTGGTGTCACTAGTACAGGGCAGGCGGCTGCACCAATTTAACAGGTTCTTCTGAGCTTCTCACACAAAGGGGCATATATAAATGTTATCAGTCGATCCATTATATTTAATCCATAATAATTTTGAGGCTACAATTTTATTATTATTGTTACTTTTCATTCCCTGTTTTTCTATTTAGGCCCTCCTCTATTCATACCAGTCTCTTCTTTAAGTCATTGCCTCACAGTCTCATCTTTTCTTGTCAAGAACTAGCTTGGGTTTGAGGTTGGCAGGAGGGAGCCTGGGTGCTGACTAACCCAAGTTAAGCATGTTATAAGATGGATTGTTAGTGGAAGCCATGTAGAGAAAGCATGGTGATGTAATGAAAAATAATACACAAATAACAAAACTGAAATTAGGTGAAATGAAAGTGGCAAGACCAAAGAAATAACCATTGATTAGCAGGTAGGCAAGCTGGTGCAAGTCCTAAGGCAGGCAAGAGGTCAGGCCCAGGCTCAGTTCAATCGTAGTCGAGGACAGGCTGAGGTCAGAGGCAGACAGAGTTCAATCGTAAAGAATGTCCCGGAAACAGGCAGAGTCTTTATACAGATCCAAACAAACATAATGATCCAGGAGGCCGGATATAGGCCTATAATGACCAGATTATAGACACCTAGCCTGAATGAGAGTGAAGGTGGAGACAGAGAAAATAGCAGTGGTAACAGTGTGTATATGGACATTCGGGACCAGTAAGCACCTAATGCCTCCTGTAGCTCAGCAGGATACTACAACCGCTATATCCCACAGAGGCCAGAGTTTGAATCCCAAAGAGTCTAGATGCTTCAGTTGGTATAAGAATAATATACATATTCCTGTTATGTTGCATCATACTATACACAAACATAAGTAAACCGTAGCTACCCCAAGGGGTTACATTATAATGTACGCAGAGATAAATACTTGCGTTAAGATTAATAGTCGACAGGGGAATGAACCAAAACACCTGTTCTATAATAAGATGAGAATATGAGACTGAATGAACGAGTTGCAACAATGATATCGCCCTTGGGATAAACAGTTTATCCTTAGTAAGTTGTGTGTTAAATGGAATGTATATGACTGGGCAAACTGGAAATTCAGGCACCTAAAACGAGCATATTCCTCAGTGCTGTCAGCTCTTAGTGTGGTGCCTTTAAATAGAGAATATAAAACTTGCATTTCTTCTGCTGCAGAGATACTATCTCCCAGCATCCTCGGCATAGCACTAACTGAATGAAGTTGCAGAGCTGCAAGGGCAAACCCTGCTAGAAACCATGGGACTAGACAAATTGCTCAGTCTTATAAGTCAAGCAGTCACAATTTTTATATTTTTGCCACTGATACTTATTGAATGTATATTGCAAAGCAGTGATCACTGTACAGGGCTCATTTACAAAGTGCAGGGCAGGGTGCAAAGTAGAAAAAATGGGTGCATTGTACACCACAAGTGCAGGAATTTGAATTCCAGATTGGAGTTAGCAAAGGGACTCAGATGTGCATTAGGTGGCACTCGGATGAACATTAGGAGGCACATTTAGATGAGCATTAGGAGACACTCAGATGAGCATTAGGAGACACTCAGATGAGCATTAGGAGACACTCAGATGAGCATTAGGAGACACTCAGATGAGCATTAGGAGACACTCAGATGAGCATTAGTAGGGAATCAGATGAGCATTAGGAGGCACATTTAGATGTGCATTAGGAGACACTCAGATGAGCATTAGGAGGCACATTTAGATGAGCATTAGGAGACACTCAGATGAGCATTAGGAGGCACATTTACTGTAGATGAGCATTAGGAGACACTCAGATGAGCATTAGGAGACACTCAGATGAGCATTAGGAGACACTCAGATGAGCATTAGGAGGCACATTTAGATGTGCATTAGGAGACACTCAGAGGAGCATTAGTAGGGACTCAAAGGAGCATTAAGAGCCACTCAGGAAAGCATTGAGGAACACTGGTGGGCACAGGGCACTAAAGAGGCCTGTCTGGCAGGTGGTTAGGTCAGGGCTGTATTTTGCCTGCCAGTGCTCATGCCACAAGGTGCAAAGTCCTGCAAAGCCCCAGATACAATTGCTTAGTGAATGAGCAATAAGAGGTGTAATTTAGTATTTGAAGTAATAAACAAACAATTCTAAAAAAAATTATGATCCTGTTCTTAAATTAGCTGATGACTTCTGAAGCTGAATTATGTTTGATGCCTTGTCCTTCCTTTTTCTATGATGAGAACTAAATTACTAGATTAAATCATCAGGGGCATTAAGGCTACTGCCACATCAGGCTGACTCTGGCCTGCAGATAAACACGGGCTGAGAAACGACCCCTACATATGCCTCAGCCTACCCTGCACTTGGTTCCACTGTATCGACTGGTGGGCTGAGGCAAGAGTAATGATTGTTTCAAAAATCAGCCTTGTGTGGCAGTAGCAGAGAATACAGCTACCCTATTGCCTTGATGTTTCTAATGTACATTGTACTTACTGACCTGCCTCTTCCTGGTTCCACAACAGGACCAGTCTGTGAGATGACTCCTTGTACACAGGGAATGCTCTCTAAATATTGCCTTATAAGAGAGATAGGAGATTTATCCACAATTAACAACAATTTTACAGTATTACAGTCTATAACTTCTAGAATTGCAGCCAGCATCTGCCTTAGGCACAGCCTTTCCAGTTCTTTGACAACCAAGAGTGTTTTGACCCTTAAAGGAAACTATACCCTATGTATTATGAGATATATTTTTATAGAGACCTACATTGTTTAAGGTTATAGTTATCCTTTACAATGTGTATGGTACTGGAGTCTAGTTGACCCAGTGTAATGATGCCATATGCAGTTTAGTCTTTCTTACTCCAATGAGCAATGAGACCAGTTCCCTGAACCAAGTTTGTACAAAGAATGTTAATATCAGTAACAGTGTGATTTCATTCTTGTGAGAGACATCCAATCCCTTCTATTTCCCACTACAACAGTTTCATAAAGAGAATTCCACAACATCACTATAGAAAATACTTTTCACTCCTAAAGATGGAAGCTACTTTCTTCTAATCTCAAAGGATGTCCTCTGGAATAACTTAAAGGCATCAGAGCACTTATTATTGTTATTATTATTGTTATTAAGATATATTAAATCTTCCTTTCATCAAGCAAGTTGTGGATTGAGACAGTTCATGCTCCGGAAAATATACAGACATTGTTTCTGTCTTGTGCTGGTAAGATCTTTAAGAGCCATTTCTACCCAGATGGAACCAATTATGGCTTAAAAGGAACGTTCAGAATAAAGAGAGTAAAAGGAATGTTAAGTGTTCAACACCCCCAGCTCTTGCTTATGTACTTTATGGGCTATTACCTCTCTACTTTATGAAATGTCTATATGGGATCAGAAATCCGGCCAAAATGTTATTTTCTCAGCAGGCTTCATCTAATGTTAGTTACCAATTAATCATGAGTTACATGTAGTGAATGGTGTAGAATACAAGGTCTTTTTCTTCATCAATGATTATTCTTTAAGTTTGATGTTGGGGTCTGTTATCATCTATTTATTTTGGGTGAAGTGAAATGGCTCTGTGGATATAAATGTGTTGAGTAATGATCTGCTCGCTGCAGATGTTGTGCATACGTTCCCTCGCATTTTCATCTTAATCCCATGATGTCAGGGAAAGTAGAAAGGCAGGAAACATCTGGGAAAAATCAGTATACATTAAAATTAACCTTTAGGGGAGGTTTCTATCAAATATGGCCTCAAACCATACCTTTCTGAAAAAGCAAGCAGAGAATTTTTTTATATCTGAAATGATGTTATTATAGAATGTTACTATACAACTGGTTAATACTGTCATTAAGCTGCCTATACACGTAAACATCTGTTCAAGTGTCCGGTTTAGACATCCTCGAGCTGGGCCAAATTGGGCTAGTCCAAGTGAGGCTTTGTCAGATGGCGCTGCATCAGTCACCTGATTTAGTACGTGCCCAATGGAATTTTTAAACCTGCTTGATATATATCTGGCTGATTTTCACCATATATATCGGCCAGGTTGCCTATTGGGAGCCCCCTTATATAGGTGAATAAGCTGCCAACCTGGAGGGGCTTAGTCAGCAGCTTTTATTGGACTCTGCATAGGTTTGTTCAACTAAGAAACTAATAAGATTATTAAGAGAACAATCAGAATAAGGATTTAAAAAGTAATTATCCATGGTCACCATATTTTGAAGAGTAGGTTTTTAATGTCAGTATCTCTTTAATACAGCTGCTTATGGATATCCCTCTTTTACTTACCAGTGAAAATTATTTATGGGAAACATTTGTATGTATGTATGTATATCTTTATTTATAAAGCGCTACTTATGTACGCAGCGCTGTACAGTAGAATACATTAATACAAACAGGGGGTTATTAAGATAATAATAGATAAATACAAAGTATTACAATAAAGACAAGTAAATAAACAAGAGGATGGAGGTCCCTGTCCCGTAGAGCTTACAATCTATACAATCTATATACTTTTTTTCCTAAGCTGCCCTCTCCCTGCCCCTTATTGCTGATGGTGCAACTGCTCACATGACACAATACTAGAAACAATGAACTCATTCTCATATGATCCTACATTCGGGTTGTAGAGATCAGCCAGTGCCAACATGTGGGATTCATTTTCTAGAAACATTAGTGGAAACCATTGCAGTGTGTGCGTCAGCAAACAGCGAGTGTAACGGAAACTGAAATTTGCTGTTTATTAGATCATTTGGCAACATTATGTAAGTGCTAAATATTCAACAAATGTCACTAATTATGAATTCATGCAAATAAGCTGTATGTACGGTGTATATGTGCCTCTGTGTATATGGCAGCCAGGCAAGTATCATGATTGCAGAATGTTAAAGCCTATGCAGTTTTCCAGCATTAACTAAAGTTTTTGTAAAATAAATTCATTTTGAAGAAAATGATGTACCCCTAAAGAGTGCCAAAATATAAATCACCCCCATGTGAATAGATCACACATTTTTCCCCCAGGCTGGTGCTGCTGTTAGGAGAAAACTGTGGAAAAACCTTCCTAAGGGCTCTGGCACACGGGGAGATTAGTCGCCCGCGACAAATCTCCTGTGTCTCAGGCGACTAATCTCCCCCAAATGCCATCCCACCGGCGAAAATGTAAATCGCCGGTGGGATAGCATACGCGGCGGCGCAAGTTTCCTCTCAAGGCAACTTGCGCGATTTCAGTTAAATCGCGCCGCCGCGTATGCCATCCCACCAGCGATTTACATTTTCGCCGGTGGGATGGCAATCTGGGGAGATTAGTCACCCGCCACAGGGAGTTTTGTTGCGGGCTTTTGTGCCAGAGCCCTAAGTGCTGCACCGGCATTTTACTTACCTTCCTACCGGTGTCCCAGGCGTCCCTTGTGAAAATCCCAGTTTGCGCATGTGCAGTAGAGTAAACCTGGCACATCTACTGTACTGCACAAGTGCAGCGCTTAGGTAGCTTTTCCATGGGATGGTGCAGTTTTCTTCTAACAGCAGTGATCCCCAACCAGTGGCTCGTAAGCAACATGTTGCTCCTCAACCCCTTGGATGTTGCTCCCAGTGGCCTCAAAGCAGGGGCTTATTTTTTAATTCCTGGCTTGGAGGCAAGTTTTGGTTGCATAAAAACTAGGTACTGCAAGTTTTAACGCTACGAAAAATGCACAATTTTCGCGTAAGTTTTAACGCTACGAAAATGCGCAACTTTTTACGCAACTTTCGTAATGGATACGAAAAACTCGCGTTTTACGCAAAATCGTATTGGTAACGAAAAATTCGTACAGAATCCGAAAAAATCGCAAACATACGAAAAGTGCAAAATGTTCGTTTTCAAGTCGGAACTTTTCCAATTCGGGTCGGATTCGTGGGTTAGTAAATCAGCCCCTAGGTGTACTGATAAACAGAGCCTCCTGTAGGCTGCCAGTCCATATAGGGGCTACCAAATAACCAATCACAGCCCTTATTTGGCTCCTCCATGAACTTTTATGATGCTTGTGTTGCTCTCCAAGTCTTTTTACATTTGAATGTGGCTTACGGGTAAAAAAGGTTGGGCACCCTTTCCTAACAGGAAGAGCCCAAGAAAAAGCTTAGCAATCTATTTCACTGGGGGGGGGTGCCTAACATTTTGGCAGCCCCCAGGGAAATAGACTTTAGCTGTAGCTCAACTTTAGGAATTGAGTTTGAAGATCTACAAAGGTAAAACCCAATAGGCATATTAAAATAGACCCATGGTCTGTTGCAAGGGGAATGAAATAAAAATATCTGTCCCCATCAACAGGGACTTATAGCTAAATAGCTTTACAATGTGGCGCCTTTGCTATGGCTGATCCTGAAAGAATGGTCTCTACAGCTTTTACTCCAACCCCCTGTTGTATCAACAGAGTTTGTCTATTAAAATATAATTTAAACATTAAATAAACCCAATCCTATTTTTTTGCCTTCAATGAGGATTAATTATATCTTAGTTGAGATCAAGTACAGGTACTGTTTTATTATTACAGAGAAAAGGGAATCATTTAACCATGAAATAAACCCAATAGGGCTGTTCTGCCCCCAATAAGGGGTAATTATATCTTAGTTGGGATCAAGTACAGGTACTGTTTTATTATTACAGAGAAAAGGGAATCATTTAACCATTAAATAAACCCAATAGGGCTGTTCTGCCCCAATAAGGGGTAATTATATCTTAGTTGGGATCAAGTACAAGGTACTGTTTTATTATTACAGAGAAAAAAGAAATACATGTAAAAAATTAGAATTATTTGCCTAAAATTTAGTCTGTGGGAGATAATTTAGGACTTTTTATCTCAGGATAAAGGATCTCGTACCTCTGTATGTGTATGTATATATATACATTTTCTAGTTTTCTATGAAGAAACAGTGGTCCGTAGCAGGTTATTGGTTGAATTTTGGACTCAAATGAGATTTAAATCTAAGCCTTATTATTCAGCCCAGAATCTGAGTGAGTTTCCATGACAAAAAGCACACAAATCTGATATATATGCAAGAATCTGTCTCTTCTGTTATCCACGGTGTCGTCCATGTTGAGAAATCCCCAGACGCCTTGTATCCCACTTTGTTCTTTCCTTTTGTGTAGCCGTCTCTCTGAAGATAACTGATCCACCATGAAGCAAATCTGGCATCTAGTGATGTTCCAAGCTGTGGGCTTAGTTCTGACTTCTAAGCTGAGATCAAATAAAAGGGGAGAATACTTTTGACTTTTTCATTAGAAACAGACAGCATGAAGTTGTGCCCTTGCTGTTCCTCTAATCCAAAGCCGCCTCGCAGAAAGTAGGGTTTCCAACTTGTTCCTTAAATAGTTCTGCAAGTTTGTGTTTGATGCTGGGGTCCTGTGTTGGCAATGGATTCAGATATATGCTATTAATATAAATATATTAATATAAATATGAATACAGGCTGTTTTTATGTATATTGTAAGGTTCCAGAATAATGTGTTGTATTTTGTCAATGCACACTTGCTCTGTGAATGTTGGTTTGGCTCATAATTACAAATCTTAATAATAGATGAGAAATCTGAATACAGGAAAGTGGTTCAACATCACTTAGAGATTATTTTTTCACCTTATACAGATTTGTGGTTAACTTTAAATCACCCCCTTAATGTTTAAATGACTTTAGATATGGTAATCCGATTTAAAGAAAGATCCCTTATCCAGAAAACCCCAGGTCCTAAGCATTCTGGATAACAGGTCCCATACCTGTACCATTATGATTTCTTGAACAATTAATATTGATTAAATTAAATTAGGAAGTCCTAATGGGGCTCAATTGCAAGTTGGTCTATATGGACTTTCCTCTGCTTTTCTTTTAAGGAACAGACTTGTCCATTCAGCCTAAATTATTATGTAAACTTCAGAGAGATGTTCATCTCTATTCCCAAGTCTGTATTTTCAAATAATGAGCGGAGCCCTCATAATATCTGTGTCAGCCTCTCCATGAGCACTGTTCCTTTCTCTCTGTACAGCAAACCCATAATCAGGGAAACAGCTGCCTTCATATTCCCTTTCCTCATTTATACGCGAGTCATTTAATGCATTTAGAAACAATGAAGAACATATAGTAAATGAGGGTAAAACCTTACAGCTCAGTCTCACTGTTCCTGCCTCACCAAAGGCACTTGGGCAAGTCACCAGAATGGCTCTCATTAAATGTCACACAGCCAGCCGGTCCAAACATGATGGATGTCAACTCCCAGGACATGTAATTAAGGTTACCTGTAGAACATCATCCAATACAGAAAACCGAATAATTGCTTTTTTTCTCAGTTTTATTTCTCTGCAGAGATTTTGCGTTGGAAAGACATGATTAGAGGCTAAAGCTGTTTTACGTGCGGTCGATTCGTTTCCGTTCTATGGAATCGTTTGGTTTTCCAACATTTATGGTGCAATGATCATTAGTGTATTAGACACCCACTTTATAGCTGATGTGATCTAATATTCCACTGTGGTAAAAAGGTTTCTTTATATACATCTCAGAGAATAAATGGTATAGGACGGAGAAACAATAACCTCTACTTAGGGTATAATAACAACACTATTACTTGGCTGAATAGAATCTGGGATTGCCCAATTACCCTCATACATTCTACTGGAATGGAATTCTTTATCCACCTCTTGAGATGTGTCTATTGGGCATGAGTAGAATCCTTACTAACTCAGAAACAACTCAAAACAGGTTTTGTTATACTGTTATACTGTGCAAGGAGAGAGCCAACACCGCCCCCAGCACCGCGCACTATTCAGCTATTGTCAAAAATTAATAAGGGGATGTTCACCTTCAGACAACAGTCCAAAATTGAACAGCCCCTGTCAGAAAAAAAAATTAAATCATCTTTGTTATTTAAATGTTTAGTTTTGAAGCTACGGACCAGGATCAGTGCTGCTAAAACTCTCACTGATCTGCTGTCGGCTCTCTCTGTAGGGGATTTCAGAGACCAGGACTTGTCAGGCAGCCAAATAAAAAAAGAATTAGGTTATAAATGCTATGCTGTTAAAGATGTTTACTGTGCACGGGAGTGGTCCAGGACAGCCCTGGGACTTTAGGAAAGATGGGGGTGCCCACAGTGGGTTAAATTGTCATTATGGGCCCAGAAGTGACATTACTCCAGAGGTGGATACACCGGGTAAGGGGAAAAAATATTATTATAAAACATTGCCCTCGCGTTTTGTGCACCCTGCATTTAATCATACCCAAGCAGCGTACTGCAGACCTCCCACACAGTTAGGCAATCTGGAACTTTCTGCCAAAAACCCAACCAGTTTGCAGATATTCCGCAGGTACCTGACCCTATGTAGGACTCTGTGCCAAGCTGTTAAGCACATCCATGGTGATTATAGTCACTTCCTACCCTGGCTGCTCTCCACCTCTTAAAAACATGCACAGGGCACTCAACACTACTAGTATCAAGCCACCATATTGTTTTAGTGTCCTGCCAGTATTCTAGTGTCCATCCAGGCCTCCAGGATTCAACAGGGGATGCTATAGAATTGGCGTGGTAGGAATGGGTAGAACACTGGGAGGTAGCTAGCAACTGTGCATCCCCACCTTTCATTCTTCCATGTACCCCACCTTTCATTTTCTTTTAATCTGCCTGCAATACGTCACTTTCAGTGGTCAGCAGACTGGCAACCCAGCCACTAGGTGGGGAAACCAGCAAGCTCTTGGCATCTTAAATGTGTATAAAAGGCACAGGAAGGGTCTGCCCATTCAATTCAATCAATAACTTTAAAATGGCTGTTTTTCCCAGTTTTGTATATATGTAATTATTAAAAATTCAGTGAAAAGTATCAATCATTTAAAGAAAAAAAATTATATACACATTTTATTGTTTTAATATACAAACATATTATAATACAGGTACGTGGTTTACAAAAGTGGTAATAGACATAGTGTAACGTAATGACAAAATATGGTTTCTAGGTGCCTATACTGAACATAAGCATTTAAAAGGCAAGTACTAGAAATGGTTATATAACATAATTATTAAGGGCACTGTAGGAACACAACAAATATTACCTATAATAAGTATAAAGAGCTGGGACCAATGGGGACAATTAGAGCTCAGGGAACTTGGTGGCAAAATTGTTTGCAAAGTATTAAAAAATGGACCCTGTTAGAAGTCAAACATATACCCTATTTATAAGCAGCTTCCTTCCATTTCATTTCCCACACTTTCATGTAAATAATATCCTCCTGGTTTTACCTCTGTGTATTTGCTAATCTACTCTGAAGACTGTACAAACTTATATATAATGTTTTATTATTATCTAAATGATTTTTAATAGGCCACTGATGGAGAATTCCTCAGCACAGACATCCAACTCCTATATTGTATATGTATACATGTATAGGAACAGAAAATGATGGAAGATAACTCCTTCTAATGAAAGTACATAGTCATATTTCCCCTTTAACACAATACACTGGAGCCCTTTGTGCTCCTGAGGTGTTATATATATATATATATATTAACCTCAAGATACATATACACAAAATTATAAAAACTGTGCAGAATGGTCCAAACAATATTTTACAGAAGCTATTATAGCAATAGAAAAAACACTAATACTGAAATATACCCTTTCCTACCAGAGGGGGCAGTAACATAGCTGGGAACATGCACTAATTGCCATTATTAGGTTTGGCAACCTGACCGCTACATATATGCCCCTGAATGACTTGTGGCCCAACTAGTGTCAAAGGGGCTTTATCAGAGATGTCCAACCTGTGATACCATGACTGCTCCCACAGCTAGAGGTTTGCATGTTGGACATTCCTGGGCTAAAGGAGGCTGCATTAAAAGCCCAGCTTTGTGCTACTTGCTTGCAGCAGGTTTGTGCTTTCGCTGAAGTATAAAAAGTGAGATCGCTGTTCCTTTCACCAAAGCGATAAAAATTCTGGCATCTTAAAAGCTTGTGAAATCCTCAGGAGGTAACCAACCACATTCTAGAGAACTTGGCCTCAGAATATGGTGCATGTGAATGAATGTCCATTAGCGAGGACAGTGCGCCGTGAAGATGTGAAAAGCTCACTCCAGCCGTCGTGATGGTAACTGTCCTGTTGGTAAGTGCCAAAGCACCATTCTCAAACTACCCTTCTGGTCCTTGCGAGTCTTTGATAGCCCAGCACACTTATTTCACAGTAGGTTCTAGTAAGGGTATTGCTTTTGCTTCTTGCCTGAGAAACAAGATAACCAGGTGCAGATCAGCATGACAACTGCAGCCCCCCCTCCAGTGCAATAGTATGCCCATCCAAATCTACAGGTGCCTAGAAAGAAATAAGAAGAATTAGTTTGTGGGGATCAATTTGACAACATCATATCAAACATCTAAAAGATCAACGCATTCTATTCAATCACAAGTAATGTGGATTTGCATAGAAATTCTGCATTTCACCCAATTAATACAACAAATCCAGGCAACAATGCATTGATTGGGCCTCAAGGCATCTCTGTACTGTGCTTAGTTGTGCCCATGGTCTGGGCACAGGTGCTTTTTAAATGTGCCCCTTCGGTGCTCTTGTGTCCAGGGTTGAAGGAAATGACCAAGATACTTCATTAAGAAGTTTCCCTATTTGATGTGAATTTAGGACCCATGTGCTGCAACATAGCAATTATAACCATAGTGCCACCATACTGGGCATCCATTATATTAATTATCACTCCTGTCTGGCTCCCAGCCTACTGTCACCACCAACAATCCGAGCGGCCGTACTATTAGTAAAGCTTACAAATATTGCTGGATCCTCAAAAACCTCAAAGTCTTGAATGAAAGGAAATGAAGTTTAAAATGTCAGATTCCTGGATTTTAATATGGACAAATCCCAAGAGTAGGGTTGCCATCTTTCTTAGGACAAAATACTGGGGGAGGGGGGCCAGTGTGGGCCAGGGTTATGGTGCAAGAAAGAGGTGGGGTAATGATTCAGAACGGGTGGCACTGGACTGATTGGGCCAATGCAGCAGATTTTTTAAAATATTTTCTTTATTGATTTTTTAACATTTTAAACACAGAAAGCAAAAGAGAGAAGGGGGTGACAGACTGCAGAGGAGAATGGGGCTATAAATAGAGCCTTTTAAGGTAGCATAGAAGAAAAAGTGTAAAGAAAAATGTAGGGGGGAGGAAATGAAGCAGAAATTTAGTGAGTTGGGTGGGGGGGTCTGTAGATCTGTAATACCAGCCCTGGCCTTGGTTGGTTTTTACCAACTAGGCTGGTGAAATACTAGCCAGGAGGCAACCTTACAAATTGGTCTTTTGGCCAACCATATAGACAGCACCACTGAATACCCCTAGTTAGATATAATCTGGGATATACTTCTAATAAGCCTATTGGGGAAGCTGGTGGACAAAAGAACCAAAAAAAGATTTTATTTATCGCACCCTAGATTATAATAATTATAATTATATTTATAGAGAAGTTCATAGGCCACATGGGCATAGAATTTAGGGCTCAGGAGGGCCAAGTCGGCCGGGGGCCCTAGGCAACCACCTTGCCCCCATCGCTTCTCCCTGCCCCTACTCCACCTCGAAAGCGCGCACACACTGGGAGTGCCGGGAAATCAATGTCGGGGTAAAAGATCCCGGAGTAGGGTTGGCAACAGAGGTACCTGCCTAGTGCCCCTTCACTGTTGCGCCCTAGGCAAGTGCCTCTTCTGCCTACCCCTAATCATGGCCCTGATGTAGGGCAGGGATGGCGAGGGCATCACCATATAATTAAACCACCTATGTTCCTGTAACACTGCTGAGTTCCCAAACATTCAGATAACTAACAAAGAGAAAAGATAATAAGTGCAGCAATTTCACAGGCTGTGGAGCTTATTGGGATGCAACCACACTGTGTAATAGTAATATTCACATAAATCATTTAGAAAGATTATTAACCAGAAAATTAGCTGTGCTTTTAGCACGTGTTGTAATAAATCCTTCCCTGACATCTACTAGAGATAAAGGTCAGCTGAGATCCGCATCTCCCGGCTGATGCTTCTATGCACATCACAAACTCTCTCAGCCGCCCGTGTAACATCCAGGCAGAAATGCTCCTTATAAAAGGAAAAGATTTGGTTGAGTGAGGGTTTTCTCACAAGGACTATACTGTGCTTTATGGGGAACTAGGGAGTTGTGTTAGGAGGTATGGTGCTTGGTCATGTCTTCAGTTATAATCCATGCCTAGTGATGTCACATGACTCACATAATAAATAATGTACCATTTGTAAAATATGAGGATATTAGAAGTCACCTCATAGCCTGTATAAAAGGGCTTGTACCTTCATGGGGCAATGGAACTCTTTGGTGTTCTATAATATCCTTATATGTTACAATAGGGGGTACATTATTCAATAATTCTCCAAATTAAGTTAAATTAAGGTGGCCATACACGTTAAGATCCGCTCGCTTGGCGTGTGGGTGATATCGGGTGAATTCAGGCTAATTCGGTCGTTTGGCCCTGGGGCCAAACAATCGAATTAGAACGCTGGTAATAGGCACAGTTGGTTCGGGGACCACATCAATGAATCGATGTGGTTCCTCGATCCGAATAAATTTTTTAACCTGCCCGATAAATATCTGCCCGATTTCAGGCCAGATATTGGTCGGGCAGGCCCGTCGTTAGTTCACCTACACGGGCTGATAAGCTGCCGAATCAGTCTAAGGGACTGATATTGGCACCTACAATCGACCCGTGTATGGCCCATGGGAAAACCTCCCACAGAGCTACCTTTAAAGCTTAGTAAGATTGTTAACCTAATCACCCGGCAATCATAGTTTTAGATCTAAAGATATCCATTTTTAATCTCTCTTTCTGATGGCAGCTGAGACAACGGAAGAAAATTCACATAACTGAATGACAGGGAGACAATTATAATGCCATATTACAAGCAGCGTCAGTCTGTCATACATTATCCATCACTGCTTCCCAGGAAAGGGTTTCCTGTAATGTTTTACATATTGCCTCATATGGCTACTTGAAGGATTAAAGGGAAATATACATCAGAGAGGAGAAGGAAATAAAATGCACTGTATGTAGCACCCTACAACTAAAAAGTCTACAACAGCACAACATTTTCTCCCTCATTTTTATATAGGCTCTGTGCCAAAAAAACACTCTACTTCACACATGCATGCATTGGCAAGTTACTCATATACAGTGTCCGGCCCACCTCTCTCTGACATCAGTGGGGGAGTGGGGCAGCCATGAGTATAAAAAGCTGTCAAAAAGCTAATTTTTATGCACACAGGCAATAAACCAATAGAGCCATTTGATGCACTCCTGCATCAGAATCCTATTTGAACCCTGCCAAAACTGCACATTTCTCTTTTGGGTTCTCCTGCTCTTCAACCGCTATTCACTAGCCACCTCTAGCAGCTACTTGTCATGGCTACAGAAATAGCCAACGCTGATCATTTACTGATAATTGTCTCTATGTGTGTTTTAGCAGAGGCGATTCTCAGTATCGTCTATGGCAGTGTATTTTCTGGCATTTAGTAGCCATGACAAGTAGCTGCTACTAAGTAGCTCCATGTGTCTTCACCCTAAGACTAAAGCTTCCTGCACTATGTATAGGGGGCCAAAATGACTGCCTAACTGGCAGTATCTGGCTGGGGATTGGGCAAGAACCTCATAAGCTGTTAATGCAGTACTCTCCAGATAGGTCTCTGTTTGGATAGGTTGCCACCTGGGTAATCAAATTGGGCAAAGACTTGCTTTGGTTTTGGTTTGATGACCTTACCCAATAAGCAGATCTATTTGTGTATGGCAAGCTTTAATATCTCAAAACAATGATATTGCCTTTTCCACCTAGCTAATACCTAGCTAATGTATGTGCCCATGTTAGAAACAGTTCCTGTTGGGTCAAAGGGTTAGCACCCTTGCCCCAGTGTGTGCCATAAATGGTAAATCGTAAGGGCATAGTTTATTGTGTTGATGGAACCGTTTGGATATTTGTATTTATTTGATGTAGATGATGATAACTGGGCTGTATTATCCCCACAGCAGAGAGGCAGTTTTATCATAAGACAATGCGAGACAATATGTGAACTCCAATTTGTATGTATAAAGGAAAATAGAAAACAATCCATGCTGACAATAATTTATGTTACAGAGAAGTTATGAGACAGTTAGGGCTGTGACAGACGGGGAGATTAGTCGCCGTGTGACAACTAATCTCCCCGAAATGCCATCCCACCGGCTTGAATGTAAATCACCAGTGGGATGGCATACGCGGCTCCAAAATCGCCGAAGTTTCCTCTCAAGGCAACTTCGCCGATTTCGGCATTACATTACATTACATTCAAGCCAATGGGATGGCATTGCAGGGAGATTAGTCGCCTGCGGCAAGGGAAATTTGTTGTGCGGCAACTAATCTCCCCGTCTATCACAGCCCTTAATAGTAATATGATTAAATGGCTAATAGGGTTTCTGTAAACAGACAAGTGAATACCTATATAAAAATGCTGTTTATTTTTTTTCCAAACAAAAATATGTCGTTTTAATATCCGTTCCCATTTAAATGCACTGCTTTTAATGACTTTATTATTATCCGCCCGTTCAGATATTCTAGAGATAAAGCAGCTCTTCGTAAATCCAGTTTATGCATATTTAGACTTGTAATGAGTGGCAGGCAAGTGACAGGGATAATTGCTTGGGGATAACACTGTGCCTGTTTCAATAAACTCTTATCTCTCTCTCCTCTCTTTTATTCAGCGAGCCATTTATCTAGTTTGCACTAATGTTAGCACATCACACTCCCGCTGCTGACATAAAGTGATGGTACAAATGAAACATATCTGCTAAAAAATGTTTGCTTTATTGGGGCTTATGGATCAGATCCTCTGAGTGCAGCCAATAAATGAAGATGACTTCTAGAATATAAACACATAAATTTGCCTTTTGCATTTCAGTAGGGTGTCCACCTTGCTGGTGGCTAAATCTAAACAAAAAGGCGGGGCTGATGGCATCAGGGGTGGGGAGGGGGGGGGGTGCGAAAAAAATATGCGCTGCGTGAACTTTATAATTGACCCCCTCTATGTTCTAAATGAGAATAAAAATTGCAGTACACTTACCCAGTTCAAACTGGTCGGACAAATTCCCACATGCCTGCCGAACCTCTTCACTGTCCCATCCCAGGGGATACAAAGCACAGCCAGCTCCAATCAGCAACCCTGTAACAAAATACAAGGCTTTAGCACCAATGACATATATATTATTCTTATTAATCAAGTGGTTTTTCAACAAATATTTAAGTTGCTCAGAATTACATTTTTGTTTTTTTATTAGGCAACATTTTATTTCTGGGCTTACATCCCCTTAGTGCAGGGGTGGCCAGATTTTGGCCGCGGAATGCGGAAATGCGGCGTGAATGCGTACGTACGCATTCACGCTGCCCTTCCACATCCCCAGCTTGTTCGTGGTCCACCAGAAAGCCACGGGGGATCGACTGGTGGACCACAATCGACGTATTAGCCACCCTTGCCTTACAGAATAAGAGTGCAGAGTGGTCACGAAGGTCACTGCAACCACCACTAAAATGTGTAACTTCTGTCCCAGAACCATTAAAAACACCAATTGTTGCGCCCATAAATATATAATACTAGTGACAAAGAAAAGCAATGGATAATTTCAGGCTGGGATTATTCCCCTATTATTAGATTCTACAATTGAAGTAAAAAAAGGTTCCTATTCCAATATAATTTGCAATATGGAAATATAGTTGGCTACTTAATAATTAAAAGTAGAGGTCAGAGGAAAGTGGAATGGATGCTATTGCTTATATTAAAGGGTTGAGATTTTTAAGCAGTTGGCAGCTTTCCATGGTTAAAGGTTAATTAGGACTTAGCGCAAGATAACAAAGCCAACCTAGATGCCCTGCACAAATAAAGCCAAAAGAGGGCATTTATAGTAACTTTATGCATCAACAGACATGGCAGAAATTCTCTCTCCATTAGGGAGCTTGACTAAAACTGGGAAAATGTAATAAATATGAAAGATTAGAACAGTTAATATTTCTGACAGAGGAATTATAATACACTGTGCAATACTGAGAGCTGCTTTGTTTAACTTTGCTTAATGCTTTATAATTAGTGCAGGTTTTAGACTTCAGTAAAAGCTCCAATACAGACTCCAGGTTTCAAAATAACTTGGGAATAAAAACTAATTTTTATATTCATTTGAAGGAACACTATGTGCATGTGTATGTGAGCTTGTATCAAGGGGAAGCAGCCATCTTTTTGGGAGCAGAAATATCCTAGTACAACAGGAGATATGGTGATTTGATAATAACTGGTGTAAACCTCAACACTTGCACCTTATTAATAAGGGGAAGCACATAAAGAGACTGGATAAGAAAACACATTTTGCTATGATGCTAATTCATTGCATTATGACTTGTTTGTTTGCGAGTTAGTTATACTTGAGGCAGGGATGGAACTAGGGGTTGGCAGAAAAGGCAGGTCCACTGGGCACAAGTGAGGGAAAGGTGAAATAAGAGGAGAAGTTATCTATGGAGAAAGCAGAGACCAGAGAGCAGTAGGAGGAGCAAAAGGCGGCAATGGCATGCATAAGATGGGGCTGGTGTGTGCTTCATGATGGGGTGTGGACTGAGTGATTGGGGTTGCTGGATTAAGCAAGTGTGAATGAGCACAGGTGAGTGGGTATTGTGGTGGGTTTCAGGGTACTGGGTTTGGATGTCAATACTACTTGATGTTATGGAGTCCAAACCTACCCTTAATTTGAAGGTTTCAGTATGACCAGGGTCGGGCTGGGGGGGGGTGCAAGGCCCACCTCCCCAAGGTGCCTCCGCTGGCTGCACCACCTGCAGGGCCCCCGCCACTCGCACAACGTCCTCCCCTGAGTGCACGTAAGTGAAACGCGTCAGGGGAGGACACCGACGGCCAGGGGAAACGGCAACAGGGATCAGGTCTGGGCTGCCAGGGTCCACCGGGTTTTTTCCCAGCGTCCTGGCAGCCCAGGCCGACCCCGAGTACGACTTTAAACAGAAGTTGTTTGGTGTGCTGTACAGAAATCGTCCTTCTTATTTAACATACTTAGCTGACTAAACAGAAACTGCATAGAGAATAGAGATGTCTTGGAAGAGAATCCATAACAGATACACAACCCTGATGCCCAATTGGTAGAGATCTAACAGTAATAATGAATAAAGACTACACGTGTAGAAACAATAGGCCACTAATCTAGTTAGGATCTGGTCAAATCCCAGGACTTTAAAGTGCATTTCTATTTGGATAACTCCATAGTGCTTAGCCAAATGAAATGCAACTGGTGCAGCTTTAAAAATCAGTGTGTTCATTAGGAGTTTGGGATTTATCAGGGCTTGGTTTTAACTGGCTTCAAGTTAAGGGTTTTTTGTTGATTTAGCAGAGTAAAGTGAATGAGATGATTTATTTTTCTGCCTAGTCCTTCATATATAGAGAAGACTGTACACCACTTTATATGTATCCTTGTCCTTTATATCAAAAGTATTCCTGCCTAGTTGTGGGCACAGGTCACTAATATTCAGCACAGCTCCCAATACAGTCAGAGTGTCACTCTAGTAGAGCTCAGTCCTAGCTCCTGTTCCCTCCATCTTTGTACTGACAGAGACAAGCACCAATCAAGAGCTTAGATCAACCGCCTTATAGAAGATAGAGCTTCCTCCCAACTGGCTTTTTGCCCCACCTCCTACTTGTAGTACAATTCAGCTGCTGCTACTACTCTCTGCCTATTAAGGAATATAGAAATGCCAGCCTGGAATTCCAGTTTTGCTTTGTTTTGTCTGGATTCTGACTTCCTGACATAAGAGCTTCAGATTTATGGCTGTTCCTGCCTTGCCTGTTATTCTTTCCAAGCACATTTGTGGAAAATTCAAGCCCACACTTGTGCTGAGGGGACAGAATAACTTAACAAACACATCTAAGCATTATACAAAATAATATAACCCTTCTGCCACTGCTATTCCACCTCCAGTCTGACCCTGCTGTTAAATCACTAACCCGTTAGCTCCACTGCTTCTCTCCCTGTCACAAAGGCTGGGCTGTCATATGCAGCTTGTGAAGAGAACTCGCTTTCAATTTTTCAAGACCATTTTGTCCATTTATGTAATTATTATGAGATGAGCGACAGAAGGCATTTAGGCATCTGTTTACTAAGCTGCGATAATCAGCAATAATGATTTGCTCCAGAAAAAAACGCAAGAGCAGGTTTACTAAAGTGTGCGTACTTTTGTCATCGCACTTTTCTGGTGCCCATATATATTATCGCCTATTATTGCATTCATGCTACGTAATTGACTCATAAGGTTTACTAAAGATCATCGCCAGAATTGTCGCCGAATATATACAAAATTGTTGGGGTTTTTTTGCCACCTGGAGAGTGATGTTACATGAAACAAAGCCAGAAACTATATAGTGGGAGAGATATAAGGTCAGTTTTTATAAATGAGCAGCGAAAATTAGTGATTGCACTTTATTATTATTATTATTGAATTCATTAAGAATATTTAATATAATGTGAAAATAATTGATTCCTGATTACTTTATTGGCCATGAGTAATACATTTATAAATTGCTAATAAATACTATTTTATATAAACTATTCTTTAATATGCAGATTTTGTATTTAAACTAAATTAGCGCCAACTCGCAAGAAATAATGCAGAAACTAACTGCTACTCTTAGCGTAAATATCGCCACTTATCGCAAGACACATCTGTCGCACTTTAGTAAACATGGGAGTGGCGTTAATTTTGTCGCAAGAATATTTGCAGTTTACAGACAATTTTTTACGAACTGTAGTAAACAGATGCCTTAGTCCAGCGAGCAATGAACACGAGGAGATCCTACCAGGCCCATTCCCAGCATTATGAAATGCCTATTTTGTGTAAAGATGGAAATATAAATACTCCATGAGAGTCTGAGAAATCCCAGGCTGAGCAAGAGAGAGAGGCCACAGAATAATCCTATAATCATTAACTCGGCAATTCTCAGCTGGAACGTTTGTAAGCTCAGAGCACCGGGAGAAAACGCAGCACCCAAACTGCATCTGTTCCTTGTCATCCTCTCCACTATTCTGCCTGCTCACACCGCCGGCCGGGACAGTAGGGACAGTAGGATCAGCGCACACTGTCTGGCTATAGAGAGAAAGACATAACCTAATGAACTGCTGCCTCTGCGTTCTCTGCGTGCGACATCAAGATAATTGGATAAAATGATGTCACAGACAACAGTGCCACGCGGGGTATTATTAGAAGGAAGGAACCGAGATAAAAGGGCTTTTAAATTACATCCTAGTAAAACCACTGTACTTAATATTTGTGTAAATGAGTATTGCATGCTGAACTGCAGGGGGCAGCCTCTAAAGAACCACGGCCTTTATTTAAAGGAAAACTATAACCCCGAACAATATAGGTATCTATAAAAATAACATAATACAGCTCATATTGAGTGATCCTAAATAAAAAATTGCCATTTCCCTCCTGGCAACATTGATGTTAGAAAGTGTAACAAATTCACCACAGCTTACAGACAGCATACAGGAACTGCATAACCCACAATGCATTGCACTGCAATGTTCCTTTCCTTATTGACATCATGTGTGCAGGGGATTGTGGGATTTGGAGGATGCAGGACTATCGACTACCTAAGCCAGCCTTAGGGAACTGTTCAAACCATATTATTACATTAAAAATCATGAAAAGGCTGCATATTTAATTAATGTATATTGCAAAGTTGCTTGAAATTATGTTTAATTTTCAAAAAGCTAAAAGTTGTGTTTGGGCGCAGTTCCCCTTTAATAACAATTCAATTTGCAACAATGGCTTGGGTCTTATATTTATTTTAAGATCTTTATGAATGCATTAGAAGCCATATGGAATTTGGCAGAATATACACTAACTGAGTCCAACTGCATAAATGTGATATCTTGTTGGAGAGAACGCAGAATTCCTTGCTAGATTAACGTTTCCGCGGCCCCATTTCAAGGACAGTGAGAACATTCAAAGCTTCAACATCTGGGCGCCCAACGGTACAAACGTTCAGCAGCCAAGGGCACATTTACCCCACACAGTCACCTGCTCATCTGAAAAGCCTGTCATTTACACTACTTAGCCCCTCAGCTGTGAGGACTAATGGAGTTTCTGAATATATAAACAAAAGGTTACAAAGCAGCTCCACCATTACACTGGTTCCTTTTAAAAGGATTGACATTTCTGCGCACTGCAGCCAGCTGAGGTAAGGTCAATCAGAACCTAGTGTGAGAGGGGCTGCTGCTTTAAAAAACCATGTATATGTACAGCGACTCCCCGCAATATACAAGTGCTGTTATTTTAATTAAACATTTAGAAAACAATAAATATACAATAAATATTTTGCATATAAATATGCCCATTACCGTGTTCAGTTTTGCAAATGATTTTTAGAACTGGGGTATAATTTTCTTCCAAGAAAAGGGAAAGCCACACCGCAAGTATTTAATTATTCATACACTTACATATATTTTCCAGTTCAGAGTCGGACTTGGCCAACGGGACACCGGGAAAAAACCCGGTGGGCCCCGACGGCCCAGACCCGACCCCTGTCGGTGCTCCCCCGGCTGCAGGTGTCCCTCCCCTGACGCGTTTCACTTATGCGCACTCAGGGGAGGACGTCGGATGGTTGGCAGGGGCCCCTGCTAGGAGGGGTTAGGGGGGCCCTGCGGGGGACATGGTTGGTGGGGGCACCTTGAGGGGTGTGGGGCCCCTGGGGCGGCAGTCTCAGTGGGCCCTGCACCCCCCTGTATGACCCTGTTCCAGTTTGGTAACATTCATCAGCATCATCATTTATTTAAACAGCACCAGCAAATTATGCAGTGCTTCACAATAAATTTAGACAAACAGGGATCATTAAAAAGTTTTATAATAGGCCACTTAATATGATATTAACAATCAGAAGGATTCATTCTGGAGGTATAGTTTTCCTTTAACAAAAAAAACAGAATTCAGGCACCACCATACCAGTTACATGAAAATAAAGTTATAATGTTATACCCTTGTATATATTACCCACAACGAGATCCCTGTCTACACAATAAAAAAAACATCCAACTTTCATTTGTTCAAAAGCATAATTGTGTGGAAACTGTGTGCCCTGATCTGAGTGCTGCTAGAAATCAAATCTTATCTTTCTTATCTTATCTCTTGCATGCAGTCAGTACCAATCCAGGCAATCTCCCGTCTCAGATGGCTTAAAGCACCTGATCCACTGGCACATTTTATATGTCTGATTGCAACACGTGTACACTGTGCCATTTCAAGAGGCACTAAATGAGCCCTTTGATTTACCAAGTTTGAGGAGTAAAAAAGACAAAAAATAAGACTTTTAAACTCCTTTGTCATTTACTGATGTTTGTTTACCGAGCATTTACAGCATATAGATTCCCAGCCAGTGTAATAAATTGGCTAAGGAAAAGGATATCATACACAGAAGCACACATAGGTGACACTGTCATAGACAAATACTGCAGAAGTGCCAACCAATTAGCAAGCGAGATTCACAGAGAGCAAGACAAACAGTAAAAGAGATATTTAAGATTTGATGGCAAAAAGTATCCAACTGTCCAATTCAGCCTGGCCTCATAGGTACATTCAAATACCGGATAATCATGGGCTCAGTGGTGTAATATAAAGGGTTCTAGGAAAGAGGGGTAAGAGTGATCTGTGATTTCATGCAAGGAGCCCAAAAACATCTGTTTTGCCCTGGATGGACCAGTTTTGGAAATGTCCAACCTTTGTTATCTTAAAAATATTTTTTCCCTTGCCAGCTTTATGACTATACATTTGGAGGCTTCTGGTATAGTACATTATTCCACTGGGAACTATTACCTGCCTAACAAAGTATAAAAAAAATGACTATGACCACCCATTAGACAAGTACATTCAGGTATGGAATCCATTATCCAGGAACTTGTTATCCAGAATGCTCCGAATTACGGGAAGGTCATCTCTCATAAACTCCAATTTATTCAAATAACTCTCATTTTAAAAATGATTTCCTTTTTCTCTGTAGCAATAAAACAAACCCTTGTACTTCATTGCAACCAAGGTATAATTAATTCTTATTGGAGACAAAACACTCCTATTGGGTTTAATTTATTTTTTAGTAGACTTAAGGTATAGAGAACCAAATTACAGAAAGATCTGGAGAACTCCAGGTCCCATACCTGTACTAAACCTTTTGTGCCTCCTATAAGCTATACTCGCTGTCTATGGAACTAAGAGTAAGATAATCATCACTTCTTTAATTGCTTGGTTTTGTTATTAATTAAAAAGTCTTTCACAAAGTAGAGTGTGTTTAGCAAAGAGAAAGAAGCCAGGATCTCCTGGACAGCTTTGCTAGGTACTTGGCAGCATACTCTCCTCAGATACAATTCTTGACCTGTTCCAGCCTGGCTCCTCGCCCAGTGACACCATAGAAATAACCACTTTCTACCTTTTTTTCTGCCAATGCCTGGATCCCCTTCACATTATATTCTTTGTTTCCTTTGTTATTATCCTTAAAATGCCTCAGATACCAAATCTGTCACAGTTTCCCATTGCTCATTGGAAAGCTTCCCACAAGAGGCTGCTAATATTTTCTTAGGGTGCAGAGACTGTGAAGTCCAACTCCCTGAAAGATCTAACGTGTCAAAGTTTCTATTACCTGATTCAAATTAAAGGATAAGTAAACCTTACCATTTTTGCAATTTACATTCATTATTTTTTTTTTCCATTCCAAGATATTAAAGGTTAAAGTACAGTTAATATGAATGCATTTTGTTACAACAGCACCACATACTGGTCATTTTCTGAACATGAAGTAGTTAAGGATGTTGTCATGAAGTTGTTTGGAGAAAGAAAGAGGTAAAGAGAGGGATTCTTCTAGTTAGGAAAGACATGAGAAAAGTTATCTGAGGTTTTGAATGTCTTTCCTAACCAGAAGAACATTAGACCAGCCCTCTTTCTTCTCCTGACACGTTTGACCACAACATCCTCAACTACTTCATGTTCAGAAAGCAACCAGCAGGTGGTGAAGTTGTAACAAAATGCATTCATATTAATATCTTGAAATAAATAATGAATGAATGTAAATTGCAAGCCAAGAAAGCATATGGTGGCCCAGTTTTATCTCACTGAACGGGCTATAGGAAGAGTTGCAAGCTTGGCCCTGCAGCAGTTATGCCTGTGCACTTTTATTTCTGGCCATATGTACTGGCCACACTGCCAATAAAACAAGACCACAAATCCCTGGACCCTACTCTATGCCTATAACCTTTATCATGTCAGACATGGAATTTCTCTATAAGTGTGAATGTGCCATGAACACTGGATTGTAGCTCGTGTAATGGAATTTCCATCCCAGCTTTACACTTGATTATATTTGTACAGCCAAATGATTTTTGTTCTTGGCAGCAATACTCACTTAATTCTGTTACCTTGGATCCCTTCCACTATTGTACTGCAGCAGAAAGAGATGTTTTATACAGTTCCTATTGTTCGTATAATAACTCTATTTGTTATCATCAATGCAATGAATCTATCAGAACAAGTCACCTCTGCAATGAATCAGGTCACATCCCCTATTATGATAAGGTGCTCCCTGGCAGATACTTATTTGAAGGTCTCTTTTCTACAAATGATCCCTGTTTAGTCGGAGCAGTCCTGCTGGAAGGGGTGAGGAATACAGGAAAGTTGACTGGATTGAGTGTGGATTGGGCGCGTGGCTGGATTTGATCAGGGCAGACAGGTATAAGTAAATAAAGCAATATGGCCACCTATTCTCAACATGATATGCTGTTACTGTACGACTCCCATCTGTCCCTGTTTTAGGGGGGCTGACAGTTTCTGGTCCTTAGTACCCAGGAAAAACTGTCCCCATCTGCTGTTATCGGCACAAGAATGTCCCCATTTTTTGTGCACCCACTCAACAATTCTGATGTAGGGTGCTGCTCTTGCATTAACTGTGAGGTCCTACCAAAATTTGTTGTAAATGGCAATTGCTTCCTCAACCTGTAGGTCTGGGCTTAGTACATGGATATCCAGGGCTTACTGGTATATTACTACTTTATATTACATTTATTTTTCCACTTAAATATAATTTTTTAAAGCATACACTGTTAGGCACTAAGGCACTGTTGCAAAATCAGTGATTTCCTTAATGTGAAGTTTTAATAGAAAAAATCACAAGTGCTAGGTACCTCTACTTCATGTCATGTGTGGCTGCATCGCTTCATGTCCTTGGAATTGAACACCAACCAGAAGTGTGTGCTCTGGAACTTAGGAACAAATATACTGTCAGTGTCCATGTCCCTGTTTGGTCATCAGCACCAGGGTGCCAAGGAGTGGAAGTGAAGTGGCCAGACATGGTGGCTTTCAATACCACAGTGCAGCATGAGTTCATGTATGGGGGACAGGGTTTTCAAGTTACACTGGCCAGTAATGGATTTATACACTAAAAGGGCTGTGGAGTAGGAGTAAGAGTCATGGGGTCAGTGTCGGAAGCAATTTTGGGTACCTGGAGTTGGAGGTCCCATAAACGAAGGAGTTGGAGTCGAAGGATTTATGTACCAACCCTGCAGCTCCGTAAATCAACACAGGTTTTGTGTGCCTTTCTACCTGAGGAATAAGACTTTACTTACTTGCTTTCAATGTTAGTGACAGATAAAGCCAACAAATCACTGTAAATTTATCATAATAATCTTTTCATTACAGTCTGCGGATGAGGTTACATTGTAAGAGCTATCAAAGCTGCTCCCTATAACCTGAATCAACACCAACATTTAGAACATATAGACAGATATGGCAATCTGTGCCAAATAACCTACCCCAAAACCATCTTGCAAATTTTGAATGTACCATTATATTATATTTTTAATGAAAAGAAATGCAAAAAAACTAAAGATTTCTGAAAAGTAAACAAAAGAAACTTTGCAATACACATCAATTAAAAAATATGTAGCCTTTTGGCTTTTAATGTAATAATATGGTCTGGAACAGTTCCCTAAGCCCCGCCCCCTGTTCAACTGCCGATCTGGCTGCCTATTTTTACTCAGCCTGCATCCTCCAAATCCCACAATTCCTTACACGTGATGTCAATAAGAAAAGCAACATCACAGTGCAATGCATTGTGGGTTATGAAGTTCCTGCATGCTGTCTGTAAGCTGTGAAGTTGTTACAATTTGTAACATCAGTGTTTTAGTCCCTCCTCCCCTGCCAGAATGATGCAGAAAGAGAAGAACTGTTTTGCAGCTGGATTTCAGCATATAAAAATGGTATTTATTCATACTTTTGAAGGAACAGATAACAGTGATAGGTATATTAGGGGTTTCTGTGTGGGGCTGGAGTTCCCCTTTAATTTTGGTAAACTAGGGAAAAGCTGATACTGGGAGTGCTGTGCTTTTATGAAGAGTAATAGCTGTATAAACCAAATCACTACATTGGCTCATTCTATAGAATGCTAGTGTTCCAATACAGAGGACAAAGTCACGCTAATTAGAACAAATGTGTTCATTTTTACACCGTCTCCTTTCGTTTTGACAGTAAATTTCAAGCTCCAACAAGCTTTATAGTCAATGTCCTCTTCAGCTGTGGCACTGTAATAGGGGAAGCAAAGACCTCTGAATTTATCTTCTGGTACTTAAAGAAATGATTACGGGAGCGCTATTAGACCCATTCGTTACTGTCTCACTGGAGGAATAACAGGGAATACGCAAGCTTCACAAGATACTTCTACGCACACACAAACAGCATATAAATATAAAATATACACAGCATATTAACATATTATAAATTGTGCTTAGTGATGTCATTTGTATCAAAAGGCTCAATGAAACTTGGATATTATAAAAATAATAATGTAAGAGAGCTGTCCTATAAGGTACACTTTTTGGTGGAAGAAGTGCACCATCTATTTATGTACTCCCTTGGTTTAAACCAGGGATCCCCAACCTTTTATACCCGTGAGCCACAATTAAATGGAAAAAGTGTTGGGGAGCAACACAAGCATGGAAAAGGTTCCTGGGGTGCAAATAAGAGCTTTAATTGGCTACTTAATAGCCCCTATATGGACTGGCAGCCTACAGAAGGCTCTGTTTGGCAGTACACTTGGTTTTTATGCAATCAAAATTTGCCTCCTTGCCAGAAATTTTAAAATAAGCACCTGCTTTGAGGCCACTGGGAGCAACATCCAAGGGTTGGGGGAGCAACATGTTGCTCATGAGCCACTGGTTGGGGAACACTGGTTTAAACTAAGGGTTTAGAACTGGTGCAGTTTATTTGAACTTTGAAAATGGGGCATGAATAGGACTGGATTAAAGCAGGCCAGTCTTTTTTTCTAGGGCACTGCTAGCTATGGGCCATTTAACCACTATTTTACATGACTAGGGGTGGATTATCAGACACCAAACATGTCATAGAAAGTATTAAGGCATGGGCAATCTGAAGGTAATGTCTTTGTCAGCTAACCCAGCATCTTACAATAAACAAATAAAATCCTTGGAAGATTTAGGCCAGCTCCCCATTCCCCAAACTACCTTTGTCAATATATATATAAGTCAATAATTTTCAATAAAGTTAATGTTGCTAGCCAAAAGGTCAAAAGTATTCCTTCTGGCTTGTGTATATGTTTCACCAGGATATGAAGGTGGTAAAATATCCTTATTAAATGAAATGCTGGTTATATCTGGCAGTTGTTTACCATATTTGGGCACCTAAGTTGTGTGCATTAATAGGGTAATCAGATTTGCCCACACAAATCCATTGGTTGCTGACTGCATCCACAACTTAATGAAGTCCTCAGCCATAGTAAGTTTTCACTAAGCCCAATCAATACCTGATATTGATGAGTAAGGACCTGTTTTGGGGCCCATATATTTGTCAAGAGTGCCAGCCATTTTCTAGACACCATTAATTGGGTTTTCGATACTAGGTATAGAACAGTTGGTGTAAAGTCAAACTGGATGTTCTGGCTACTGCATATCACAGGAAGTGACCCCTGCCAGACAATGCCAGCTCTTGTCAGCCTCCATATTTAAAGCAATAATTTTCACGAGCACACTCAGACCTCTAAAGTCACTTATAATGCTTGGTGCACAGCCCCCGGGGAGACGGCACTCCCCCACCCAAGGAGAACAAAATAGGTACTGGCACTCAAGGCAATGCAAGTGGATAGATTGTAAGCTCTACGGGGCAGGGACCTCCATCCTCTTGTGTCTTTGACTCTTAACTTATTGCAACTGTTACTGTATCTTGTATTTATTGTTATACTTTGTATTTATCTGTTTGTATTATTCTACTGTACAGCGCTGCGTACATAAGTAGCGCTTTATAAATAAAAATATACATACATACATACATACATGACTAGCCCCTCGTGTTTAATAAGTCAAACAAGGTAACACAACGTTTCAAAGGTGTGCCCCTTCTTCAGGCATCACCCATGAAAATGTATGATTCCCTGAGAGCAACAGAGTGAATACTGCCAATGAGCTATTAGCCACAAACTCCCAGTAGCCCATGACCTTGGACCAATAAACTGAGTCTTTGACTCTCTCTGTGGCTCCTGAGCCTTTTTAAGCAGCTCAAAATATGTCCAGATTCCAATATGAAACTTTGCTTTTTGAAGCAAATTGCATCAATATTTCACTGCAGTCTTGAGAGACATTCCTTTGTTTTTTAAGTCTGACATCCCCACAATTTTGCTCTTATCAAAGCCAATCGAAAATGCCTGAAAGCAATGGAATGGCAGAAAATTATGAGCCGAATTCCCTGTGAAGGGACCATGAAAAGATGTTGTTAAATGATAAGCCCAGGCTTTCTAGATATGGCCTGTGTAAGGAATGGGTAAAGATCTTTGTCTTAATTGCCTGTTGCATGTTAGTAGCCAGAGATTATGGTCTTAACAAAAAACATACAAAACTGTATATTACATAAATCTCCATGGGGGGGGGGGGGGGGGGTGGGCAGGAAGTTGCAGTACAGCATTAGCTGAAAGCATTCCATTTGGACACCCCACAAGTATTTAGGGGTATAACTTGACCTCCCCAAAAATGATTCCTGAGTGCCCTCTCCACCTCCTGCAGGACCTATGATCCCCCCTTTTATATACATCTGGCAATGGAATTGTGAGCCCAGGGAGGATCCATACAGGATCCATACAGGGCCCATTCTCCACAAATATCTAAATGCGCAGGACCTCTCTATACCTTAAGTTTAGTAAATAATCATTCAAATGTTAATTAAACCCAACAGAATTGTTTTGCCTCCAATAAGGATTAATTATATGTTAGTTGGGATCAAGTACAAGATACTGTTTTATTAATATTATTTCACAGAAAAAGAAAATTATTCTTTTTTTAAAAAATTATTTTTTTGATTAAAATTGAGTCTATGGGAGATGGCCCCTGTAGTTCAGAGCTTCCTGGATAATGGGTTTCTGGATAAAGGATCCCATCCCTGTAATAGGGGAGAAAGGCAGTTGGTCTTAAAAAAAATTGTCAATTGATACTTTTATTACCTACAGGAAAAACAGTTTCTTTGTTATCTTATTCTGTATGACCCCTCAATATAAAATGTATGTTCAGACTCCATATTGCCTCTGGGCATATTTGCACTTTGCTAAGTCTCTGTCTGAATGCTTTGAGCAGAATGTAGCCTGAGACCACCCTGCCCTATACAGTCCGGCTATGCTTAGTAACCACATTGCTTTGTTTTCAGGCTGAGCCTCGGTGTAGGATTAAACAAGACTTCAGGATTAAGTGAAGTGCTTCAGTAAATACCCCAAATTGCAGGGAGTAGTTGCACAGACACAGCTGGAGGGCTTACACAACATCCTTGTTGTAAGATGTAGCTATGTTATATTAGCCTCAATGGCTGGAAACGTCTTAAAAGGGTAAATATATTTCCCCTTTGAACCTAAAAGACCAAAATAATTCCCATTACACCTAGGGGCACATTTACTAATCCACGAATCCGAATCACGAATGGGAAAAAATCGTATTGAAAACAAAAATTTCGGAAGATCGCAAATATCACGAAAATGCTTACGAAAAAATCGTATTGGTCACGATAATATCGTATTGGCGATCCGAAAGTCCCGAAATTTTCGTACCAAACAATTGTAAACAGCGGTAAAACTTTTCCGATTTTTTCGTGCAAACGTCCGAAAAAGTCGAGCGCCGTACGAAAAAGTCGTGCGGACGCCCGAAAAAATCGGCAAAAATACGCTCGGAACGTTCGCATGAACGCTCGAGCGTTCGTGCTTTTGTATATGTGCCCCTTAGGCAACTGGTCTTTCACATATCAAGATGCCCAAATCTAATCTATGAAAATAAACCAAAATCCCATTACTTCCATCTCATTTAATACATCATGGCTCGGTACTAAAAATATCAGTGATGTCTTGTCTTTCCTTGGCAAAAAAAATAATTTTTTCATCCTCCCACAGAAAATATATTATTATTATGGCAGAGGCGGAAGGGAAAGTTATATATATATATATATATATTTCAGCCAAGAGTGTAAGACAAATCAACTGCCTGGTTGCTAATAAAAATACATGGATAGAAGGAAAAAGTATTGCACTTGCAGGACTTTGTGTAAAAAATCAAAAAGACTTTATTTTAGTTCCAAACATTTCAGTCACAATTACATGACCTTTCTCAACGGAGAACAAACAACCAGGGAAGTGCAAAAATATTTATATCTCTATATATATGGATAGACACATAGATAGGTGAGTAAAACAACTTGCATTCCCATAAAAGCAGTACTGGAATAAGTACCATCATTGCACCAAAGGAGGATGTGGGAGAGCAGTGCAAGGCTATATAAAGTACAAGTACAAAGGAAGTTAAGACCACCACATTGGGTTTACCCTGACATGGGGGCTTGGCAGTTTTATTAGCAATTTAATATTTATGCAAGGTTTTAGTATCAAAGTTATGATCATAAAATTCTCCCCCACTTACAGCTTTTATAGGCATGAGACTGGCCAGACCAACACCAATTTTTACAAAATCACATAGACATTGTACCATTCTTCCTTCCTTGTGGTAGTGCTTTAAGGCTAAGTAAAATATATACAAGTGCAACTGATCTGACCAGGGGATGTGCATTGATGAATCCTCTTTCTTTTGTAAACTTGGATGGATGGCTAAACTTCCATAACGTTGCAGCACTCCCACACCCACCACTAATGGTAGTCTGATGCCTTTAGGATTAGGTGTGGCCTGGGCGATCTCTCTCCTTTAAAAGCTACAAGAGAGGGAATTTGGACCAGTGCCTTGGACAGGAGGTAAATAGTTAGGAGCACCATGTGGGGTTTACCTTGGCTTGATATGGTGGCAATTTTACCATCAAAGCCTGAAGATGGCAGACCACAGGGGTTACACAGGCATCAAAACTGTTGCAAAGAGTATGCACTACTTTAGATGACAAATCTAAATGTGTCTAATTGCTCCTGTTTGTGAATAATTAATAGCAATATTTTTCCGCCAGATCCTTCTTGATGAGGGCTTTTATTTTGGTTCTCTTGGCAGCCGGCCCTGACAATCACAGTGTTTCTAATTTGGCACGCGCAAGCTTCTAATTAGTAAGAGTTATCACAAAGGCTCACATGCGACACATTTGTAACAACATCCCAGGTCATTATGGGTAGACAAACTGACTGGGAACTGAACCTAACCCTGACAGGGCTACTATAGCTCTGTGTATCTGCAAGGTACATAAACCCACCCAAACAACAGCCAGAAAGAAGTCAATCAGCAAGTAATTAAAAAGTATAAAAATAAATAATGAAGACCAATTGCGGGTGAACCAGCCCTTTCAGTTTCTGCCATTCTGCCTGGCCAACTGCCCACAGAGAAGAGCAAGGGCACTCCTGTTACAAATTAATGAAATTAAATGCATGTCAAAACTGCTAATATTATGAACACTTAAAGAAAAAAATATGATTGTGAATTGCAAAAATTGCTCAGAAGAGTGCAGATGGGAATATTTCTTCTCTAACAGAAAGGAAAAATACATTGTTGCTTTGGTCCCAAGGACCAAGAAACAGACTGTAAGCTTTTAATAAGGGATTTTCAAAAGTATACATCATACAAGCACAAAGCTAACACTCCTCACTGAGCCACCGTACCTCATTGCAGCACATTACTCCACAAGTCAAAGCACCTTGGGCACATTCTCCTCTGCAGCTTGTACCTAATAATGGACCTAATAATGTGCAGAGCATCAGGACTACCTACTTACTCTCCTACTCTTACCTACTCACTTCTCTCCATTGCTGCATTTCTTCTCTTGCATGGCCATGCATTTACAGTATTTGCCATCCCTATAGAATTCATTGGTGCAACTTCATGCTGGCCCTGCAGAGCTGGCAGGTACAATACTATGGTATAACTATGGCACTACCAGAGAATGAGTTTAATAGGAAATGAGAATGTTTTCCCTGTTCTTAGAAACTAAAGGCATTGAAAGAAACACAGTGAGCCTGGCAAACACAACAGTAATGTTGCTAAGCACCAACGTGTCTCCTAAGAACACTTCTAGATGCTTCAAGGAGTCAAAAGGCATCCAGTCTCTTTAAAGAGTGCCAGCCGCCGTTCCGAGCTCATTTATCAGGGAAAGTAAAGCGACTCTGACTCATGAGTAATTTGTTACTTTCCTTTATAAACAACTGTGGGAAATAAGGCTGCGAGAAATTGTGTTCCAGGTCTACTAACCCATAGCAACCAATCAGCATTATTTACCAATAAGCTGTTTAAAAGGGAACATAATTGGTTGCTATGGGTTACTAGAAATTTTGTTTTAAATGTTCACATTCTTTTTTTTATGCAGATTTTTTTCATGCATTTGCACAACCAAATAGGCAGAATACTCTTTTCCCGCTGCTTATCCCATTCATTGTGCTTTATTTTGGCATTTTTTAATAGACATATTAACCTGCCAACGTGGCATGTCCAGAAATAGGGGAAATTTTTGTTCATGGTCTGATGCTTTTGCATTTGTTAGTACAGGGATGGATAACCTGCTGACCTCTAAACTGCAGCCCCCAAATCCCACTGCCAGTCGAATGCACCCCAACACTTTCCAACTATCCCTATTTAGGTAGGACAATCTTGTTTACTGATATATAGATGTTGGATAGCTAGAAGTTTAATCCCCCCCTTTAATATGTCTATTTACAATACTAAATTCAGACAATACAGTTGGTGGTGGAACTCGCTATTCCTCTTTGTGGCAATTGATAGAATTCAGTGTTTCTGTTTTGGGGGTGATAGCTAGTCAAAGGAAATTTTGGGCTGTGGCCCATGGGGAATGGATAGGCTACACAGCCCATCACTAAATGGTGGCTCAATAGGAAAGATGTAAAAGGGCAATATTTACTGATGTATATATTCCAGTTTGATAAAATTCTTTAATAGGCAACTTAATATGATGATAAAATTCTAGGTATTCATTCTGGGATTATAGTTTTCTATTAAAATCCCATTTTTTTAAGAAGACACAAAAACAGAAACACTAAATAGAGAAGTAGATAAATGTTGTATAAATTCATAAAAATATGCTGACAGGTAAATATATATCCAAGATGAATCCCCTGAACTGTTAAGGCTATGAGAAAATGTCAGTTCAGTTTGATTTATATCAGCCTTTGGTGTGTTAAGAGGAATCCGATATATTCTCTGCTTTTGGACTTATTTATGCTACACCCAGCAAGTTCCTCTTAGCTTCCAATGCAGCCGACTCCCCGTAAGAATAGATCAGCATTTTATATCAAGAGAAAAATGAAATCAAAAGAAGCCAGGGAGTGTGTGATCAGAGAGGGCTGTGTGATGCTTTGTGCTGCTGTCCTGCTGCAGGGCAACACTGGCTATGCCATAATGAAAGAGCGAACAGGCAGAAGGGTCTTTTAAAGTGATAATGACACGTTCCTATAATTGGAGGGAATATATTGCTACTACTGCTAATCAAGAGATGCAATATTCTTTCTTTACAGACTTGCCCTAAGCCACCCCTAGCCCAGTAGTAATTACTTCTCCTGACACTTCCACCAGGCTTAACCTGCTTGAGATGGGGAGCCGGTTCTGCCACTCACTTTGAGGTTTGTCAGGTGATGGTGCAGTCCTATGGAAGGGTCACCCCCAGCCCACAGAGACACAAGCAGCTTACACTCTGCCTGGGATTTAGGAGGGATGCTGGGTACAGGTACAGGATCCGTTATTCGAAAACCTGTTCCCCGGAAAGGTCCAAAATACAGGAAGGGCATTCTCCATTGACTCCATTGACTCCAACATAATCTAACCCTTTTCTCTGTAATAATAAAACAGTTCAGTGTACATGATCCCAACTAAGATCCTTATTTGTGGCAAACCAATCCTACTGGGTTTAATTAATGTTTAAATTATTTTTGTAGACTTATTATGGAGATCCCTTATCTATAAAACCCCAGGTTCTGAGCATTCTGAATAACAGATCCCATACCTGTATATTAGTATCACTTTCTTTCTGTACCAGCCTCAAACATACTCTTTTATTTGATGCAATACTATATTATATAGCACACACATATACTCACTACTACTACTACTTTGTCCGTGACAGACACACAATTAAAAGTCAGTGTCATTAGGAGCCAAATAACCCTCATGCATGTTTTTAGAATGTGGGGAAATCACACCAATTTCATGTATAAACCACTGTACCACCATGTTGCCTTGTTTTTTTAATTAGAGCATTTTTTTTGGCCAAACATGCTTGATGACCTGTGGATGCCACAAACATGCCAAAATGGCAGCAACTTCAACATGCATTATTTATGTTACTGTAGATGAAACCCAGTACTCTCTAGCATTTAGCCATGTAGAATTCCAATTCATCTTAGACTACTCTATACATACAGGGCATTTGCATATTTACATGAAAAGGACTAATATGTTGGTTAATCTGCTGACCACTGAATAAATTTTGCATTCCAATGCGGCAATAACATTAGGGAAATAATATTAGCAATGCAAACTTATTTGATGTTTTGAATTTCCCTGAAACTGCTGTGACGCATAATTTATAAAGCAGCAGCTATGCCAACATACAGCCTGCAGGGAACCCATACTAAAACACACACTTAATCCATCATTTCTGGATGCCACCGGTACCGGACAGTTCCGTTTTTACACGGATTCTGGATTTGTCCACAAACCCCAAGTTCATGGTGAAACCCTGAAAAAGTCTTGGTACACATATCATATGGTGAGAAGTACTGATTAAATCACTTTGATACTTGAGAAAGTTCTCCAATAAAAACTAATCTTGATTTAAAAATGTACTTTTCATAGATATGTCATGCTGAAATTGATTCTGTCTCTCGAGGGATAACACAGCACAACCACAGATGCAACCACAGGCACTCTTACATTTATTACCTATAAAGGGGGTAGGTGAGGGGCTAAAAGAAAAAAAGAGTATCCACTCCCATTTGTAAACACAAACCAATCAAACCTTTGAAGCTGTCAGGCCTGTAAAAACTTAAGAATGCCAGCATGATGTGGTTATCCAGTTTCTTTATGGTTTATGAGGGTACAGAAGCCTATACAAATACATGGAATGCGTTATCCTAAAACCTGTTATCCAGAAAGCTCCAAATGGGAAGGTCATCGCCCCCTCCATTTTATTCAAATAACTCTCATTTTTAAAAATGATTTCCTTTTTCTTTGTAATAATACAACTGTACCTTGAACTTGATTCCAACTGACATACAATTAATCCTTATTGCTGGGAAAACAATCCTATTGGGTTTATTTAATGTTTAAATGATTAAAATTACAGAAAGACCCCTTATCTGGAAAACCTTAGCATTCTGTATAACAGGTCCCATACCTGTATGTTGTATGCATAGAGATGCCTAATGACACTGTATAAGGAGGCCTAGTGTAAATTGTGCACTAATGGAGACGTAATAGAGAGAGCTTCCCCCAAGCCCATCAGTTAAGGCCAAAAATGCCATCAATGCCACACTGATCTGATACTCTCAAGCTCTCTAACGTAGTGCAATAATAATGCAACAAAATGACCAAATATATGTTTTAGGATTATAACAATATTTTCCCTCTTTGGAAAGTGACAGTCTATTCCATTGTTTATGATTTAATTACACTGAACTCTGCTATTATTCATTTCCAGTAAATCTCTCTTCAAATATATCCATATTTATTCCTCTTGTGGTGGGGGAAAGGAAGGCACAAGCACAACAAGCCATAATTACCCTCTACATTCCCATTCACGCTCAACAAAGTATTTCCCCAACAAGATCATCTTTCTAGACAGTTCTTGCTTGACACAAATAGCACAGTACAGTCAATAGTGTGTTGCAATACATTTACAAAGAGGGATATCAGGTCACACTGCTTAACAAGTGATCCTAAGTGACAGTGACAGAATCCACCAACTGGAAATCCCCCGAGCCTTCTTAGAAAGCATATCATGAGACTTCAAAGTCCTCGGCAGGCATGCACTCCCTGTGCACGGGATACAGGGGGAATATACTGTGCAGGCGATTAAACGTGACGAATTCTGAGTGAACATGGGGGGGTGCTAACTAGGTTATGGAGCACAAATAAATGTCAGAAAAAAATAGGAGTAAGTATAAGCATATCTAGGACATTATCATTTGATGTGCTTTCTATTATAGGAGATGCATATAAGCCATCCTAATTAATAGGGCCCTTTTTGCCGGCAGCATCAGTCAGTGTTTCAATGTAATGTATACACCCTTCTACTGTACATCACAGTGGAATATGCTGTCATTTTATAAATACTTGTTTATCATAATAATTCTCTCTACCATGAATAAAATCTAATTAAACTTACCCTCCCCCTCCACCACCACCACTTTCAATGAGAACATAACCCCAAACCTCTAGGCATGTCCCCAAGTCCTTCTATTGCTGTATTATATGACGTTAAACACAGGAAGGCAGATTTATGCATTTTCCAGTTCAAGAGGTTTTTTGTAACATGACTGAGAAAAAAAATAAAATAGCAATTAATAAACTAAAATAAAATTGCTTGAATGTTAAAAATAAACCTTCCATTTTTCATTCGATTTTTTAATACTATATTTGCCCCTAAGACAATGACAGAAAATCTTTGGGTTTGAGATCAAGGGGCCACAGCACTGAAAACTTCTGGCACCTTTACAAAAGCAAGAGTAAGCCCTACAACAGGGATTCTTAACCTCTTGGTTGTAACAAAATACACTGATTAATAGATAGAGAGGAGCTGCACTGGATGGTGTGTATGTGTGTGTTTATATGATTTAATATTATGGCTACTTAATTCATTGCCTTTCTTAATCCATTTGGCCACAAATATACAAGTATGGGATCCTGTAAATAACAAAAAAATGACTGATGGATAATTAATCACTGTAAACAAACTGTGGAGTGCAAATAGACGGGGTACCTTATCATGTGTATGGCCATGGAGTGTGGGGTTTGTATGTTATAGATAATGGATTAATAAAGATTCTTCTATTTTATAATACATTTTTGGAGTGTAAAACATATTTTTTGATACACATGGGATACATAATCCAGAAGCCCATTGTCTAGAAAGCCCCGAATTATCTCTTGTAGACTATTTTTTTCTAAACAATTTTTCCTCTGTAATAATAAAACAGTACCTTGTAATTGATCTCAACTGAGATATAATTAATCCTTGTTGGAGGCAAAAACAATCCTATTGGGTTTATATAATGTTTAAATTATTTTTTAACAGACTTAAGGTATGGAGATCCAAATTACAGAAAGACCCCGTTATTTGGAAAACCCCAGGTTCCAAACACTCTGGATAATGGGTCCCATACCTTTACTGTATATATACACATTAACAATACATCCTTTGTTGTGAAAGATCTCAGGAACCATTTATGTTGGGAGAAGCTCACCCTGATCCTATCCCTGTTTAGAGAAATGAATGGGAAAGGGAAATTACATTGTTATGGAAAAATGTATTTCTGAGAGCTGAAGGCTGGGTCTTCAGCCAACAGTCGCTTGCCCTTTGACTCACACTATATAAATATGTCACTGGAGAACGCAATGGAAATTTGAGTTTAAAAGGGCACGGTCTTTCTCATGATGTGCTCAATCTGTTAGAATTATGTATGAACACATAAAGACTTCTCTTGAGTTGTTTCCATTTAATAAAAACATCTATTCATGTGCTGGAGGGGAAAATGATGCCTATGTAGGAAAGAATGCCAGTAATGTGACACAGACTCCCACACCCCCCATTTAGTTTTCTAAAGACCTGAAGCCATTGTGATGCCACTCTATTTAGGGCCGTGGCATATGGGGAGATTAGTCGCCCATTTTGTCTCAAGGCAACTTCTGCAATTTCGGGAAATCGCGGTGCCACATATGCCATCCCACCGGCGATTTACATTCAAGCCAGTGGGATGGCATATCGGGAGATTAGTTGCCCACAAAAAGGGAGATTTGTCGCGGGTGACTAATCTCCCCGTCTACCACGGCCCTAATGCAAACTCTCTCCATTTTTCGAGCTACAGCAGCCTTAATCTACAACCCTGAATCTACATGGAGCACTAAAAGTCAGGTATCTGCTAACTGTTCCCTGTAGAACACACTCAGCTCCATGAAGATATTACAGAACAGGCCAAAATGCACATTTCTGGGTCTAAAAGCCTCTGTGCCACATCTGCTGCTATCCATGTAAAGCAGCCCTTAGAAATGATTGTCTTTCTTCTGCCACCCCTCACTCTGGTCTAGTTGACTCTCCTCTCTCTGGTACCCCGTTCTACCAATATGCACCATGATTCTACACCCCTGGCTACTACACCACAATGGGCGGCAGAGACAAGGGCGAAGACAGACAGAGAAGTAAAAAAACATGAGGGTTCAAAGGGAGAAAGCCTGAAATTACTTTGTCTATGACTGCTAAACTCATACAGCACCCCTATGCAAAGTGACAGTCACACACAATTGCAAACATATTTTTTCTTTACATCTTAAAAACAGTCAGAATTTATTCATACTGAAGTTTGTAATTAGCAATGATAAGGATCAAGTTTCTAAATTTCCAATACCGAAGCTCATGAGGGTTGTATTAAGAAACTGCCTTAACCTAAATGGCTTACATTAGACCCAAAAAATAAGTACTGGCAGTGAGGAAAAGGGCTTTCCATTGCATGCCTGTACCATTTATCTGGTAATCCTGCCGAAAAGCTTAAGGCTTCTTATAACCATCCATCAGCAGGATCTGGCGCAAACAAATGTAAAACAAGGAGACATAATTATGCTTTATAAATAAAAACCTGCCAGTTGTAATGCAAAACCTGTTGATACGTTAAAGAAATTGTTTGTATAGATGGACATTTGATAAGCATACTATTTTGTATGTAAATCCCTTAACAACTAAAAAACTTGGCCAACACACCATGTGATTATCATGTTGTCTAATAAGACACCATTGTTTTACTCTTCACCCTAACAAGGCAGATCTATATATAATGTAAATATCAGTCATGTTACCTTAATTGTGCGTATGTTCCTATTTCAGTTTGTAAAAGAACAAATGAGCATGAGGGTTATAAACCGGTGTTCATATTGAGACTCTTTCTAAGGGGAGACATGCAAGAGTAGAATAAAGAGTGCACATATTATGTGAATGGGTGCCTTACATCTGCCCACCAGGTTCTTATTTGCTAATATCTAAGGTGAACCTACTAGTGTGGAGACATCATGTTCACAAGCTGCTTCATGAACAGGATGGAAACCTTTGTGCACGTACACATATATTTGTAGTTTGATCTGACACATTTTTGTACGCAACAGATGTCGCTCGACTCATGAGTTGGAACGTTCCTTTGAGAACATACATTGGCCCTCTGCTCTCCCTTCTCACCATATGTTTAACTTTGGCATAGAAATGACTGCTCATAACATTGATGGCAATGCTCACCCTGCAGACAGTGTGGCTCTTTGGTAACCACAAGACAGAATATAAAATAATGTATATTTCATATATATATAGATATAGTTACATAGGGTTGAAAAAAGAGTCCATCAAGTTCAACCCTCCAAGTAAACCCAACACACACAAACCTATACTGACCTATCTATCTATAGACACAAGCATTTGGATGACACTGCACTATAAAGACTACATAGACCCAGAATGAGAAATGCATGTTGAAGCAACTCCATGAAGTAACCAACTTGACTGAATCCCTGTGGTGTGATGGGAATCTCCATTCACCCTACAGTGTTGGCACCGGGGCGTGAATGTTTATTGCGCTGATGCAAAAGGATCATTCAGCCGTGCACAAGCTTCTGTCAGAAAAGATATTTCCTGAGCTCTGTAAGGTAGCAAGAGATAGAGAGAAGAGCCAAACATATATTACTAGGCAGCACAACTAATTATGGGGTATTGTGGGTAAAAACATGGCAAACTGCATTAGTTTTTCAGCTTCCTTATTAAAGGAAAACTATACCCTCTCTTTAAAAATATATTACATGAGACAGTGTTTAAATAAAATTGATGAAAAATCTATTTTTCTAATAGTATGTGTCACTGGATAATACTATTAGGAAACAGTGCCATTTTAAGTACTCAAGTTCAACCCTTTGACTCATAAGAGGCACCATGCTCACAAACCAAGGGCACGCATACATGTTGGGTAAATTCAGCCAATTAATGGACAGAGTTCTGCCTCTGACGCCCACACCACTTCCTGTTACAGTTAGAACTGCATTATTTCCTGTCAGCTGATCTCTGAGGGAGCGCACAGCCCATCACTAAATGGTGGCTCAAGGGAAAGGATGTAAAAGAGTCTTTATAGGTCACTTATTATGATCTAAAATATCTGTTGGTGAACTTCTAGTTTTACTTTAAATGAACTCTTATAAAATAAGTTTAAAAGATGTAGAAAGCAGCACAACTTGTGTGACATAGTTCCCTTGAAAAGTAAAACTTAGGTCTCTCTTGAAAAAAAAGCCATTGCTAAAATAATGATCCAACAATGGAGGTGGAAGAGGAATGAGGGACAGGAAGGAGAAAATGTAAGCTCTATAGATAATAGCAAGTTAAAATAGAAGCAAGACTTGTGAAAAGCTATTGCCAGATTCTTTGCTAAGCCCCGAGGGCCTGGCTTGCTGCCGCCTTTCCTTTCTTCAAAGACTAACTGCCAGGTTTAGACCTTTAAAAGCAAGCGCTTCATGCAGCACCCTCCTAGCCAGGTGACAGGCTTGGATCTACTGTCGACAGCAAGACCACACAAATTCCTTCCTGGGGCCATGCATTAACACATTTCCACTGTCAGAAGCCTCACTGTGCATTGTTCTACACACATTACACCCTGATGCAACATTCCTCCTAGCCAAGGGTTTCAAAAAAAGCACAGCAATTTCCTACACTCTCTAGTATTGTTGTATCTCTTTAAAATATGGTTTATGGCCTTCATCCGTGTGATATAATTATCAGCTTTGGACTTTCCTTTTGTTCTGCAAGGCTGCAGGCTGGAAACATGTCCAGTGTAATTCAGGCCCGGGTAATTGCTGTGCTTTCAAAGTTAAGCTTCCTGTGCAATATAGGAGGCAATTTTAGTGGCACAAAAGAAATACTGATGTGTAGGTAGCAAGATGAACAGTGGCCAAAATTCACTTCGTTTTTTCCCCCTCTAGCTTCTATGAAGTCGCATGCTTTAGTCTCATAAAGGAGCTAAAATGCAGAAGCATGAATATTAGCACCAAAATCCACTCCATGTGTGCACTGACAGGCGGTTCACTGCCAGGGCCGCTGCTGGCCAAAAGGGTGCCCTAAGCAGAAATTTACTTTTGTGCCCCCTCCCCCAAATATTACGGAAGTGCCCCCAATAGAAATCTCCCCCATAAACAGTGCCCCCAATTGCCCCATAGACAGTACCCCCCATAGACAGTAGCCCCCACACACAGTGCCCCCAATAGAAAGTGTCCCAATTGCCCCCATAAACAGTGCCCCCAATTGCCCCATAGACAGTACCCCCCATAGACAGTAGCCCCCATACACAGTGCCCCCAAGAGAAAGTTCTCCCATAAACAGTGCCCCAATTGCCCCCATAAACAGTGCCCCCAATTGCCTCATACACAGTACACCCATAGACAGTAGCCCCCACACACAGTGCCCCCAATTGCCCCCATAGAAAGTACCCCCAACAGACCAAGTCATCGTTGGCGGCTCCTTCTCTCTTATGCCGCGGCAACAGGCACTTCTATAAGGTTGCGCCTCGTTGCTGACGTGTGATGTCATATGCACGGGCGCAACCTTATAAAAGGGCCTGTCGCTGCCGCATAAGAGAGAAGGAGCCACCGCCGATGACTTGGTATGTTGGTGCGCAGACTGCGTACTCTGCGTAGGGAGCGGCGGTACTGGGTGCCCCCCTGGGAGTTGGTGCCCTACGCAGAGTGCGTACTCAGCGTGTAGGGAGCGGCGGTACTGATCACTGTAACCATGAGGGAAGGTGAGAATCTTGTCTCAGGTGGCAGCTCCCCACAAGATAGCAGGGGTGGCAAAAAGCTACTCCTGGTAACTTTAAGAGGTAAAATTCCGAAGGTAAGGGCATTGGAAAGGCCACTTCAGGGCAGGCAGAGCTTTCAGTGCAGATGTGGCAGACAGGAGTGGTTTGGATTTTTCAAGCTGACTGCCCCAAGTAAATTTTAAGACAGAGATTCTCTGAAATTCCAGAATAAGTTGTTTTCTTTGGGCGGTTATGTGGCCAAAGAAAGTTATTATGGCAGCACACAACTATTTGTTTTCACATCATACAAAGTTTGCAGCTGGTCCAGTAGCAATAGTAGCCATAGCAATAAGGCAGGTAGCATATTACTGGTCATCAGTTTGAAAGCGAAACATCTGGCTGCCGTGAATTATTAGACATGGTGCAAACTTCAACTTTTATTACATTGACCCAATAGATTACCATGAGAGAGAATCTTTGCCTAAAACTAGCTTTAAAATTAACATTCATGCAGTGATCCTTTGGTGTGGCGGATAAGGGATTAAATCTGGGCAACCGTTCAGGTGGGTGCAGGTCCGACTGGTGAGTACACTCTTCCTCTGCTCCTGACGTTTCCCCTGTCTTGGAACCTAAGGTGTGCGCAGAAGTAGTGTACAAAGTGGAATGATGCAGGTATAGTTTGGGTGCAGTTAGGGTCGGGTGAGGGATGAGTTTTTACTGATCCACACATCACTTCTGGGCTCCCTGTCATTCTCCGGTCCTGCCTTGTGAGACCAGACCCACAATTTGGCATAAAAAGGAAAGGTACAATACACCAAGACTGGCTGACGGACAGTTCCCAAAACAAGACAGTAGGCATGTATTAAGATGAAACATTTATGAAATATTAGGACACAGGGCATTGTTAATGATTCCGAGCATTTGGTCGAACAGGGCATTGTGCCCACATTTTCTAGTAAAAGTCATCTGATTTGGCAGACAAATGGCAGAGATTTTATATAGATTTACAGAAGATTGCACAGAGCACTACTGTCAATATGCCGGTATACACCAACCATGGTGCAAAGTACTATGAAAGATGCAGATTGAGTAAAAATTAAATGCTTTCAGCATTGAGCAAACAATTGTCCGTTACTTTTGAACAAAAGAAATATTCAAAATTGATGTTGTTCTTGAAAGGGTCATGCCATACTGTATGTAGTGTATATATGAACAGCATAACGCTATTGGAAAATGTACGTATGTCAGGAGATTAATTACCTGCATGACTAAAATACAATGGTAAATGTATTATGTGATAAAGAATCGATAGGAGTGTTATCAGAGGTATGATTTAGCTGCTGAAATATTCCAGTAATCCGCTTCCCTCTAGTCAATTATTAACACAGGCTATTATAAGTTAATATGTAGAGAACACAGAAATACCCCTTGCCATTTCATCTTTATCTGGGCACAAAACTATTTGCACAGTGGATTTTCATCTAACACAAAGGAAAATAGATTCTTTTCTTTCCAAATCAGCAAATAATTATAACAAAAACGTGCATTATTGCGCTTTTAAGACTCAAATCAAAGCCATATCTACATGTACATACAAAGCAAATATTGAATAAGACAGATATTGTTGTTAATAAAAAAAACATAAAAGCAAGGCTTCTCCCAGCTTCCCCTGTAATTAGCACATCAAAGAGGTCTGTGTTGGGAGCAAGTACAGCTACTGCGCTTATCAATTATAGAGCAGCTAATTAAGGTCCGAGGCTTTTGCGTTGCTTTAACTGAAAATCAGCATCACTGAAGTCTTACAATCCAAGGTAATAAATATTTATGGGGATTTAGATATTGATTTGATGCAGCATAACATTTTTTTTTTTTTTTAAATAGTAGTATTCGAAGAAGCAGGGGGTTGAAAAGTCTACTTTAACCACCTATTTTACAAATCTGTTAATCAAATATAGCTGTCCTTGGGAGTTCATTTTCAATTTTGAGACCTATTGTCGATTTCCCAGACAATAGCCTTAACCGTATGTCCAGATAGTTGGGAACTATGGATGAAATTAGCCAAACCGCTCAAGCAAATCCAGACAATTCGTGTCCAGGATTTGCTTGAGGACATAGATGACTTCCAGCACTTATTAAAAATCTGTCCTTGACCTGAACCAATTAAGAAAAAAACATTTGTCTAGCAAGGTCACCAAAACAGCTCGTTCTTGCCTAATTTGGCAGACAAGATGGTGAGCCAAATTGGACTAATTTAATTTTTTGACCTTAAACCAATTACTGGTCATAATCAGACCTGCTAGGAGAGAACTACCTTAATTGGCATACTCCCTGCCAGATATCTGTCAAACAGGACACTTTTTTGGCTCAGTACAAGGACCAATAAACTGCCAACTCTGCCTGGAGAGGCAATTTGACTGCTAAGGTAGGCCCATTTTAAACCAACATTATGGCACACAGCCAGGACTGGAACTAGGGGGTAGGCATATAAGGCAGTGCCAAGGGCACAACCTATTCCACCTACTAATAGTTTAGCCTTCTTTAAATAAAGCTACCTCACTGACTTGCAATGCAATGCGCCATGGTGCAACGCATGTCTTTATCCTGCTTTGCAACCCCTGCCCCAATCAAGGGTGGGGGTGTCTTCAGTGCAACTTATGCTTGGCCCAGCACTGCACACAGCAAGCGTTCCTATGTTTGGATGTCCTTTAATAAATATTAATCAAATAAACAAAGAAAATACTAAGTCTCCTAAAAAAAATGATGGTATTTTACTTTAATTGGAAAGTGAGGCTCAAAGATTCCAAGCCTGACATGATTCAGGTTTGAAGAATCAGTCTTAGACTGTGTGTTTCAGAAACGTGTCATTAGCAAAGTTGTACCTACTTCAAGCAGCTTCATATTTAGCAAGAAAACAGTGACAAATGTCGAGTTATGGGAGTAAAAGGTGTCAAGAATATGTGAGAGATCTGAGAAGTGACGGGGAAGCTGTGCCAGGCTTCTAATTAGAAGTTAAGTGTTTCTCAAACTTGGTATCTTGCGGAAAGGGAGGGAGAAGGAAAATAAAAGATTCCTTTAATAATTCATGATAAGAAGAGTTTGCTCATGTACCTTGTACTTGGCAAAGGGGAAATGAACAGGTTTAAAGCTACAATCGTGCTGATAAATCTTTTGTACAGCCCTTGAAGCTACAGTCTGCATAGATTTGCTTTGGCGGGCTTGCCTCATAAGGGAAAACATTCAGCTGAGCAATAGCTAAAAGCTGCAATTACTTGAACAGAAAGTGATTTACCTGCTAGGGGAAAGGCACTGCAAGTACCAATGGCCCATTTTTTTAATGCAGAAGTTCTTGTCCTGGGGTTTTCAAAAGCTAGCAGCCCCACTAAGGAGAGGACTCCTGTTATGTCTTAGGCCTCACAGAGAGTTCAGTATTATGTTTGGAATACTGCACTGATGCACTTGTCCGGCCACTGGTCATTTCTTTTATAGGGTAAAAACTGAATTCTCAGAACATTTGCCTCACTTGGGTCTAAACTTGCATTGGTTGGGTAAACATTTCTGGTAAATTACCACAATGAAACTGCATTAAATTATATTGAATGGGAAAATGTTACATTCACAAAATATTGTTCAACAAATCTAGTCTTGCTGGCTGTCCCACTGCCCCCACAAGGGGCTACATTACCCCCAATGGCATGCTTATCGTAGCACAAAAACATAACTTCTTCCATTATGTAAGCCACCACTACAGAAACAGATGGCTAAGGCAGATTGCCTGTAAATGCACACACACCTGACTCAGCTACAGAAACACAATCAGCATTTTGTAAATTACCTGAATAGGAATGTTCATAAACTGATTGCAATCTTAGCACTCCTTACTGTGAGATTTAAATGATGGAATGTAGCAATAATTGGGCACTAGGAAAGTGGAGGCGTTCTAAAGGAACAGTTTGGTATAAAAATGAAACTGGGTAAAATGGATAGACTGCGCAAAATAAAAAATATGCAAAAATGTTGTCTATAAAGGCTGGAGTGATTCAATTGCAAACAAACTGAACAGTTATGTCCCATAAGCCCCCCCCCCCCCTTAAGTCACTGATTGGTTACTGACTGCTAACAGCTTAGAGAGCTGTAAAGGAGGAAGTAGTGTTCTGGCCATTATGTTAGACATCTGCCCGCTCCAGCCTGTATAGATTACACTTTTGGCAAACTATATTGAAAATGTTTTTATTTTGCGCATTCAGTCTATTTTACCCAGTTTCATTTTTACATATGTGCTGCTTCAACTTTCCAAAGTCGCCCAAAGTTTCCTCGTGAGGTAGAGATTAGTCATGGGGTGACTAATCTCCTTGTCAGTCATTGGTCAAATATGAACAGACAAAATTGTCTCACTCTGTCCCTCTGGTTTCAATTTCTAATACCAACCATTTGCTTGTTTATAAGGCAGCCATATAAAGACTGATGTACAAGTTATATAACTAATAATTTATTCTGTCAAATTAGCCATACACTTAGAAGTTCAGCCCCTTTTCCGGTGTGCCAGTGTCCCATACACTTAAAGACACTCCAAGGAATTTCTAATATCCAAAGTTGGTCATACAAACATTAATACAGAAGGGCAGTTAGACCAATGTTGATTTTAATATCCAACTAGCAGTAAATTAATGACCACTTTGGGAAGCAGTTACCAGAAATGTGATCTACTGATGTCTTTATTTTGCACATGACTGAGGCACTGACAGACCTGTGAGAGGGAACCCAGAATATATGGCCACCATAAGCGACTGGTAGCCACCTCAACTTGTTGAAAAACAGCACAGAAAGTTTTATATGTAATAAATTCTATCTAAGCTATTAAATTATATTGATTAAATACAGTAAAAAAAATAATCATACACTAATTCTCCAGATATCTGTAGAAGTCCATCATCTTTAATTCTCTCTCTCTGTTATACAAAGAGACTCACAGGTCAGAACAAAGCATAGTAACATTCCTGCAGAGAATATGTGATGTACAAATGTACAGACAACAGCTAATATGGGGCATGTTACGTTTCTGAAGAAATTCTCTGCCTGGAGTCTTCTTTGCGTGTTGACACACTTTCCATGCATATTATAAATCCCTCTGATCTCCTGGCCTGCAGGCATTGCTCTTGCCAGCTGAATGACTAAATCATGCAATGACCTAGGTTAGACAATCACAATATGTTTTAATGCCATCTCCCCAAACCAGTATTTTCACTCTTTGTTACATTCCTATTGGCTATTTTAAGCAATCATCCATGTACGATTCACCTAAAAGATAAGAGGAACCCTCACCATGGCTTTACACAGCACGGTTCATTTGCTCCCATCCGTGTCTCAAAGCTCAGCAATCCCTGCATACAATTAATCTGGCTGAATTCACAGCAGCTTCCTTGGAAACTTCTTTCACCTCCCAGTATTTTCATTGTACATTTTCAATGTGTAATTCATGGGACATTTTTTTTTTAATTGTAATAAATATGCCTGTTTTTAAATTGTGGCTGTAGCCTAAATCTTCAATGTTATGGCTTTAGGGTTAAATTCCTCCTGTCTGAAATACCTTTTAAGTTGTCCTCACCAACAAACACTGGAGCAATTAACATATAGAAAGAAAACATAACATTCTTGGAGAATGACGGCATGGTACGGCTTGTCATATACTGGGTTGTCACACACGCACACACACACACATATATATATATAGTGGAATTGGTGTCTTGGTATCCCAATACGATGAATTTGATCCCAACACACAACAGTATCGTGCTCAGAAGCAGTGACTTTACAGACGGCAGGACTTTTCAGCTTAAAAAGTTAAGTATTGGAGCTGGGAGTAGGTAAACGGTGATAGAGCATTTTGCCTCAAATATCCAACATAAATATTGCTGTTTAGGTCCCTTTCTAAGTGTTTGCTCATTACAGAGCAAGTGGTGATTTGCACAATGCCACTGTTAACTTGCAATAATGACCTTTTTGGTTGAATAGGAGGAGTGATTAAATATTTGCAGCCCTCAAGTATCCCTTCCTCTGGCAGAATATCCATGGCTCTCCAGCTGTGTTTGCAAAGGATCTGAGAATCATAGTTTGGCTATACCTAGAGGACTGTAGGTTGAGTGTCCATGAGATTACAATTTCACCCTATTTAAGATGGATTCCTGTTATACTGGTCTGATCATATTTCTTTAACATTAAAGGGATACTGTCATTTTATGGTATATTTTTATTTTTAAATTACACTGTACTGTTCTGTACACTGCTTTCAGGTAGCCTATTGTTTCTCCTACTCCCATGTAACTGGAGGAGTCCCAAGCTGGACTTGGATTTCTTACTATTGAGTGCTATTCTGATACCTACTGGGAGCTGCTATCTTGCTCCCTTCCCATTGTTCTGCTGATCGGCTGCTGGGAGGGGGGTGATATTACTCCAACTTGCAGCTCAGCAGTAAAGTGTGACTGAAGTTTATCAGAGCACAGGTCACATGGCTGGTCACCCTGAGAAATGAAGAATATGGATTACCCCTTTGTGGAATTTCAAAGTTAAGTATAAAAAAATTTGTTTGTGTTTTTGAAAAATGGATTTCAATTCAGGATTCTGCTGGAGAAGCTCTATAAACTGTTTTTCACATGCCAGTATTCCTTTAAGAAAGCATTCTGTGCCCCTTTGTTGTTGGCCTTATATGGAGGGCGTTACTGTGATCGACACCTGTCCTGTTTTTCACCGGCCACCTGCTAAGTCTGGGCTGGTATTACAACTTTACCAGCATTACCATTGCAAATTAATTTGCAATTCCCCTAAATTTCCCACCTCCCTGCCCAATTTCAACTCTGTCTGCTCGGAATCCACCACAGGATTTGTTCACTTCGCTCACTGAAACACCATAATCCCACTCCTGCTATGTCATAACTCTGCCCTGTGACTTCATAACCTGCCCTGTTATGGCACTCTAACTTTACCAACGCTATGGGCCGCCACAGTAAGAAGGAGTTAACCCTACCTTCACCCTGTATTTTTAATCTGGTGCATTAGCAAGTAGTAAATACAGTGGCACTAACCCCCCGTAACACTCTGAATCCATGCAGAAATCACAATACTTGTTAGATCAACAACTCTCTTTGGCTTATGAGGGAAAAAATAAATCCAAGTTTGTCGTAAACAAGTGAGAAATAGGCAGCTATTTATAACCCTATTTCAAACTGTGTAAAATCCAGCATATATACAAACCTGTGTTTTGATTTTAGGCGTATGTGAAGCCCAATATAAATTTCAGCCATAAAAGGCATTGGTCTCTTTAAAAATGCTGGGGGGGGAAAAAACTATTTTATCACTGCAACTTTTACAATTTTTTTTTTTTTTAGTTGTTTTTTCTTTCCAACCAAACTTTTTACTCTGAATTCTGCCAGGTCTGGGGTGAGGGAAACCAATAGTATCAAGCAGGGTGCCCCATTGGAGTAATAAAGGATACAGAATACTGCGACTATTATCATGATGCATGATGTACAAACTTGCATTAAGAAGAAATATACAAGATTTATAAATATTTCATTTATTTTGCACCACATTTTATAGCTTTATAACTAGTCCCCATCGACAAACCAAATGAGAAGGTAATGAGGACCTTGCTCTACAATAGTACAGGTATGGGATCCATTATATGGAAAGCCATTATCTAGAAAGTTCCGAATTACTGAAAGTCCATCTCCCATATACTCCATTATAAGCAAATAATTCTAATTTTTAAAAATGATTTCCCTTTTCTCTGTAATAATAAAACAGTACCTTGTACTTGATCCCAACTAAGATAAAATTAATCCTTATTGGAGGCAAAACAATCCTATGGGGTTTATTTAATGTTTAAATTATTTTTATTACATGTAAGGTATAGAGATCCAAATTGCAGAAAGATCCCTTATCTGCAAAACCCCAGGTCCCAAGCATTCTGGATAACAGGTCCCATACCTATAAATATAAGTTGTATATAATGCCCCTTAAACTTATCATTATCATTATCTGTACTACTTAACAGAATATGGGTCACTATACTTGCTTGCCATAGAAACGATACCAGGACAAACCTGGCAGACAATAAAGCATTAATGTATTGCATGTTCATCACAGAATAATGCCAGTGTAATTGGAAAATTGTAAAAAAAGACCTTGAGTTCAGAGCACAAAGAATCCGTAGAGTACGACAAAGAATTTTATTGTTTTCCTTCCCTTCCCAATAAAGAGGAGATGCCCCTCGCTGTGTTATTTGATGGAGGCGACCTGCTGGGAAGGGTGGAAAATGGATAGCATCCAGAAATAAGCCAGAGACCCACCACTGCGTGCTGTTATTGCAGGAAGCGGGCTGAGCCATAAATGGGGGTCCGTGGGGACAAACTAGCACAGTCTACTAGACAAGGAGGCAACATAAACACATTGTAAAGAAAGGGAACGCTCAGTGGTGCATAACTAACTAACATGCCAATTACTTCCTACTGTAAATGATCACTTTTATAACATTTCTTATTGATGGCAAGATTATTTGCAGGCATTTATTGCATTCATTTTAATAATGGGTCCCTCCACATTTTGTGCAGTATATGTGTGTCTGGCTAAACTCCAGCGTCAGCCAATAGGATGCCTATTACGCTGACAATGTGGGATATTAAAGTCTGCAAAGGCTTTAAACTAACAGTGGGTTGTCTGGGTATCTGTTGCACAATGGGAACACCTTAATTAGCTTCTGCCAGGAGCAAGAAAAGTCTAGGCCTCTGACCTATACCACCCTTGAAGGAATTATAATGGTGCAATTATTTAAGGCACACTGGGGCAAAGCTACAATAAGCAATGCTCAGGGTGAGAGTCCTACAGTGGAAGAGGGTACTGATGTAGCCATATCAGAAGCATATGTCCGTTTGCAAGCAGAGTTCATAGGGATGAACACCGAAATGTAGGTGCAGGGCAAGTTCTTAAAAACTATTTATAAGAGACCTTCATAATAGTCATCACTTCAGAATAACTGCTAAGAACAAAGCCTTTATAAAGCAATCTCCTGGCAATGCCAAATCAGTTATCAGCACCATAAGGTATGTCATTGCTTTACGCATTGTAGTTACAGGACCTCAGATATCTCACTCAGCATTCACATCAATCCCAAGTCCAGGAGAACTTGTAATTTAGCTGTTAAACAAAAAAATATATATTTCTGTACTCTGGAAACAAGGAGGAGGAACAAACACCTAACAGGTCACTGCCAAACATTGGGCCTCACAATTCTCTTTCTCTGCATAGAAAGCTCTTTATTGCTACAACAGTGACCAAATAGCTAATCATAGTCTTTATTTGCCACCCCAAAGAACTTTTTTCATCCGTGTGGCTCACCCACCCCTTTTTACATCTGAATGTGGCTCACGAGTTAAAAAGGTTGGGGATCCCTGTGCTAGTGGGAAGCTGCTATGGGTGCTCAAAGAAAAGGCAGAGTTGCATGTATGCAGACGACACACAGAGCCTCCATCCCTTACTGATGTGGAAATGAGGACAAGGAAGATGGTTCCCGTGTTTCTCAAACTGACATCTTGTCTCACAGGACTAAAAGTCACAGCCATTGTACAAATACACTGTCACCCCTTATTATTCCCTCATTGCCGTATGAACAGTGACAGTTAACGAAGGCACCTACCTGCCGAACAACTTGCAGGGATAGCAGGAGTTGAATAAATTATCATTAGGCACTTAATTCAACATCACTATACAAATCTGATCGTTTTGCGTTGCAGTGTGACACTTTGCAGTCCCCATGGGTATTTTTCTCCTTACTGAACATTACCAGCATTCAGGGGGGCATGCGCGAGCTGCACGTCTCTTGTCTTGCTGCTGAGATTCTTAGGCACTTCTGCAAATTCATATAGCTCTAATTAGGCTGTGTAAAGGGAAACGGATCCACATTTCCTTGTTCTTCATTATCATCAATGTAAGATTTGGTTTTAGGAGAACTTCCAGACAGAGCAAGTCCCAAGTCTTAGTTGTGTGTGGGTGGGGGGGGGGGCTGCAAAATGGTTTACATATACATCCAATCTGCAGCCCCCCAGCTATTGTTGATCTACAACAAACCTCCCAACTCTCCCGCTTTTCGAGATCTTACTAGCTTATCTGTGGTTAATGGAATGCTCATTGGCCATTTTTGCAGTCATCTTACGGGCTTGTTTCGGGTCAATGGAGTGTTATTGTCCATATTGACAATAATTTTACAGGCTGGGGTTAATATGCTGATTATGTATTTTCTGTAGTAATTATACTGGCACATTGGGGGTTGATATGCTTGTTATCCATTTTTGTAGCAATTATACTGTCACAACTAACGTTAATACGCCCATTAGTCAGTTATCTAGTGATTATAATAGCAAGTCGAAAAGGTTAATATGCTGATTATACATTTTCTGTAGTAATTATACTGTTCGCCATACTAAGCATGGTGCGAGGACCATGTTCCTATGTTTGTCTATGTCCTCTAAGCCCTCTGGTATCTGTGACCATCCTTCTTTTTAGTCTGTTCTGAGTGGACAGCTTATATATAGGGTGTAGGGCAATAAGGATTGACTGGAGTCAACTTAAGCTGGCTACACCTATGGCGATTTCCGATCTTTTGTGCGACCATCGGTTGCACGAAAGATCGTTCCAACCCTCCACTGATGTTCAGGGCTGAATCGTTAGATATGAAGGTAGAAACAATAGGATTTCTACCTCCTTCTGCCGATTCAGCCCTGAACATAGAGTTTGCTCGGGAGCCTTCAATGGCGTCTGATCAAAATCTTTGTCCGATATTTGCAGCCTTCTCCGAAATCGGTCGCCTCGCCGAGTTGCATACACGCACAAAATATCGTACAAAATATTATCGGTGCGTGTATGGCCAGCTTTAGGGACTTCACATGAGACAGGAGATGGCATTGGAAGTGGGTGCTGTGAAAACTGGGAGGCTTAGAAGTGAAGAGAGGAGATGAGAAGGAACATGCTGAGGCACAATATAAGGGATGTAGAGAGGAGCAGGGATGAAGGGCAAGATTAGCTGAACAATTTTCTACATTATTCTTTGCTTGACTTGGAACCACAATGAAGAAATGAACAGAACGAGCAGGAGAATTCAATATTTGTATGTAACATGTATGTGTGGTGCATCCACCTTTCTATTTCACAGCTCTGTGGAATATGTTAGCACTTTTTAAATAAGTGTGAAAAATAACATTAAATTCTTCTAACACTGTATAAGATTATAAGATAAGACAGAAGTGAGGTGAGGTGGGGGCCTTGGAGGCTACTTAGAAGTAGGTTGGAGTGGTCTAGGTAGCCTAGGATGAAAGCTTGGATGAGTGTATTAGTAGCTGCTTAAAGGGGAAGTCTACCCAAACACAACTTAAGCTTTTTGAACAGTAAACACAATTTCAATTCAATTTCAACACAACATCAATTACAAAAATATTATTAATATATCAACAGATGAAGCAGATCAGGTGTCCCAAAAAGAGTGTACAGTCAGATAGGAACAAGTACAGAACCCCGAGGCACTGTCAAACTAATCTGAACTGTAAGGCCTATTAGAAGGGTAAGAGGAAAACGGCTTAATTACAGATACCAAGGGAATGGAGGATTTGAACTAAGCAATGGCTGACACCATCAAAGGCAGAAGATACACCCAGGAGCATGTTACAGACGTGTCCTTTGGCATTGGCAATATGGAGATCATTTGTCACCCTACATAAAACTGTCTCAATAGTACATGCAGGTTAAATGTCAGACTACATGGGGCCCCTTGTTGAAGAACAAGATCACTGCCTTCTAGTGAAATATGTCTCCATGCAGTTCAGTTGCAGGAAATCAATACCAGCTTATATTAGTTTGTATTATGCAAATCTCATTGTGATTTTGTAATACACAATTTGTCTTTATTGCACTAAGCCCATACAGCACAGTAACACAATGTGACCAGCAATGCCTAAAAATATACTGAGATTTGGTCATTCTTTGTGCAAACTAATGTTACCCTATGGTATCACCCTCAAGGAAAAATAGTTTAAAATAATCTTTTATGTATTTGGTTATTACTTTAATTCTCTGTGGCTTTGTTCTGTATCGTTCTGAGCAGCAGTGGGGTCCCAAGCAAAGCAAAAAAGGCAAGGGATTTTGAAAATAAATAATTAGGTTTAAAAAGTGCCATGTATTTAATAGCACCTGGCTAGAGAGCAAATCGCAGTACATTAGAAATGTTACCTAACTGCAGGCCTAATGAGAAGTGAGCCGCCGATGTGCCACCGGGAACCTGCCATACAGACAAAGCCGCTTGTAGAAGACCCTTTAATAAGTGAAATGTTGCCGCTGTTTTACAGGAGACAGGACAAAAGCCATAACTCCTTATGAAACAGATGCATGCTGCTCGATTCCAGATAGGAAACATTAAGTTAATTAAAACCCGTTAGAAAGATGCATTTATAAAGCTGCTTTTATTAGAGCAGATTTTATACCTGGCTGCTTCCCTTGTCAGCGTTTCTGGAAAGTGATGTTTGCAGCTTCCCTTGCACAAAGGAGTCAGGGATGTGACTCAGTGAGCGGTGCAGCTCCCCAGTGTGAGCAATATGTAGCAGGGAGAGGGGTGCCAGCTTATAACCGCACACCAACCAACAGCCTGAGCTCAGCCACAGACACATCTCATTTATGGATCATTGGTGGGGTTCTAGCTGCTCCAAATGCCACACCATCTGTAGTGCCATGGGCTTCTCAATACTCATCTAATGCATTATGATAATAACCAAGATGGGGAAACCTGTAACCCTCATTAAGCATAATTGATACAATTGTGTCTTTTCAAAGGAATGTTGACACTTAAAGTATATATAGACTAAGGTTACTGGATTTCCAAAGTGAAATCAGAAATACTGACAGTTGCTGGGGTCAATTTTTCATGGGAACAGGGAACTGAAATGTGGTCAGTCCCCCTGAAAGGAAGTCTGCCCCCCTGAAACGGGGACTGATGGTAATAAAGACTGGCTGATGAAAGCTGTTAAATTGGCCTCTTCAGACTGAGTTTATTGGCCTTTATAGAGAACCTTTTGCATGCCTGGCTAATATCTGGGCAAAAATCAGTCACATATCTACAACATATCCATCATACTACAAAATTCTGTTGGATGAGGACTGCATTAGGGCAGCAATATAGTCTTCTCCGGACAGGTCTCCATAAGCCCAGAGTATGATCACTCTTGGGCCTGGAGCCAAATAATTAGATCCACTCAATTTGGCCTGCCGTGTAGGTGGCCAAACTGCGCCAAATTGTTTCACAACCTCACCAAACATGCAGTCCTTGCTATGTACTGTATGCTCAGTTTTAATGTCACACTTTTAATTTACAGGGTACTGATATAAGTTATGTATCTATAATCATTTGTCTATTTAAAGAGACAGTTTAGATCCTATATATCGATATATATATATAGATTCTTAAGAGTTTTGTAGCTACAAATCACCAGGACAACAAAAAACTTAAAACTGTGCCATTGCCCTAAAACTGCCCCTGACTACACTAGCTTACCCTCAACACCTGCAAGAACAACATCACTGAACAATTCTGGGGCAACTGTTTGGATGGTTGCATAATGTTCATAATGCAAAATAAACGAGATTAAAAGAAGACGTAACAGGGTAAGCCAATGTATTATATTTCAGTCAAGGAGAACTTGGGGTCTGACACTTATCAGGTTTTGAAGCCTTCCATCTGCTTTCCATTGCCAGAGCTGTGTTTATGTCAGTAAGCTTTCAGCTGCTGCCTGAGCTTTGGAGAACAATACACAATATTAGCCATGTATAAACAGCACTGCCATTTGTGTTTGCTCAAGTAAACAGCTTGCTAATTAAAATCAGTTTAATGCAAAACGAAGCACATTTGGAAAATGGATAGTAAAACCCTGACACCCATGTTTGGGCCAGATAAGGACAGCTGGGAGATACAAGATATGCTGTAATGGGGGCAAACACTATCTGCCCACATTCCCACAAAGCCAATGCAATTCAGTACAAGTGTGGGATCTATTATCTGGAAAGCCATTACCCAAAAACCTACAAAATATGGCAAAGTCATTTTCCATTCTTAATCATATTCTCTGTAATATGTATAGTATCCCAGATAATTGTACAGGTATTGGGACCCATTATCCAGAATGCTTGGGACCTGGGGATTTCCAGATAAGGGGTCTTTCCGTAATTCAGATCTCCTACCTTAAGTCTGCTAATAAAATGAATTAAACAGTAATTAAACCCAACATGATTGTTTAGGCTCCAGTAATGATTAATTATATTTTAGTTAGGATCAAGTACAAGCTACTGTTTTATTATTAGAGAGAAAACGTTTTAAAAATGTGAATTATTTGATTACAATAGAGTCTATGGGAGATGGCCTTTCCGTAATTTGGAACTTTCTGGATAATGGGTTTCCGGATAAGGGGTCCGATAATCTCAATTTATAATCTACTGGATAATGTGTAAAATCCAGGTTACATTCCATGTATGATGTGAACGTAGAAAGCTGGCTTCAGAGCCTTAACAGCCAATCAGCAAGTAGTAATTACTGCTCTTTAAAAGGAAACGTTATTGGTAGCTATGGGTTACTGGACCTGGAGAAATCGGTGCAGTTATGTGATTCCCCTGCGATGCAGTTAGGGAGAGGGTAGAGAGGCATTTGGAAGGGGCTTAGGGTCACAAGCATATTTTTGCTCTCCATTTGATGCAGTTAGGGAGAGGGTAGAGAGGCATTTGGAAGGGGCTTAGGGTCACAAGCATATTATTTTTGCTCTCCATTTGTCCTGAACTGCTCCCACTGACTTGAAAGTGAACTGCCCTCTAGTGCTTGAGCCAGTGGTTGTTCTGGGGATAGCTGCCTGGGCAGACTGGCAGGCAATACCCATGTAGATAAATGCAGGTGTTTTGGGGCATTCTGGAGACAAAAAACATCACTGGGAAGCGTTATTGCTTAGACCACTATGGCATCCCTCACAATATTCTTGCCCCTGGATGTAGTCATCTTGCAAAAGAAATTATGAGGAAAATCTATTCCCTTGTCCGTCTGTGTATAACACTGGTATGTGTGGTATGAGCAGTATGAGCAGCATGTCCCCAGCAAGCAGAGAATGCAAACGAGTCAGTATTCTCTATGCGGCTCCTACTGTCATCATTCCCTCGCCCTTGAGATATCTCCAGCCATGACCTCTGAGGAGTACTGGTCAGGAACAGGTCCCATTAAAATGTTATAATTGAAGGCACATTAACTTCTAGCTCAAGGGGCATAACCTTTATTTACCCTGTCAGAAATATATTTGGCTTGGGCTGATATAAAGCCAGGGAAACAAAACAGTAAGCTAAATATCATCAAAATTTCTTGCTATGCAATGATATGGAGCTGTCCCTTATTGTGGTGTGACAGAAGCTATAATTACTAATGGAGGGAAGACGCAGGCAGGAGCACTCTCACACATACACATACACTGTACAGTTATTACAGTATGTTTGTGGTAGGCTACTTGTCAGTTAGTTTGCCTGCAGCCGAATACTGATGTGTTTGTGTTCCCTTGAGAAAAGGTTACCAGGTCACTTGGAAGATCCAGAATGCACCAAATCCACTTTTTAGGTATTCTGACAAATCGTGAATCTTTCGCAAAGTATTTGTCCAAATGCCAAACCAAATCTGAACCCTAATTTTCAGGGTTTTTTCCAGTGAAGGATAAAAAAAACAAATTCCTTACTTATGTGCAGGTCTGAACTGGGATTCAAAACTGGCCCAGGCATTTGCCAGACGCCACAGATTCCCAGTTTGGGCTTGCTCATGTGACCCAAAGTCATGTGGCATTCGCTTGGATTCGACTGAATATGGAACCTAAACTGGGATTTTGTGCTTCCTACTAACCACTGCACTGCCTGCAACCTGAATGAAATCTGTGAAAGTGGCCCATATGGCACGCACCCTTAAGGTGACATGTTGTTAAATGTATCTAAAAATTTCAAGGTGTGAGGTGAAGATGTAGCAATAAACATTATTATTCAGAGGGTTTTTTTAAGTGCAGGTAACTATGCCCTGAAATGTCACTAGAAAAGATGACTGGAGGGTCCATGAAGTTTTCCAATATTCCATATGCAGTTCTTATTTTATGGAATGGTGGAATTCACGCAATTTTATTTCCCTTTCATGTATATTTGTCTTTAACGCCAAGCAGACATAGGTGATAAACCCTATCTGGCCTGCCAGATATAAATATAAATGTATTTTTTACACAGACATACATGATTCCACATTCTGGAAGGAACCCATGATAGTTTGTCTGTGCTACAGAGGCTAGCGTAACCCCCCTACACTTGTGATGGATTCTGCAACCTTAAATCCATTTTTTTAGAGAATCTGTGCACCACCCACTATAAAAAGCAGAGGGACTAAGATAAGGGGGTGATTATATAACACAGTCAGCACAAGGGATGTTGGGAAATAGTTCTTACAAATAACATGTTACCTTTCAATATGAGGAATCAGGTATATCTGTGTAAAAATAAAAAAAATCTGTAAAAGTTCAGACAGTGTTTATGCTGCTTTTCTACATATGCCCAACTTAGTGAATGAGCGCTTGTCAAAATGGGGGGTATATTTTCATTTGAAATGTGCCAGGATACACTGCATTTGTGTAAGACAAACAGAGGAAGGACAAAGAGAGGAGCATGGCACATAAAACAGCGAGATGTCAGTTCTGGAACAGAAAAGCCTTCCCTAACACTTATCAGGTTCCATCTACATGAAGCCAGGATACCAAAAGAAAGAAATTGCTGCCTCGCTGCAGGGAAACCACGCAGGACATATTTAGCATTCCATCTGACGGCAGTCAGTGGGCACCAGAGACCTTCAGATATGAGTAAAATGAGATTATTTTAGTGTTGGAAATCTTACATTTCTCTGTTGCTCACCTTTTCCAAAGGCGTTATGCACACACTATCAAGCCACGATATTAAACACAATTCTCCATAGCTTGCACTCTGTTGGGCACCTTCCACGCACGGCCCACAGTGTGCTGGTCTGTTGACATGATTCTGGAGATCTTGTTTGATCTCATTTTTTAAGTTGCAAAATTAGTTATTAATTGCACAGGAAACATTTCCCCTGCATGGGATTAGTAGGATTACTATTCTGTACGTGCCAAATGCATTTTTAATGAAGAGAAAAAGTGCAGTACATTATTGGCTGTATGTCATACACGCGCAGTGGGCAACATGCAGGGATTCAAGGGCCTCGTGCGTGTCCTCTGATTACTCAGAAGGGTATTGGATGCTGGCAACTGTGCAATAAAACAATGTTTACTAGGAGAACTTCTAAGGCACACAAGGCAAACACAAACACAGGCATTATGCCCACTAATTAGAGCCCCTCACAAATTACCCCCTTCCACCTCCCATCATCATCATCTTTGTTTATTTATATAAAACCAGCGCCTCACACATTGCTTTACATTAATTCATAACTCTACAATAATTTAACCAATATGTGATCTCATATATCCATATGTAATAAAACCGTTTCTGTAATGGAGCCGCACACACAAACATATGCAGTCGGGGAGCTTACCCCATTTATTATGACCACCTTGATCAATGTTTCGGGGGGGATACACCCTCCCTTTGTCAGGATGGATAATAAAAAGCAGAATTGTGCCCAGCTGCAGTAGCCAGCAGCAAGCAATAAAATATTGATTGTTTGTATTAGGTGATTATACCTGTAAGAAACATTGCATATTTAAGGACATAACCCCCATAGAGTCGCCTGAAAGCATAAGAACTGGCACTTGAAAGCTAGCTGTAGGCTACATTGTTTTCAGGTGGAAACTGTCTGATGTGCATCAGTGTTGGTGGCAGCAGGGGGTGATGTAGGTGGGATTTTTAAGCACAATGAAGAAAACACAGAAGGTAAGTTCTTCAAATCTGCCTTGTATGCCACATGAATTTTATTTAAAAACATAGTGCAATATGTGTGCACGTGCTTTGCTATATCAGTTATAATAGTATTTATTTTGTATTAATATGTGTGGGAGTTGCCAAGTAAAAAGTAAAACAAATAAAAGAATCCCACACCCCAGGCCACTGCTTGTTTACTAAAAGTGGCCAATCCTCTATAAAAGGGGTTTCCAGACTTTTCCAGGCCAAGCTATTGGATTAGCAGGAAGTGCTAATGTAACATGGTGCATCAGCAAATTAAATTTTTTAATGTACAAACTCATCTGAGATCTAACATGGTCTGTCATATAGGCTCCCTACCTGGCATACATGCCCACATGGTTGAGCAGTATAGTTAAAAGTGGCCATACTGCCCTCCAAACCTGGGAATTGTATGGTCAGCTTTAGCTTTACCAGTCAGCTTAATCTGAAGAAAGTTTAGTCTGGCAGTAACCTCTTCTCACTAAGCAAGAATAGACACCACCACCCAAAACTGTTAGCAGAATTAATAACTGGGCAATGCATAGGAGAAAGATTAAACTAGGCAATGCCATAATAATATAAATACTGTTTCTGAATCCCCTCTCTTCCGGGGCTAATACATTTCCCAAGGACTTTGTCCAAGTTACCATTATTATGAAGTATCCAATAGGAGCTGCAGCCATTTCATGCCTGTTATCAGTTTCTTGCAAAGTGCATCGCACTGCTGATCTCTAGGTGGCCAGGACAAATGACATATATTAGTATGGCGGACATCCATGCCAATAAAATGGCTTTATCTAAATGCTAAGGGACGTTCTATCCCACAGATTACAGGCTAAATCAGACTCATTCTGTGGCCAGAGCTTTCTATCAGGGGAGGCCAGCACGGCAGTACAGTAGGCAGCACAGATAAGCAGGATGCTGGCATCACAGAGAAATATAATTTGATCCTTATAATCCACAACTTAGCTCCTGCCAACCTGCCTCCATTGGAAGGAAACACTGCAGGATTTTGTAGAGATGCTTCTATAAATCAAATATTCATTTGACAGTGATGCTTATCGTCAAGTTTAGCAGGGGTTGCAGAGAGCAGGCATTTCCATGGAGAGGGCAATTTTACTTTTGGAGATGACCTAGACGTATGGGTAGAAGCAGAAATTAATTTTTAATGTCTAAACTAAGTCTTCTGCGTTATTCCTTGCACACCACTGCCTTATTGATTTAAAGGAGAAGTAAAGCTTATCAATTAAACATTTTTTTCAGTTGTGCCCAAATGCATGCAAGACAGCATATTTATCCATATTGGTTTGCTTGCTTCCAAAATATGCCAGATCTTTTTGCCATGTTTCTGCTGCGGTGGCCACCATGTTGTTAGTACAGGTATAGGACCCATTATCCAGAATGCTCAGGACCAATGGTATTCCGGATAAGGGGTCTTTCCGTAATTTGGATCTTAATACCTTAAGTCTACTAAAAAATCTATAAGACATTAATTAAGCCCAATAAGATTGTTTTGCATCCAATAAGGATTATTTATATCTTAGTTGGGATCAATTACAAGGTACTGTTTTATTTCTACATACAAAAAGGAAATCAATTTTAAAATTCTGAATTATTTGATTAAAATGGAGTCTATGGGAGACGGGCTTTCCGTAATTCGGAGCTTTCTGGATAACGGGTTTCCAGATAAGGGGACTGATTCCTGTACTGCCGCAGTAGTTATGTTATACTGTACATCCTGGTAACATTAAAACAACCATGATAACATGGGACATTTCTTATTGTATAGTAGGCAAATATGTGGAGCTTGATTTTTATGGTAATACTCATGGCTAAGGACACACGTGACTATAAGTGTGCAGATTCTCTCCTATGAATTCACTTATTAATTCTCTGCAACAAACCCTGGCTTCCATTATAACCCAGGAACGCCTCCTGGGATCAAGGTCTTGATTTTCAAATAAAAATGTGAGCAGGTTAGTTTTCCCTTATTTTCTGTTAATCTAAGAGTGGCTGGCACGTAGTGGAGTGCGGTCTGGGTGTAATGAGTTTTAGGCAAAAATATCCTGAAATTAAGGTTGAGGTTGAGGTCATGACAACCTTTCATGCTTTGTTGGGAAGACTTTTCCAGAGATATAAGCCAGAGGTAGGCATTTCATTACCTTAAGTTGTCATTTCCTTACAGGAGTTCATCACATCTGTCATCACATCATAATGATGTCATAATTATACTTTTTTAGAAATGGCCTTTTTACAGAATACCAAAAACCAACTGGACATGTCTCCTAGATTTATGGGCCTTGATACATTCTGCTCATAATGGGGAGTGGCTTGGGTAAGGTGTAACTGTTTGTAGACCAGATATAACCTGTGGGATACTCAGCAGTAATCATTTTAAGATTCATTTAATAATTCTCTATTTTCTTATGAAACATTTACAATCTTAGCAAATTTGGGCTATTAAGATTGAGTCGGCAGCTTATCTACCCATATATGGGACCTTTCCATGGGCCTGCCCAACCACAAAGTGGGCATAGAGGGGAAACACTTGTTTGGATCATTCCATGTACAGCCAGCTGAAGTTGTAATTTCCTCATATGAGTTTATGGAATCTGCCATTACATCATAACCACCATGAAGATGTCATAATTATCACTTATTATATACCTGCATTTTATTGACACCAAAAACCTAGTGAGGTCAGTGTCATTGCCTGGACATTTATGGGTATGTAAAATGGTCTTACAGGAAAAATATGATTCATCATTTAGGCACCCAGAACTTCTTTTGTTGAAAATGATCATTTTTTGGAATTTTGAGATTCACAAATTGATTGAAACATATCGCTAAGCAACCTCCAGGAGGTTAATGGGTCCTACATATGCAAAGGAGAATACGAATGTATATTAAAATTCTGCACAAATTCCATTTCAAGCACCTTACAATCGTCATGAATAAAAAGCAGTGAGATTTCATGCCTAGCTCACCCTGATTTTAATGTCATGAATACTGAAGTGTGAAACACCCAGAAGGAACGTTTCCAATAAGTAAAGACAACCTAAGCAAAAAGCAACCGCAACAAAAATAATTATAGTTACAGCAGTGGAAACATGCGGATGATAAGTGCTCACACTAGGCTGAAGGAGGGCCGGCAGTAACTGTGTTATACTCAATTCCATTATCATGGCTACTTAGCATAGGAAATCTTTACATAACAAAACCCACTCAAGTCTTCCATTAAAGGGATACCTCATAATCCTAATGTTTTTTTTATGGTCCAGGCCAATCTGCTTATAAAATTCCTTTACCTGCTACCATGACATAAGAAGCTGTAGAATAAAGGTAGTTTTCAAATCAAACATGAAACTTAAATTGCTTTGATTTTGTAAAACATCCATACCTGTTATAAATGTATTTGAAAATCTCACTAGTCAAAAAAATATTGCCTGCCCCACCTTTATGCCTCATGCACAGAAGAGGGGAAGGTGGTCACTTTCACTTTCCATTCTGCACTTCCTAGATGTCACTGCACTCCTCGAAGTCTGTAATTGTGTAAGTAACTTAGTAACAGTATTCACAAAATGGTGCCTGCCTGCTTGTTGCGACTGTGAACCCCAGGAGTGAAGGAAACAAGATTTATATAATTTATATGCTGTAATTAAAGTTTATTTTGCCTGACTAACATATTAGAAAAGAATCTGTAATTATTACTTAGGATGGTAAGTTCCTTCAGTTCTCATGCTTTACACAGTTGCAGGCATCCATGTTATGTGATTTTGTTGCACTTTAATGGGTGCCACCATGCACTGAGGATACTCTACACACTGCCAGCATTGCAATGCCAGTTCCAGGGAAACTTTGTCCCTGAGCACCACAGAAGGAATGCGCTAAAAGGGGTATCAGTCTGCCAAAAATAAGATAAATGATATGTCTAGCAGGCATAATTATAGCAACTGTACTTTGGTTTTAAATTGACTTTTTTGCAGAGTGAGTACACAATGAAAAAGAATTCATGGTCCAAGAATTATTGATATTGTTATTTAAAAAAAGGACATTTCTGAGGCAAATGGTCAAAAATAGTGAAAGTACTTAAAATTTGGGACAAGTGTGACTCACTGTTACTGTTCCTTGTCCCTTCTAAAGGGACGGTTCTGATTATGCATAAGAAGTAAGTTGCTCTAAATCAGGGCCCTCCAAACAACTACTGATGAACTACAGCTCCCAGAAACAGTAGAGGGCTTTTAGTTACCTAGATGCAATGAGCAAAGTGCATTTTCTAGAACAACTGGCATGTTGCCACAATACACAGTTTTTTCCCAGAATTCCAGTGTCATTGCGGAAGCATATGGGTGATTATCTTGATGCAATTGCCCTGAGCCTACTGCAGTTGCATCTGATTCACGAAAATTGATGCCCATCTTCTTAAATTGTATGCAGTTGCGCTAAATATTTTTGAAATCTGCCTGGCATCATTTACTTATTTGCTGGGCAATTCCTTAGGCACAAGTGTGCCATGCCTATTGAAATAAAGTGCTGAAGAGACACAGGAGCTACCGCCAAGTCAGGAGGCAGCAGTAGCTCCAGAGTCTCCCCTCATCAGTAGCAGTGCAACTAAATGGAAGAGCAGAAAGCACATTTTTACCCAAGTAATGAAAGTTGTTTTAGGTGCAACTGAAAAGCACAAGTTGCCCAGAGCACTTGTGGACATAAATGAGCCCTAGTGTAACACCATGGCAGCTTGATGGCCCGCTGAGTTAGGAAAGCCTTTTCCCCAAAGACTATACATACTACCCTAGTAGCAGGGTTATTTTATTCTGTTTAGGAGGGTAATTAAAGATATTTTGACACTTCACAGTATCCTAGGGCTAATTCCATGTACAATACCCCAGAACACATGGATAAGTGCAAAGCCACTTTCATGTATAATACCCCAGAACATATGGACGAATTAATGAAGGCCACATACTTGTATAATACCTCCCACATGGCAGTGGGAATAAATAAAATATAAATAAACAAATAACACAATAATAAAAAATAAAATATAAATACATAAATAAAATATAAATACAATAAATAAATATATAAATAAATAATAATAATAAAAAAATAAAATATTTAAATAAAATAAATAAAGTGCCAATTTCTTATCTATCTTTGCAGGTAGGATCTGCCTATGAAGACTACTATAAAGACTGCACCTCTAAATACTTGTATACAGTTTCTCTACAAAAGAATGTTCATCCTTTTTTAGAAATGCCGCTGTTGGCTTTACATGCTGCCGCTCCGATAAAGATACACTCCAAATGCACAAGATCCATCTTTACAGAACACAAAGACAAATGTGCATGTTTCAGTCCACGCACAATGGATAAAACTTGTGCAACTGCAGCCGCTCAGAACACGACACAGCTAACAGGTCACAAGATCGGATCAGATTCCACTTAGCTGAATATTAGGAATTTGGTTGAATCCAATTTTCCAAGTGCTTAGTTTCAACTATATCTGATCCGTGGCATCCCTACTATCAGTGCTGTATTTTACATTTCACTTCTAATGATATTGATATTTAATTTAAAATAAAGTGTCTGATGTACTGTAAACATGTAACAATGCTTATTATGACAGTAATTTTTATAGAGGCTGTAAATATAAGAATAGAGAATGTGTCAACACAAACTGTGATACATACAATTTTATGCTAATTCATCAGTGTATCATTCTACTACACATCAATGGGAATTTTTTGCTTGAATAAATTATACTTATTTTGGTTAAATATAATCATAAAAATACACTAACTTTTACGAACAAGACTCAAATTGTCAATGACTACTAGATACTAGAATTCTTAACAAATCAGATGAAAGTGAGTGTAGGACTGGCCAGACAGGGGATGACTGATGTAGTTGGCCAGCTGAATATATTGCAATATGTAAAGGAGACAGCATTATTAGTAGCTGTATGCACAAAATGCCTTAAGGGCTCATTAACCATGCCCCATGCAGTGTGCAAAGTGAAAATGCCCACAATATCCCATTTTTCACTTTGCCCACTGTGTAAGGCATAATGTGAATAGCCTTTGGAGTGCAGAGACCTGCAGACTGCTCTTTGAATACAGTGCAGTCTGTGTTAGGTCGCACTAGATTCAAAAGGGGTGGGGAGAGGCATGAAGGTGTCCTCCTGTCCCAACCGCCAACCTGCCCCTACCTTGCATGTCATTCTGAGATGCAATGTAGGAGTGCCAGGAGATGCAGCACTCTGAGCCCATCCTTACCGCCTGTCTTACCTGTGCTCCATGCAAAGAGCTACAACCCCAGGAGGCACAAGGGTTTGTAAATGAACACTTAACACTCTTGTGCCCCCTGGGGTTGTAAATGACCCCTTTAATGTCCTATTTATATTAATAATGGGAAAATGCATACGAAATCTTATTATTGTCAGTGACCACTTTGTTATGAAATGATTTAAGTGAAAGAACCATATTGGTTAGGGAGTGGAGGACTAAAAGCAGACCCACTTTTCAAATGCAATACAAGCACAGAGAGTCTTCTTGTTGTAAATGGTAGATGCACAGATTTGCACAGACCTGTTATTAATCTGCTGAATGGTCACCCCCATTGGTTTGCCAATTTCTGTTGTCAACTGACCCCAATCATTGATTAGGAGCCAGAGGCTGGTCTCCGTTCCCTTTGCATTGGCCAGCATATTAATAGTATTGCTGATGCCATTGCCTACTATTGCCTATTAAAATTTGCAGTTTAGTGACTAATTAATCATGACATTTTAAAGCATAGTTTTTTCATTTTTGATTTCACAAATTCTATCCTGTTACGGATTTTTATTACACCCCCCCCCCCCCCATAAATTCCAAAAGACAACCAAAAATCCTTCTTAGATGTATATCTGCTGGAAGAGGGGAAGCAGGTGCCCTGGTAGGGTTGGTGCAACATGGAGCTGTTTATCGTTTCAATCACAAACACATTTGTCTGGGACTGACAGCCTAGCAGGCCGCTCTAAGTGGACAACACAATTATTGTTGCATAATGATTCCTCACCAAGCAAAATGGTCTGGAATTATGCTGGAGTTAAACGCAGATAAAAAGGGACCTGCGTAGGCAATTAAAACTAACTGCTGTGAAATTTAATGAAACCTGCTGAGTGCCAAGGGCATAGAAAAGCCAAATTGAATTTAAAAATGTGTCTTGCAGAGGAGCGAGCATTCAGGGTAGGCACTGATTTGGATGAACCGAACACGGAAACCTTTCTTAATCCATGGCAAAGTTGGAGCTCAGAGCATGAAAGGAGAAAATATTTATCCTGTGCTTGCAGTTAAATCCCTATCACAAATGATGAGAAATACACTGGGGATTATCCATCATTCCATTTGATTTATAATGTGTATTAAGTTCTATTAAAAAAACCCTAAAGTGTTTAACACTTACCTGTGCCCACACAGGATAGACATTGGCTATTGGCTTGGCCTTCCCAACTAAGCTTACACATTATTATCTGAATATAGTTTGTTTAAACAGATGTAAAATACTGGGCTGCATCCACCCATGAATGCGGTTCACAGCCAATGAACCAATGGCTCTGATTTGATTTTCATTGTTTTGCCATTTTGGCAAATATTCATATCTGCCTTAACTGACCCTCTAAAAAGGTAGCCAAATCAAGCATCAATGCACTTATTTGGTGATTTTGCCCTACAAGAGAATCTTATGGTGTATTTAAAAGCAAATTAATTCAGCCTTTCCAAAACACTCTACAGCCAACCAAATTATCCAGGGTCAAGGGAAAACTCCAATCGGACAAACTACCAATTCAAACTCACCATGATATGCACTATGCCTTGCATACAGTACACCACCAGAAAGGGATGTTGGATCGTTGGATCATAAAGATGACTTACTGTAGCCCATAGAACCCATCACCTCTTTGCTTTAGGGCACTAAATTAGAGTAGTCGCCCACAGATATCTTCATTACTGTGGACTACTAATCTCCAAGAAATGCCTTTCCACAGGTAACAATGTGAATCGGCAGTGGGATGGCATACACGTACCTTTAGTTATCTGAAGTTGTCTGAAGTTGCCTTACGAGGAAAAACTGCAGTAAGGCTAATGAGCGCAAATATCTGATCATCTGGTTTTAGACTCTTCTCTTAGCTAGTCTGGATGATGGCTAGTTTGCGAAATCAAACAAACTGGAACCTCTCAATGACTCACAGTTTCATTTTCCTTTAATACAAATGTCCTTTTTCCATTAGAAAGGTTACAAAAAAATAACTTAGAGAGAATATACAGGGGGTAGGAAAAGAGAAAAAAATAAATCAGCTCCAGAGGAATTTTCTGGCACATAGGGAACAACCGTGCTCATTTCTACAGAAAAGCATAATTAACAGTTTTGCTTAACAGAACCTTCAGCAAAGCGAGCGCGCACAAATGGTGTGATGTGTATGTAATGTCGAACAGCATTAGAACTGAGGCAGCTTATAACAGATTACATGCACTTACTAATAGCAGACATGGTTATTTTCTTTGTGCAGCAGTTAAATCATTAGCATGCTTTCCCAGTGAGCACATTGTTCCGCACACCAGAAACCTACAGTCAGCACCATAAGGAACAAAACAGCACTGCCTTACTGATACGGTGAAAACATTATGGCGCTGTCAGAGCTCCCTTGTACCTCCAGGCTGACAAACTCTGGCTTCATAAACCAAAATGTGTTAAAGAGCCCCACACAACACAAAAAACCCTAATATACCTATCACTGTAATATGTCCCTTCAAAATGTATAAACAGATACCATTATTATATGCTGAAATCCAGCTGCAAAACAATTCTTCTCTTTCTGCATCATTTGAAATCCTGGCAGAGGAGGAGCGACTAAAACATCAATGTTACAAATTGTCATAACTTCTCCACAGCTTACAGACAGCATGCAGGAACTGCATAACCCACAATATATTGCACTGTGATGCTTGTGATGCTCCTGTAGCAGTTTACTATACAAGTATTAGTCCTTTGCCTAGGAAAGTCTAGTTATATTAATATTCCTTCCTTCATCTTACAAAGCAACAGTTTTGCCATGCTTTATGGCTGAACTTCTCAAAGCACTGAGACCACAGTGTTCACAGAAATCCACTATTCACATCACTGCTGAACATTTTAGGTTAAAATGTCCCTAAAGATGATGGCCCCACAGGAAACCATAGTACAGGCTATGCCCTATGGCAGGGGTCCCCAACCTTTCTTACTCATGAGCCACAGTCAAATGTAAAAAGAATTAGAGAGCAACACAAACATCATAAAAGTTCATGGAGGTGCCAAATAAGGGCTAAGATTGGCTATTAGGCAGCCTCTATGCACACTATCAGCTTACAGAAGGAAGTAAATCTTATTTTTATTCAACCAAAACTTGCCACTAAGTCAGGAATTTAAAAAAAAAACTACCTGGTTTGGGGGCACTGAGAGCAACATCCAAGGGGTTGGTGAGCAACATGTTGCCCCCGAGCCACTGGTTGGGGATCACTGCCCTATGGCATCCTTATTGTCCACCTAACGCCACTGCCGTTGCTATGCTGTACTTAAACAACAAAGGAGAGTTGGCACTTTGCCTCCTTCTTCTACCTGTCCTTTGCTATGGCCCTGGGCTTTTCTGTGAGGAAGCACACAGGGCATTCTGGGAAATGCAGCCATGGCTAGAAAAGAGCTGACAGTTAGGACAGGCCATGCTGAGAACAGAAATAGCCAGACAGTTACTGTTTCCAATGGCAATAACATTTACATATGACTTTACAGTCATTTAACACTCAAAATGAATGTATAATGGAAAAGTACTCAGAATGGCATTTTGTTTCTTAATGCAGAATGCCCTCTCTGACTTTTACTTTAGGGTTCTGAGATGTATTTTAATGTAACTGCTATGTTAAACCAAAGCTCTTAGCTGTGAAATGTTCAAACGGCCCCGTGTTACTAAAAAGAAAAAAGTGAGATGACTGTGATTTATTTCCACTTTAGAAATTCTTCAGAAATGAAGTATTTTATTGCCAATAAAGCCCTGCTGCCACATACGCTGGGATAATTATATTTACAGAGGGGTAATTTACCCCTAAGCTTTGGTAAGCCCTGCTTTCATTTATGTGTACAATGCAGAAAGGTGCTAACACCACATGAAACGGCTTCCACTCCCAATCCAAGCAAAGGCTGAATGTACAAAGCAAACTGCTGCTTTCTCCAGCCAGCAGCTCAGCAAGGCAAATATTAGAGAGCTGAATGAAAGGCAAGCGCAGTGTTTACTTTGCATTTGTAAAGGGAATCGTGACCTGTCTAAAAGAAGAATTTTTCATCTAATTATTAGCCTTACACAGGCAGTTAACGTTTGTGCGCAAGACATTCCTTCTCCGCATATTCCTGTTACACAGGTATGGGACCTGTTATCCACAATGCTCGGGACCTCGGATTTTCTGGATAAGGGGTCTTTCTGTAATTTCGTTATCCATACCTTAAGTCTACTAAAGTCGACATTTAATAAACCCAATAGGCTTGTTTTGCCTCCAATAAGGATTAGTTCTATCTTAGTTGGGATCAAATACAAGGTATTGTTTTATTATTACAGAGAAAAGGGAAATCATCTTTAAAAATCCGAATAATTGAAGAGCTGTGGAAAGAGGCTTTAGAACAGGTACCCCAAATAACCATCTCCAGCAGAGATAGATATATACAGATCAAGTTCTTGAATAGAGTGTATCTTACCCCACAAAGAGTTGCTAGAATATATCCTGGGGCCTCTGATCTATGCCCTAAATGTCCCAACGAGTTAGGGACCTTCTACCATCTCTTCTGGGAATGTCCAGCAATAAAGGGATTTTGGCGAGAGGTGCTTAGTTATGCTGAGTCGGCACTAGCATTTCCCAATATATTGTCACCCAGTCTATGCTTATTAGGTATACTGGACACCCTACAATTGAGACCTCCAGCCAAATTGTGCTACTTACAATTGCTATACTATGCCAAAAAGGCATTGTTATTACACTGGAAATCTACAGGTCCACCCTCGCTGAACTTCTGGAAAAAGCTCATTAATGACTCCTTACCAAAACAGAAGCTAGTGTATCAAGTCCGCGGATGCCCGGACAAATTTGAGGCCATATGGGGGGCATGGCTTTTGGCAAACGCACCACCTTAGCCGACTTTGAACACCCAGAAAAAAAAAGACACAAGGTCTCCTTCTTGGCTTTATACAAATGTAAACCTTAGATTTTACACCCCAGCTCATCTCCCCCTTTCTTCTTCTTCTTCCCCCTCTTGATCTTCTTTCTTCTCTTTTTATTTTTCTTAAAGGGATTGTTCCCTTATGTTGTTTAAATTTAAAAATGCAAAATAAAATCTCTTAAAAAAAAAAAAAAAAAATCCGAATAATTAGCTTAAAATAGAGTCTATTGAAAATGGCCTTCCAGTAATTCAAAGCGTTCTGTATAGCGGGTTCCCAGATAACAGATCCCATACATGTATACATAGAAAGAAGCTGTTGCACTGCTTACTTCAGAAACAACTGGTTGGGGCTCATTTATAAACACTGGACAAATCTGGGCAGTTATCCCATAGCAACCAGTCAGTGATTAGCTTTTCTCAGCCAGCTGCAGGTAGAACAATGTTTAGTACAATAAGGTTTTATTTTTTTTTTGGGGGGGGGTGCACATTAATTACAATTCTCAGCTTTGTAACCTCAAAGATGTATTTAGAATTAATTACATTCCATATTTAGTTGTTATTGCTCATTGAAGACAATTTTTTCTCTTTAAAGGACATGTAAACCCCCCCACAAAAAGTTAATCATTGAACAGCCTCTTTGAAATCTTTAAATACCTGCCCCTCCTGTTCAAAGGTTATTAAGGCTGCAGCATCCTCAGTTCCTTGGGATTCCTTCTCTTCCTTTAATCCCTCTTAGGAACCGACTTGGCTTTTGGCTAACTGAGCACGCTCAGTTCGTCTCAGTTCTTACCAAACAGACCCCACCCCCCCAGTCTAGCAGCCAATGAAGAGCTGGCACTGCTAGATTCCATAGAAACTCTGCTCTAGCTATGCATTCTGGTGGAGACACATGTTTTTATTCTTAACCTCTCCTGAGCTCAGGTTAACTGTTACATGGATTATTATGCAGTTGTTTGCCACTTTAGTAGGGAGATGGGCCTAACAAATATACATGGTAGAAAAATGTAGGGTTTACATGTCCTTTAATAAATGGATCAAGTTATGGTTGCCACCTTTTCTTTCTGGCTGCATTGGCCAATGGTGTAAGGTGCTGGGCTGAGAGGGGTGGAGTCATGCCATTTTGGGGCAGAGTCATGTTTAAGCCTAATATATTCTTTTTTTTAGTTGTTTTCACCAAGGAATTGTCTAATAGATTATTAAGAGAGGAACTGAAAGATTGTATAATATTGTCCCCTCTTACTAGGGCTTTGGTTCTTTTTGCAGAGTAGTCAAACAATCCACATCAATAAGTGCATATTAAAGTAATTGTAAGTTTGATACTAAATGCCTGATTATTTTCAATGACTTCTATGAAGGTGCCAATGGCTATGTTTTGCAGCTTTAGCCTTGCCCAACTAATCATTGACCCTCAGGTTGGCTGGCTACAACCTCCCATTGTTCTCCTACAGTGTTACAATAAAACATTGCAGAGACATGGGGAAAACAGTGGGAGAATGGCAAATTAATGATTTTGTAACAACAGTACAGCAGGCAGAGATACAAAGTGGTACCACAAAACTATGCCAGTTTAGGTATTTCTCTCTAATAAATACATATCTGCTAAATGGTTGGAGGGTATAATGACCCTAGAATGCCAAACAAATATAAAAACCACATGGTTCCTCTGCCATTCACCACTGTATGCAATTACAGCTGTGACTTTACAGTTCTGGGTCTGTGCTAGCTTTCCACACTTAAATCTGTCAATATTTAACCATTCTTCTTCATGACATGCTCTATCATGTTTCTTGGGAAGAGTAGATGAGCGTTGTCTTGCAATCCATTGCCTTAAGCTGTCAAATGGGTTTAGTTCAGGGATAGACAAAAAAGGACCAGTTTTTCATGGTTTTTACATTCCCCTAAGGTTGATATAATGGAAACATTAAGGCTAAAGACACACAGAGCTACTAGTCACAGCCTCTTGTCACGGCTGCAGGAACAGACAATGCTGGTCATTTACTGATAACTGTCTCTACATGTGTTTTAGCAGAGGGAATTCTCAGTATTGTCTATGGCAGGGTATTTTTTGGCATTTAGCAGCCGTGGCAAGTAGCTGCTACTAAGTAGCTCTGTGTGTCTCCACCCCAAAAGCTAAAGTAAATATGTATTTATTTGCCATTTGCTTTATTTATCTAAAGATTCAGTGTTGAAGAGTTAAACAGTTTTAGCTGTGCCTAAGTGTTTTACTGCAAATTGCCCATAATCCTCTTACTAACTTTCCATAGGCACCCTATTGTATTCATTATCTTGATGGGCACAGAAAGTTGGTATGATGCCATTTAGGATGTGGCCAGATGAACTGGGCTTTAAGTGATACTGTGCCAAGAACCAATCCCTTGCTTTTCTAGTTTGTACAGACAGACAGACAGACATATATTCTTCCCAGAGTTGTCAACTCCCCCTCACCCTATTTTTTCTGTGAGTTACCCCATTTTCGCTTCTTTCCCCTGTCTCCCATCATCCAATAGCATTCTCCAGATTTTTTTTAAATTCCCTAAACTTTACGTCAAAATATGACATCTGCCGGAGCAGTTGAGTATGCGCGGGTAGCGATTTTCGGGTTCAATCAGGCATTTGGCATACACATGACGTGACTTTCGGAAATACACACTGGTGCGTGATGTCGCTGCCAGGTATAGCCGCAAATTTGCACTGCAATATCCCCCACTTCCCATTGCTGGGAAGTTAATAACTCTGTATTCCCCTGTGCAGAACAGAATTCTGCTGAAATATTTGTGAGTACCCTGCAAGTCAACTAGTAAGAAACACTGATTTTCTTGCTCATTGGGCCCTTCAATGTAGCTCTGACTGTGCCTCTAGCCATGACCATATTGGAAAAAGAACTTGTGCCCCAGTTTCAGCTTTCATGACAGCAGCATGAAAGAGACCTATTCTGTATGTTTCTTTAGAGGTGGGTTATGGGTGGGGAAACAAGGATATTTGCCTTAGTGCTCAGTCCCAGAGAGGTTAGAAAAACAAATCACTGTTGTTTTATATTTTTCACATATACCATTCTAAGAGCAAAGGCATACTGGGTGTTCCAATGGCCTAACTTAGAGAAAGACCTCCCTAGACAAGGGCACAGCAAACTAGAAAGGAAGTAGAAACCCGGCTTCTGTAACTTTGGCTATGGCCGAACTGGCCAGTGAGGCACATGTTGGATCTCATTGCCTCTGGGTGCTTAGACTTCCTGCACTTTTGTGGGACTACTGTACCCAGCAACTTACAACTAACAGCGCTACAGCCATAATAACCCCATCCGCATACTTTTTTTTTTGTAATCTTCAAAATGCCATGTGTAGGAGGAAATTAATTCTACTGCTTTTAAATTAATTCAGTTGAAATTGCGTGTGATGTCATAAAGACAAAGCAATCAGCTCAAATTGCATGAGAGATAATGTGGAACTGTATGAGTGGGAGAAATCCTCCTGTTATCTACAAAAAAAAAGATATTAAAAACATGAAGTGGGTGAGCAGAACCTTTGTCTTTACACACATAGCACACGCTTCAAAGTTGGAAATTGTTCGGGCAATTGCCCGAAATAGCCCTGCTTGCCTAAAGGTGGCCCTAAACAGGCCAATAAAGGCTCAGACGGCCTGGCCATATATTGGGCAGATGTTGTTCGGTTAGTTTTAAAAAATCCTATTGGGACAAGGAGAGCATCTGTGTATTAATGTGGTCCTCGTCCCAACGACCTGTATTCCATCAAGAGCCAAATGATCGGATCAATATGATATCACCCACCTCAGGGTGGGTGTATCAGGGAAAGGTCCAATTGTTTGGTGACCTTGTCCAATGAGCGGATCTCTAAATGTATGGCCGGGCGACTAAACCGATCCGTGGGACATCAGCCTTAGACTCACAGTGTAATGCATTCCCTCCATCACCTTGTTTTATTGTGAAGTGATGGATTTTGGGGCTTGAAGTCCCATTGCTTTCCATAATGAGTGGTGCACTGACTCTCTGGATAGCAGAGGGACTTCAAGTCCCAGAATCCATCACTTCTGTAAACCCAAATACTGTGATACCTCTACTGTATCATCAGCCAGGAGCAAGAAACTGCTTTCAACAGCAATTAATAAATGATTTCAAAATTGCTGAAGTGAAGTTGTAAATAATTTCTAGTGAAAAGCTGCTTAAAATGGCATTAGCTTTTACTATGCAAAATAATATATTAGGGTCTACAACTATTTTAATCTCAGTTTCGTTTCTTTCCCAATTTTTTTCTTTTTTTTTTGTAAATTCAAAAGGTTAGAGAACCACTGTTTCTGCCAATTAAAAACTTCCATCAACATCAATTTAATGCCAAAAGCAAAAAAAATTCTTCATACACAAAACTGGATCAAGGCTTGCAACTATTTTTTTTTTTACCATTAATGTTATTCAGTTTAATTAACTCTATCACTGGGAATGGCCCCCACTGAGATGGAATAAGTAGAACAAATTTCCAAATCCACACACGAATGTGAAAAAAAATTAACGCTTAATTAAAAAGTGGCAAAGAAGGATTAGAATAATACCGGCAGTTCTAATTACTTTAAGTCTACACATGATGCACACAAACATATTACATAATCTTCCAGCTCCTGTGATACATGCCAAAAATATAACTTCTGAAAAGTGTTGCTGAGGAGACAAGCAACTCTTAATCCTACGAGTGCCGATAAAATTTGTACTTCCATTGGAATTCAGTTTTCTCCTTCCCTTGCGGAATTACATGGATTTTGTTTTCAGCACAAACAAAAGCAAGGTATCCAGCTGAACTGGTGAAATAACTCCTCATCCCTTGTGAACTAAAAAATAAATTTACAATTAAATGAATTGCCATCAGAGAACCCCTCTTTAGATGAAAGCACTTTACTGTGATTACTTTGCATTAGTTAGTCCATGAGGAATTCATAAAAGAAAATGACTCTATCAGAGAGAGACCGTGGAAGCAGATGAGCTTATATGTCCTTTAGGAAATATGTTCAGATGCTCTCACTTCCATCCTAGGCTGGGAAGGAGATTAGATAGTAAATAATACACCCCCTGCTGAGATATGTAAGGATGTTAGAAATCACCCAGCAGTTTTTAGCTATGTAAAGCAATGGTTATGAAACTGCAGGGCTGGGCCTCCAATAGTAGCTAACTGCTATAAGCAGCCAGACCTAAAGGATGGTGATATATGACATGAACACCTGCAAACCCAGTCTGAAGGTAAATTAGAGGGAAATTAGAACTTTTCCTTGTCATAGATACTCTTGGAAAAGTATCTACAGAAATTGGCTAAACGCCCATAATTGCCTAGGAGGCCTTGCTGAAAATGCATACCTCTCAACTGTCCTGAACAGCTCAGCCCGCAGTCCCGGATTCTTACTGAAATGTCCCTCATTTCCCTTTGATCTCCTGCACTGAATGCTAAAAACAATACAATGTTTCTTGAACTTAATTAATAGGTTTTTTGACAGAGAGCCCAGAAATCTTAACAAGTTACACCTGCACTGAGATACAATTGTAACTAATAAGCTAAGCAGGTCTCTTAGGGGAACTGAGACTCGCAGCTTAAAGGGCAATTTCACCTTTTTAGCAAAACTGCAATAACACATAAAACAAGACCCCAAAACCCCCAAAAATGTGTTCAAACTTTAAATAACCTGCCAAATTTTGTAAAACGAGAGTGATATTTAGGGGGTGTGGTCACAAAAAATGGGCATGGTCAACAAAACTTCACCACACTATGGGGCACATTTACTAATCCAAGAACGTCCGAAAAGCGTCCGAATGCGTTTTTTTTCGTAATGATCTGTATTTTGTGATTTTTTTGTAAATTGTTGCGACTTTTTCGTAGCCGTTACGACTTTTTCATAAATTGTCGCGACTTTATCGTAGCGTTACGACTTGCGCGAATTGTCACGACTTTTTCGTAGCCGTTGCGCCGAGTACGAAAGTTTCGGATTCATTCAAGCTTCAGTATCGTGACTTTCCTTGGGCCAGGTTGGAGCTGCAGAGTGCCATTGAGCCCTATGGGAGACTTTCCTTGGGCCGGGTTGGAGCTGCAGAGTGCCATTGAGTCCTATGGGAGGCTTTCCTTGGGCCAGGTTGGAGCTGCAGAGTGCCATTGAGCCCTATGGGAGACTTTCCTTGGGACGGGTTGGAGCTGCAGAGTGCCATTGAGCCCTATGGGAGACTTTCCTTGGGCCGGGTTGGAGCTGCAGAGTGCCATTGAGCCCTATGGGAGACTTTCCTTGGGCCAGGTTGGAGCTGCAGAGTGCCATTGAGCCCTATGGGAGACTTTCCTTGGGCCGGGTTGGAGCTGCAGAGTGCCATTGAGCCCTATGGGAGACTTTCCTTGGGCCAGGTTGGAGCTGCAGAGTGCCATTGAGCCCTATGGGAGGCTTCCAAAATCATGCAAAGTCTGAAAGTTTTGCCTGCCGTTTACGAGCGCTCAATATGAAAAATTCGCGCAAGTCGTAACGGCGACGAAAAAATCGCAAAAAATACGAAAAAGTTGCAATATGTTCGTTTCCAATCCAAATTTTTCGGATTCGTATTCGTGGATTAGTAAATGCGCCCCTATGCGTGGCATTTCTTTTTGTCCCTCTTTACATTTTTCAAACGTTGGGTCATATGAAAATAAGATACAAAACTTACAAAACTGACATTCTTCATCTGCCTTCAAGTATTGATTCTATATTATCTTCATATGAAGGCTATCTACCATGCATACTCCAGCTGTCATTGCACTATAACCTCCATGCAGGGTATACACCTTGGTCTCTAATACCACTAAGGACAGCAAGATTAATTAATGTAAAAGCAATAAGGTAGATGGAAACCTACATACGAGTTTACACTAAATAGCAGGGGAGAACAAGAAGGATAAGGAAAATTGTATTAAATGGAGTGGCAATGTCAATGGGCTGTTACACAGCTGTCTGCTTCTTCTGTGAGTAAAGACAAACATACAGCATCCATGGGGGAGGCTTGTGTGTACATAACCATAGTAGGAGAATGGGATTTGGGAAGCGAGTGGGACAATCTGATAAGAGGTCACACACAGATGTCACATTTACACTTTCCTTCCCTCTAGTAATCACCAGTCCCCTTTATTGCTCTCTCTCAGTGACTTAAGGCGGCCATACACTGGCGAGGTCACCAAGCAAGTGGATCTTCAAATTAAAATGGCAGGCATAGGTGCCATCAGTTTGGGGACTACATTAATGAACCAATGGTTCTGTCATTGCCGATAAGCTGCCAAAATGGTCTAAAGGACTGATATCGGCAGCTAAAATTGGCCCATATATGGGCACCTTTACAGAAACCATAAAGTGGAAACCAGGACATCATCAATGTTAATACGGTATCAGTAACATTTGGTTTTCTCATCCAAGGCTTTCTTGGAAATATTTATGTACAGGCACATCTCTTACTGTAAACAAAAAATAATTTGCCAGTGTGAGCCATTTTCCCATTTCAGTGAATGGGAGCCACCTGGGTTTAAGTGCCCCATATGTCATTAGCCTAAGGTGGATTTTCTTTCTTCTAATCATACGGGATGTCCTTATGTCAGGGTAGGGGCTGTAGTAAAGGTTATTGTGTCAAAATGCACTCTTGGCACGTCTGTATAGTTGCGATTGGAACCACTGAGTCTTTCCTGCCTTCTGTTCCGAATTGAGCACTGCTGCGCCTATTGAAGCAGGGGAACCCTGGAGCTACCACCACCTCCAGGGATCCCTTCATGCCCAGGTCACTATGTAGTACTTCTGAACACATTCAAATCACAATACTAAGTGCAGCTAGCACTCGGCATATGTATCATATACAACACTACAGCATGGGGAGTTCAACAGTACTGGATAAGGTGGCACATTCTGGTATCCAATTATTAAAACCTTGTTGACGTCAAGCACACAGGCTCAAATCATATCTTATGCATTTTATAAACACTAAGGCACTGTGCAGAGTATTTCACACCAGGCCCCACAAACAATATAGGCAGCCCTGAACCCCACATTATTAGAAATAAATCATTATTTAAATACCCTATGTATGAGAGACAGTGTTGCTTATATATCAGTAGCTGAAACATATAAAGTAAATAGGAGAGTGCTGATCTGAGCCTGTAATTACAGTGACCCGAGACAGTGCCAGTAGATCGCTCAGCTTGCTCCTATCAACTACACGTCCGAATCCAACAGCCCCCCGAGTGATATTTGTACTGCACAGTGTGGCAGCCCCAGCTACAAAGTCAAGGGCACTTCTAAAGCCAGAATATTCATAAATTAGCTCTCACTGTGATTTTGTCTTGCAGGAAGAACATTGCCAAATTGCTTGGAATAAAACCTACTCAGCCAGAAATTTATATTTAGGGAATGACAGTCGGGAACCCATGAACTTACTTGCACTGAAAAGAGGAATAGCTCACAGCACCCAAGTAGTGTTTCCTTATTGAAAATTAAAACAATAACATCATGTCATTTTAAATATATATATTTATTGTGTGTTGTCTTCAAGTGTTCCCAAAGTCTGTAAATAAAAGTATGTATGCCGGCAGCACCAACTGACTACAGATTCACCCAAATACTGAACAAATTCTGAATTTGAGAAAAATTCAACAGTTGCATCATGAGTAAACAAAAAATTGTCACATTCAGTTGTCAAGAGCTTTGCCACATGAATTTAAGGGTTCAAATTCAACTTACTACTTGCAAGTGAAAGTGCTACGATTCCTCCAAACTCAGTACATGCCCAAATTTGCTCAGGCAGTTTGGTACAAGTAGATTTCCATTACAAAGACAAATGGCATGGCCAGGTTTCCACTATCTCCCACTGATAGAGACACTACCACAGGTACCATGAAGCTAAGGCTGATGGCACAGTAGGCTCAAAAGCGCATGAAATCACTTCTTGTTTTGCCCATTGCACTGAACAAAGAAGGCCAGAACTGGCTCTCTTAAGCCCTGAAAATGCTCTTATGAGTGCTTCGGGCCTAAAACACTCCATGTGTGTCACAGAAGGCGATTTTATTCCATTGGTCTTAAGGTGCCCATACACCTTCGGTTGGGCGATACCGGGAGAATCCAGGCTAATTCGATCGTTTGGCCCTGGGGCCAAATGATCGAATTATAACGACGCATATAGGCACGTCGATGCGGTCCCTGATCTGACTAGATTTTTTAACCAGCCCAATTGAGATCTGGCCGATTTCAGGCCAGATATCGGTCTGGCAGGCCCGTCGGGAATGCTCAATGCCCATACACGAGCAGATTAGCTGCCGATATAGGTCCCTTAGACCGATTCGGTCCCGTGTATGGGGCCCTTTAGGCCTATGACACATCTGGCTAATCCTGTCCACATTTGTCCTGTGTGTAGTGACCTGAACTAATGCAATCGGATCAGCCTAATATGGCCTAGCACAGTGATCCTCAACCAGTGGCTCCTGAGAAACATGTTTGCTCACCAACCCCTTTGATGTTGCTCCCAGTGGCCTCAAAACAGGTGTTCATTCTTGAATTTTTGACTTGGTGGCATAATGACCACGTGTACTACCAAAAACAGCCGCCTGTAGGCTGCCCGTACACACTGGGCTACCAAATAAACAATCACAATCAGTCACCCCCTTTTATCATGCTTATGTTGCTCCCAAATTTTTTATATTTAAATGTTGCTCACGGGTACAAAAGTTTGGGGACCCCTGGCCTAGCACATACGTGGGCAATTGGTGCAAATATCCAATCATTTGGTGATATTCAGGCATATGGTTACCATAAGAGCTCTTACACATAGGCATTTCTCCCAGTGTTCCCCTGGGATGGATCTCTCCTGAGTTCCACCACAGAGCAAAACACAGCCCATTCTTCCAGATGGGACTGTACACATATACACACAGACGTATGAAAGTGCTGAACGCAGTTGGACACAACTTGATTCCAATACTGGCAGTTAGCAGACAAGCCCATATACATCAGAAGTCAAGACATAATTTTTTCAAAATCAAGGTATCATTTTTTTCCCCAACTCTTCCGTCTTTGAATTTACCAAGTATAAGCAGCATTTCACTTTAGTGAATGTGTCCCTTTAAACATCACTGGTCATCTACACCATAAACACATTTCCCAGCTTATTATTCGGCCCCATAATTAGTGATTAGCAATATGCAACGCAGAGTAACGAGAGCCAAAAGGGTAGAACTAAAACATCATCCTGGAATATTAATGAATGATCTCGGAGAATGATATTCACTCATGGGAACATAATTGTCCAATTGCTTGGAAGGTTTCTTTACTGTGCCAGAAAGTCTTCAGGGAATGTGCAAACACTGGGAGAGCCATGACCTGATTTATACACAGCGACCAAGACGTAATTTTAATCAATCACTTATTTCTACTTTATCTTAAATTATTTGACATATATAAATTCAGTGACAAATTACCTAAAGGGCATACATACCTAACTAGACAGAGCTGTGCCTATTAAAGGGGAAGTATCACTAGCCAACAGTGCATATGCTGAATGATGAATCATTTCTGGTGAGTTAAAAAAAATGTTTTGGCCATTTAATCTTACTGCCACTGGAAGCCCTGCAGCCTTTGTATACACTGTGAGTCTAGTTCACCTGGATCCCACCATAAATCAAGCCCCCATCCCAATGTGCAAAGTTTTCTCTCCAGTTGTCCAGATACTGGAAGTACCTGGGGAACAATGGGCGGAGCTGGACATCGCAGTGTTGAGAGGGCACCCCATTGGCTGTTTTAGAAGATGCAGAAGAGGGCATGGGCTGCAGCATGAAGAAGGAGGGCAGAGTAGAAGTGACGCCATCACACTTCCAGTCTTTGCCAACCTGCCATCCGCGACACTGTGCTCCCATCAAGGGAGCAAGGGGAGCAAAAAAGATCTCCCTCATGGTATTTTAATTGTTAAGGGTAATTTCTTTGTGGGAATTGATAGGGGGTTTGTGGGACAAAGGGGTGTTCTGTGTCACAGCTGGGGTGGGACAGTGGCTCATTGGAAAAGTCCAGAAGTTCAGGGGGGTTAGCGGCTGGTGGTATGCTCCTGGGGGGATGTTGGGACCTGGGTGTGGGCAGGGATAACAGGTTCTCAGAGTGGTGGAGTCATGTATGGAGGGGACCTTCACAGTGTCGGTGCAAATGGGCCTCTCTGTGGAGAAATGAAGACAATAATCGAGTGGCTGGCAGTCTGGGGAAGGGGTGCAATCGGACCCTTTCACTGCCATGTTCTTTAACTCTAACATACTGTTAATAAGAAAACAGAAAACAGAGACTTGCAGCGATTCAGCAAAAGGAGGAAGGTATTATATAAAGCACAAAAAACTGGCCAAGTTCCAACTTTTTTTTCTTTTGCACTAGTAAATGAGCCTTTATATAAAAGTCACAGACATGGTATCGATCTTTAAAATTCAATAACCCTGTTTAAAGCATTTCCTAGGAGTTAGAGACTAAAGTTAAAGTATTTTAGTACATTTAATTTGGGCACACTGGGGGCCCACACATGGTGGAGAAAAACATTACTTAAAAGCACAATTTTGTGCCACTAGACTATCCTCTATGCCATCAGCTTGTATAAGGTTAGAAAAAAGAAGAATAAAAATAACTCTGACCACAGCACCAAAATAACAGGTTATTTCTCTGAAGAACTGCTTTAGCAAATATATAAATGTTTTTCTTCGGAAGCAACCAAATCCCTTCTGCCATTGGGGGGCTGGTAAGAGGATGGATAGAATGGGTTTCACCCTCAGCACCCAGCACACAGGGATCTTTTTTTGAGGAGGAGGAGGTAGAAAAAAGTGCATTTAACATATTATACTGTTTAAACATTGTTAGATATGTTCAGTATATAGATAAGGAATGCTGAACTTGCAGCACAGTAATTGTAGTTAAACTGCATCCTACCAACAGCAGAATGTATTGAGACAGTCCCTGCAGACCTTATTCAAATACCCCATGTGGTTAAGCCTTCAAGGGAAACAACAAAGTTTTGGAAGGGCCAAAGTTATTAAAGAAAGGTTTTAATACACAAGCTACTAGTTGTTCTAATATGTAACATTTAGACGATTAGAACCTAAGCAGCAAGAAAAGGGGACACAATTAAATACAAATCATGGGTAGATGTAACTAAACATTGCTTTGCTGTTTTGTTAATGTATAATAACTGCTGCAGCAAAAGAGCATGATGCTATTTTCAGAAATATTTTCTTGCAGAGCTTTATAACTGCTACATTCTATTACTCTGGGGGCAAGAAGGTGGTCTCTCTTCTGTTGATCACGGCATAAGTCAATGGAAATTCGCTTTGGTAAACAAGGCATCCAGAACCAGAGCACTAACAAAGGGGCAGTTTGCCTTTCCAAACCTTATTGTTTTCAAATAGTGTACCACAATTATTATTTTTTTTTATATGCTTTCTATTTTCTACTTAGTCAGTTGCAATTTGATATATTAGTTGCTGTCAAGGATCCAAGTCAGGGAGGATGGTGAGTAGAGGCTGAAGCTACTATAGTACTAAAATACCAAGGCTACTGATAGGCTGTAGCAACAACTGATACAAGGCATTCTGACCTGGCTCGCAGTCAGTGTTTCAAGTGAGGGACAATGATTTTCTTCAGGGTAGGGGCTGTAGTAAAGGTTATTGTGTCAAAATGCACTCTTGGCACGTCTGTATAGTTGCGATTGGAACCACTGAGTCTTTCCTGCCTTCTGTTCCGAATTGAGCACTGCTGCGCCTATTGAAGCAGGGGAACCCTGGAGCTACCACCACCTCCAGGGATCCCTTCATGCCCAGGTCACTATGTAGTACTTCTGAACACATTCAAATCACAATACTAAGTGCAGCTAGCACTCGGCATATGTATCATATACAACACTACAGCATGGGGAGTTCAACAGTACTGGATAAGGTGGCACATTCTGGTATCCAATTATTAAAACCTTGTTGACGTCAAGCACACAGGCTCAAATCATATCTTATGCATTTTATAAACACTAAGGCACTGTGCAGAGTATTTCACACCAGGCCCCACAAACAATATAGGCAGCCCTGAACCCCACATTATTAGAAATAAATCATTATTTAAATACCCTATGTATGAGAGACAGTGTTGCTTATATATCAGTAGCTGAAACATATAAAGTAAATAGGAGAGTGCTGATCTGAGCCTGTAATTACAGTGACCCGAGACAGTGCCAGTAGATCGCTCAGCTTGCTCCTATCAACTACACGTCCGAATCCAACAGCCCCCCGAGTGATATTTGTACTGCACAGTGTGGCAGCCCCAGCTACAAAGTCAAGGGCACTTCTAAAGCCAGAATATTCATAAATTAGCTCTCACTGTGATTTTGTCTTGCAGGAAGAACATTGCCAAATTGCTTGGAATAAAACCTACTCAGCCAGAAATTTATATTTAGGGAATGACAGTCGGGAACCCATGAACTTACTTGCACTGAAAAGAGGAATAGCTCACAGCACCCAAGTAGTGTTTCCTTATTGAAAATTAAAACAATAACATCATGTCATTTTAAATATATATATTTATTGTGTGTTGTCTTCAAGTGTTCCCAAAGTCTGTAAATAAAAGTATGTATGCCGGCAGCACCAACTGACTACAGATTCACCCAAATACTGAACAAATTCTGAATTTGAGAAAAATTCAACAGTTGCATCATGATGAGTAAACAAAAAATTGTCACATTCAGTTGTCAAGAGCTTTGCCACATGAATTTAAGGGTTCAAATTCAACTTACTACTTGCAAGTGAAAGTGCTACGATTCCTCCAAACTCAGTACATGCCCAAATTTGCTCAGGCAGTTTGGTACAAGTAGATTTCCATTACAAAGACAAATGGCATGGCCAGGTTTCCACTATCTCCCACTGATAGAGACACTACCACAGGTACCATGAAGCTAAGGCTGATGGCACAGTAGGCTCAAAAGCGCATGAAATCACTTCTTGTTTTGCCCATTGCACTGAACAAAGAAGGCCAGAACTGGCTCTCTTAAGCCCTGAAAATGCTCTTATGAGTGCTTCGGGCCTAAAACACTCCATGTGTGTCACAGAAGGCGATTTTATTCCATTGGTCTTAAGGTGCCCATACACCTTCGGTTGGGCGATACCGGGAGAATCTAGGCTAATTCGATCGTTTGGCCCTGGGGCCAAATGATCGAATTATAACGACGCATTTAGGCACGTCGATGCGGTCCCTGATCTGACTAGCTTTTTTAACCAGCCCAATTGAGATCTGGCCGATTTCAGGCCAGATATTGGTCTGGCAGGCCCGTCGGGAATGCCCAATGCCCATACACGAGCAGATTAGCTGCCGATATAGGTCCCTTAGACTGATTCGGTCCCGTGTATGGGGACCTTTAGGCCTATGACACATCTGGCTAATTCTGTCCACATTTGTCCTGTGTGTAGTGACCTGAACTAATGCAATCGGATCAGCCTAATATGGCCTAGCACAGTGATCCTCAACCAGTGGCTCCTGAGAAACATGTTTGCTCACCAACCCCTTTGATGTTGCTCCCAGTGGCCTCAAAACAGGTGTTCATTCTTGAATTTCTGACTTGGTGGCATAATGACCACGTGTACTACCAAAAACAGCCGCCTGTAGGCTGCCCGTACACACTGGGCTACCAAATAACCAATCACAATCAGTCACCACCTAGGAACTTATCATGCTTATGTTGCTCCCAAATTTTTTATATTTAAATGTTGCTCATGGGTACAAAAGTTTGGGGACCCCTGGCCTAGCACATACGTGGGCAATTGGTGCAAATATCCAATCATTTGGTGATATTCAGGCATATGGTTACCATAAGAGCTCTTACACATAGGCATTTCTCCCAGTGTTCCCCTGGGGTGGATCTCTCCTGAGTTCCACCACAGAGCAAAACATGGCCCATTCTTCCAGATGGGACTGTACACATATACACACAGACGTATGAAAGTGCTGAACGCAGTTGGACACAACTTGATTCCAATACTGGCAGTTAGCAGACAAGCCCATATACATCAGAAGTCAAGACATCATTTTTTCAAAATCAAGGTATCATTTTTTTCCCCAACTCTTCCGTCTTTGAATTTACCAAGTATAAGCAGCATTTCACTTTAGTGAATGTGTCCCTTTAAACATCACTGGTCATCTACACCATAAACACATTTCCCAGCTTATTATTCGGCCCCATAATTAGTGATTAGCAATATGCAATGCAGAGTAACGAGAGCCAAAAGGGTAGAACTAAAACATCATCCTGGAATATTAATGAATGATCTCGGAGAATGATATTCACTCATGGGAACATAATTGTCCAATTGCTTGGAAGGTTTCTTTACTGTGCCAGAAAGTCTTCAGGGAATGTGCAAACACTGGGAGAGCCATGACCTGATTTATACACAGCGACCAAGACGTAATTTTAATCAATCACTTATTTCTACTTTATCTTAAATTATTTGACATATATAAATTCAGTGACAAATTACCTAAAGGGCATACATACCTAACTAGACAGAGCTGTGCCTATTAAAGGGGAAGTATCACTAGCCAACAGTGCATATGCTGAATGATGAATCATTTCTGGTGAGTTAAAAAAAATGTTTTGGCCATTTAATCTTACTGCCACTGGAAGCCCTGCAGCCTTTGTATACACTGTGAGTCTAGTTCACCTGGATCCCACCATAAATCAAGCCCCCATCCCAATGTGCAAAGTTTTCTCTCCAGTTGTCCAGATACTGGAAGTACCTGGGGAACAATGGGCGGAGCTGGACATCGCAGTGTTGAGAGGGCACCCCATTGGCTGTTTTAGAAGATGCAGAAGAGGGCATGGGCTGCAGCATGAAGAAGGAGGGCAGAGTAGAAGTGACGCCATCACACTTCCAGTCTTTGCCAACCTGCCATCCGCGACACTGTGCTCCCATCAAGGGAGCAAGGGGAGCAAAAAAGATCTCCCTCATGGTATTTTAATTGTTAAGGGTAATTTCTTTGTGGGAATTGATAGGGGGTTTGTGGGACAAAGGGGTGTTCTGTGTCACAGCTGGGGTGGGACAGTGGCTCATTGGAAAAGTCCAGAAGTTCAGGGGGGTTAGCGGCTGGTGGTATGCTCCTGGGGGGATGTTGGGACCTGGGTGTGGGCAGGGATAACAGGTTCTCAGAGTGGTGGAGTCATGTATGGAGGGGACCTTCACAGTGTCGGTGCAAATGGGCCTCTCTGTGGAGAAATGAAGACAATAATCGAGTGGCTGGCAGTCTGGGGAAGGGGTGCAATCGGACCCTTTCACTGCCATGTTCTTTAACTCTAACATACTGTTAATAAGAAAACAGAAAACAGAGACTTGCAGCGATTCAGCAAAAGGAGGAAGGTATTATATAAAGCACAAAAAACTGGCCAAGTTCCAACTTTTTTTTCTTTTGCACTAGTAAATGAGCCTTTATATAAAAGTCACAGACATGGTATCGATCTTTAAAATTCAATAACCCTGCTTTAAAGCATTTCCTAGGAGTTAGAGACTAAAGTTAAAGTATTTTAGTACATTTAATTTGGGCACACTGGGGGCCCACACATGGTGGAGAAAAACATTACTTAAAAGCACAATTTTGTGCCACTAGACTATCCTCTATGCCATCAGCTTGTATAAGGTTAGAAAAAGAAGAATAAAAATAACTCTGACCACAGCACCAAAATAACAGGTTATTTCTCTGAAGAACTGCTTTAGCAAATATATAAATGTTTTTCTTCGGAAGCAACCAAATCCCTTCTGCCATTGGGGGGCTGGTAAGAGGATGGATAGAATGGGTTTCACCCTCAGCACCCAGCACACAGGGATCTTTTTTTGAGGAGGAGGAGGTAGAAAAAAGTGCATTTAACATATTATACTGTTTAAACATTGTTAGATATGTTCAGTATATAGATAAGGAATGCTGAACTTGCAGCACAGTAATTGTAGTTAAACTGCATCCTACCAACAGCAGAATGTATTGAGACAGTCCCTGCAGACCTTATTCAAATACCCCATGTGGTTAAGCCTTCAAGGGAAACAACAAAGTTTTGGAAGGGCCAAAGTTATTAAAGAAAGGTTTTAATACACAAGCTACTAGTTGTTCTAATATGTAACATTTAGACGATTAGAACCTAAGCAGCAAGAAAAGGGGACACAATTAAATACAAATCATGGGTAGATGTAACTAAACATTGCTTTGCTGTTTTGTTAATGTATAATAACTGCTGCAGCAAAAGAGCATGATGCTATTTTCAGAAATATTTTCTTGCAGAGCTTTATAACTGCTACATTCTATTACTCTGGGGGCAAGAAGGTGGTCTCTCTTCTGTTGATCACGGCATAAGTCAATGGAAATTCGCTTTGGTAAACAAGGCATCCAGAACCAGAGCACTAACAAAGGGGCAGTTTGCCTTTCCAAACCTTATTGTTTTCAAATAGTGTACCACAATTATTATTTTTTTTTATATGCTTTCTATTTTCTACTTAGTCAGTTGCAATTTGATATATTAGTTGCTGTCAAGGATCCAAGTCAGGGAGGATGGTGAGTAGAGGCTGAAGCTACTATAGTACTAAAATACCAAGGCTACTGATAGGCTGTAGCAACAACTGATACAAGGCATTCTGACCTGGCTCGCAGTCAGTGTTTCAAGTGAGGGACAATGATTTTCTTCAGCCTTTTCTGATGAATTCTGCAAAGATGCCCACAAGGATACCCATGTACCCTGGAATTACTGTAACCCTGGACCTAGTGGTAATTTCAAGGTTGCACCAATAGCTACAACAAACTTGTGTCAAATAAATAAGACACTAGGGGGCCTACTTCTTATGCTGTGTAAAATGAAATTCACTGAAAAAGCGGTGTAAAAAAACGGTGTTAAATAAATTGAGAAGTTTGCCGTCCGAACACCAGATTTTACACCACTATTTTTCCAGCGGAAGAAAAAACATGTAAAAAATGGCATAATTTTTTTGCACGGCAAAGCTTGGCGATGTGTAGTGAATTTTTTACACCGCATAATACATCTGCCCCTAATACTGATATGAATACCAAGCACTGGACGTGAACAGAATTTGAACACAAATGCAGGGGAATAACGTGTATTGCAACTTTTGTGCGATTTACTAAAACTGACAATAATTTACAGTCACATTGATGGCTAATGTGCAATTTGTGGTGGACACAACATAGCATCTACCCCCAATTATTCTGGAATTCTTTACTGTGGGTAAAACATGGCAACCTGCACCCAAATTGTGCACTATGTTAATAAATAAGACTTTGCATTTCAAAGACAGAACATCCAGTTTTTGTGATATTATTGATTTTTGTCATGTAGGCAGTGACCAACATCATGTCCCAACCACTGACATTGTCATTTCAAGCATAAACAAACACATCACGGGGAGAACTGATGTCTCTGCACAAACAGAAATCATGATAAACTAAACAGAATTTTATCTGCATATGAGAATAAATAAAACAGTAAGGGACATTTCCAGGTTTTAGGTAACACAAATTGAGACAGCCTCACTCAGTATAGGAGACATGGGATGATCCATTGGGAACAACTGGCACTTTAGTGACAGACACAGAAAGGATGGCAAACACAGATGTACACAATGTGACTCTCTTTTACTGAGCTTAGGAAGAATTAGAACCCTTTAAAAGGAAAGTCCACCCAAAAATTCCTCTTCGCACAATGAAATAAAAAAGGAATTCTAAGTAACTTTAAAGTATAAATGAATTTCTTTACACAGTAAAAAGTCAAAACAGTTTTTGGTGGAGTTGCCCTTAAAGGAACAGTAACACCAAAAAATGAAAGTGTATAAAAGTAACTAAAATATAATGTGCTGCTGCCCTGCACTGGTAAAAGTTGTGTGTTTGCTTCAGAAAGTCTACTATAATTTATATAAATAAGCTGCTATGTAGCCATGGAAGCAGCCATTCAATGGAGAAAAGGCACAGGCACATAGCAGATAACAGATAAACCACTATTGTATTCTACAGAACTTGTCTGTTATCTGCTATGTAACCTGTGCCTTTTCTCCTTTTTTTCAGCTTGAATGGCTGCCCCCATGGCTACACAGCAGCTTATTATATAAATTATAGTAGTGTTACTGTAGCAAACACACCAGTTTTACCAGTGCAGGGCAACAGTGCATTATATTTTTATTACTTTAAAGCTCTTTCATTTTTTGGTGTTACTGTTCCTTTAAATCAGCTGAGATTTTATCGAAATCAAAGCATCAATGAGATTTTACCAACCCCTAAATCTCTTTAATAAAATTGTATACGTTTAAGCAGTAAAATAGATTCTAGACATAAATGCTCAGTGCTTGCACAATGATCTGAAAAGAAGAGATTACCACCAGAGGCACGTGTTAGGCACAGGCAAGGAGCAAATGGCTGACAGCGATGCCTATAAAGGACTTTTTATGGTCTGCCCATACTGCAGTTATTCAACCCACATAACACAAATACCATTAGGGGGAAGCTGAGCACTTGCCAGCGACATTTATTACTGTAGAAGGAAATTCTTGAGCTTAACAGAACTTTCCAAGTGAAATATTCATAGACTGGCTTGTCCTGCATGAATTCTAGTGAGATTTAGTTTAGTGTGATTTTCGGAAGGACTAGGTGACAAGGAACACAAATGCAAAATAAGTCCAAAAGACTGGCTATTTGTGATGGAGATTTACCCTTCATGTAGCTAAAATGGCAACAATATGAAAGCACCACTTTTTTGTGGAGGCATCTGTGCAAGGGACCCCCATCTTGTACTGTAGGGGTCAAACTTATATATCTCCAGTCATCCTCAAAGGAATTGTCAATATCATCTTTGGTGGTGGCAGTGGGAACAGGTGAAACAAAGTCATTGTCACAGGCACCATTTAACTGCTTACAGGCTCACAGTTGTTGGACTACAACTTCCTTCAACCACCAACTGAGCTATAGGTTTAAACTAGAACAGCAGCAGACAATTTACAAATTGACTAACCACTGTGTTAGGCATCATGTGGCCCAACATGTATGTGTGCCCTTGGTTTGTTTGTGTGCACCATTAATCCTATGATCCTAGGAGTCTGCCCTTAATTTTTAAAATGGCAGTTTTCTATTTAGGGTTACCCAATAGTACATGCTAATAAAGTATATTTTTATCAAAATGGTTTTACATTTGAGCTGTTTTATGCAATATATTTTTGTAGAGACCTACACTGTTTGGGGGGTATAGTTTTCCTTGTGAAAAACTAAAAAAAAAGTGACTACATCAGGCTTGGACGGGTTGGCACCGCAGCTGGAAGTTGAAATATAATGACTTCCTGTTTAAAAAGGATGTTCTTCCCTTAAATGTTAATGGGATTTAATACTTTCACAGGAAGGGGGGGGTTAAAACAGATGTTTGACTAAAGAAAGCCATCTTTGTATCAGCAATAGCCTTAGGTAAGCTTTATGGGAATGTGACTGAGACAGGATGCCAAGATATACCACTGCCTACACAAAACAGATGGCATTAATATATTAGTTATGATTTCCTGCAACTGTTTGCATGATTAGTGTGTCTGGCCCATCGTTCTGTGTAGGCTCATCTATTATTAATTATATTCTTAGACAAGCATTTTCCATATCTTTTGTCTCACGCAGTCTGTACATCAGCCAACTTGCTTCCTGGTTGGTCTTGCTAATTAAACGGGTCTAGCCCCCATCATCATCGGCCCCCTTCACTACGCTGCTTGATTTATAACTTCCCACCTGCTGAAATTAACTCCCTGTCCTCCGCAGGTCCTGTGTATCTTTAACAAAAATGGAATCAGTTGTTTAAGGAGACTGGTCATGTAAGAATTGTATGTCCTCCTCATAATTGTGGGTATTCAGTCAAGCCAACATGCCTATTTTGGCAGGAAACCCCATACTCGTAGATACAAAATGCAAAGGGGCAGTGGGCATGGTGTGAGTAGACTGAAGGCCTATCCTAAATTGACTCCTGAACCGTATGTACAGTATCCCTATTCATGCAATCTTTGAACATGGAAACTGCAGAGGTTAAAGAACATTCTGCAACCAGAGAACTAATGGTGGATAAGGGGTATGTATAAGTAGTGGATAGTTACAGGGTGTCATGATGAATTGGAATAATGGTTACATTGAACTGTGGCAAGGTTTGGAATTTGCTATAAAAAAATGATGATGATACATAGGGAGAGAGTTGCCCCTGGTCAGACGGCTATTTCACTGTTTCACTGACTTAGTTGGTAAAATACCAGCCAATGCCAGGCTGGTATTACAAATGTATAAGAAATGTAAATTTGTAATTCTCTGTCATTCTACCCATGGCCTCTCAATCCCCTCTCCCAGTTCACACTCAATCTCCTTCTTCCTGGCTATCATCCTGAGCTACTAAATTCCAGCCCAATCTAACCCTTTATGTCAACACCCTACCCCCTTGTGTCCCCATCCCTAGCTCCTTTAACACCGGGCCTATTTGTATAATAGTGGCAACCCTACATAGAAAACATGGTTGTGTCTTTACAAACCTGGTATTAGGCTTGCCCTAGTAGAGCAGAATACCCCGCTCCCTCCGTTCATAACATACACAATGAACATGACTCTTCTCATTGTACTGGATTTTAAGAATACACATTTTTAACAATAAAGCTGCTTTTTTTTATTGATTACTCTTTTTACTTTTTATCGTTTTTGGATGATTAGCCTCCCTTTGCTACCTCCTTCTAGCCTCTAATGGAAAATACTATCTAGCTGTTGAGGTCACTGACCCTGACAACTAAAAGTAGATGGACTGCAAAACTTCATTGTTACTGTTATTCTTATTGCTTATCCTTTACATCATGTCTGGTTGCTAGGGTAATTAATCCCTAGCTACCACACAGCAGTTTCATTTAGAAACCTGGGAGAAGCAGAGTTAAAAATGTAAATGATCAAAATCACAAAAATAAAATACAGGTCAAGTACTATGTACATATTTTTAAACACAGACTGCATAATAAACCCATGTAAAAGAACCTTGGGCATTTGTATTTTCTGGTTAGATGCAATTTAAATACTGTGTGGGTGGTCATTAAAAAAAATGTGGGTAATTTCTAGGGACAATAATTCCCTTGCTTCAGGTATTTAATAAAAAATAAAAACTGCTGCAAGAAATGATAGGCACTTGGCGTCTATGTGAAAGAATGCTATAAGCCTCTCATTCTTGGAGTTGCTTAATCCAAATACCACTTGCTGGTTGTCAACACTTCTCAAAAGTATATACTGCAAGGGATTCTGGGGCACTGGGTTATCAAAGGCAAAATATACCCAGGAATGTATGCAAACCATTTCATTCTGGGGTCAAGTAGTTTTCTCACACTGGATATAGAATCGTAGCAACGGCACAACATATTTACTGAAGACCCCTGAAAGTGCACTACAGGTCTACAAAATAAAATAGAAATATTCTGTGTGTACCAATTAGGGATGCACCAAATCCACTATTTTAGGATCCGGCTGAACCCCAAATCCTTTTGGGAAAGATTTAGCTGAATACCAACTGAATCTAAATTCTGATTTCCATACGCAAATTATATATTATTATATTATTATTATTATTATGTATTGACTTTTATAATGTATGTATATATTTTGCTATACTTAATTAAAGGAGAAGGAAAGGTACAATCACTGGGGGGTGCCGTGGAGTAGCTGCAAGACAGCGATCCTCTTCCTTCTTCTGTCTCCGCACAGGTTGTGCATCAACAGTACAGTGAAAAACTGAACTTTTAATAATAAAGTCTGCACTTCCACCCTACTGCGCATGTGCCGGCCCCGGGATTCGGAGGAACGTAGACAGGTAGAAGAAGTTTGCTGTCTCGCAGCTACCCCAGGCTGGTGCACTTTTCTCCTAACAGAAGCACCAACCCAGGGTATTAGGTAAGCAGTTACAATCACTGGGGGGTGCCTAACATTTTGAGTTTACCATTCCTTCTGCTTTAATTGACTGTGCATCCAAACGTTGAAGATTACAGCATACAGTATATTGTCGGTCTCTAAGCAATTGCCACGTCATAACCCTTCCCCTGATGTCCCTGATCCTCTCACAAAACGTCACCCACCCCACTTCTGAAGTTGCCCCCACGACGCTTTTCATCCGGGCTAATTTAACCCTAGTTGTGAATCCGAAAAAAAGAATATAGGGAGCTACTATGGGCATCTTTGGAGGCACTGATCTTCCCGGTTGAAGGTTTGTGGTGGTCTTGGGCTGGTACAAAAGCCCAAAACATATGATGAACCTTGTCCAGAATAATTCTTTGTCGAGGTCTAGTTCTCTTTAATGTATTGTTTCCATTTATTGCCTTAAGGTGGCCATACACGCACCGATATTATCGTACGAAACCTCGTTTCGTACGATAATCGGTGCGTGTATGGTATGTCGGCGAGTCGACCGATATCGCAGGAAGCTGCTGATATCGGCCGACTCGCCGATCGGACCAGTTGGAAAATTTTGATCGGGCGCCATAGAAGGCGCCTGACCAAAATTCTCCCTTCAGATCTGAATCGGCAGAAGGAGGTAGAAATCCTATTGTTTCTACCTCCTTACCTGCCGATTCAGCCCTGAATGGTGTGTGGCGGATCTTACGATGTTTCGTGCGACCGATGGTCGTACGAAACATCGTCAGATCGCCACGTGTATGGCCACCTTAAGCTATAATATTTTATAATTGCCTCACCAGTAGGTCTGTCTCAGGTCAGCATCGAGTATTTAGTGTCAAGTATTCAGCCAGTCATGAACATTTACTCTTAATTATCAGAGCAGTAACACAATACCAGCATCATTTAACTAGAGTTCAAAGTGACTTGTGAAGCATTGTATTTGAATTGGTGTGTTCCTTTACTTATATCTGAATACAATGAACTTGCTCTAGGCTTTTGCCTTGTGCTGGCTTTAATTAGATACAGGGAGGTATGTAGTATTAGTTATTTTTTATATGTCTATTCAGACCTACTCCTATTCATTTTCCGTCAGACATTCCAACCACTGCCTGGTTGTTTAGATTAGTGGGACCCTAGCAACCAGATAGCAGTTTGAACCCTTACCTAGGGAGCTTCAAAATAAAAAGCTAAATGAGCCAAAATTCTAAAAACAATAAAAATAAAAACCAGATGCCTTTGATTACCATTGTCTGCATCTTATAAAAAGTCCATTTTGAGAAACATCATCTTTAAAATATCTTTTAGCTAAATTTTCTAAATGTAAAATCTATATTTAGAAACCATAATTATTCAAAAACAATTTTACAAAAATAGGATTTCCATACAAACATTACAAATGGATTTTGTCCCTGCTTTTTACGGACAATGCTCTTGAATAATTCATGTTTTCCAGGCAATTTTGGGCCATTCTCTATAAACTACACTCATTCATCATTGTCTTGTTAAGAATCTGTGGTGTCAGTGGGTTCTCTGCCATTTTAAGATCATTCATTATTATGATCTGCCATTTATAAAGTCTAAACTGCTGTGAACATCCTGTCCATTTGTTCTCTGTCACAGTGTGTGCTTTTGTACGATGAGGAATCTGTGGGATTCTGGGGGCGCATACCTTCCTCTTGCTCTAGTTTCACAGGGGCTCATTTTCTAACACAGGTGCAGTAACCTATAGCAACAAAATAGTTGCAACTGGGGACGTGTGGTAAGAGTAATAACAACAAACGCCTGATTGGTTGCTACGAGTTACTGTCCCTTTGTGAGTAATTAAGAACCACTGGGTTTTCAAACCTTGAGCTAAAAAAAGAAATAAAAATTAAAATTAGTTGTGGCCCAGTATGTGTATAACCCTGGAGGGTTAAATGTTGCAAACTAATGTGCGTGTAGAGAGACAGATGCACACCAACCCGGAATCATATAATGTATATGATTTAAAGTTAACTTTTAATATGATGTAGAGAGTAATATTTGGAGACAATTTGCAATTGGTCTTCATCTTTTATTATTTGTAGTTTTTAGTTATTTAATTTTCATATCTGGAGCTCTCCAGTATGGAGTTTCAGCAGTTATTTGGTTGCTAGAGTCCAAGTTACCTTAGCAACCAGGGAGTGGTTTACATGTGAAACTGTTATACAAATAGGAGAGGGGCTGAATAGAAAAGAAAGTTACAAAAAGTAACAATAACAATAAAACTGTAAACTTACAGAGAAACTGAAACCAAATTGAAGCCTGAATATAAAGAGAAAATGTACATTCTTTTCTGTGATACCAAGTGGGAAGATTCTGCATAGACACAGAACTAAAAGGCAGCAAAAAGGGCTAAAAGGATCAGCTGTAGAAAAGCAGGTGAGATATATATATCTCTAGAAAGCATTTCAAAGTCCAAAGCATTTGCTCTATACCACTAAATATGATATTAGGTACAGTATATATATATATACTGGAACAAGGACAGCACTCCTAGGATTTAAAGAATTGTGAGCAAAATGTAAATGCAAAAATAGAAAGGTTTATTACTCAAGTTTCGGTCTCACACAGAAACCTTCATTTCACTCCAGATGAAGGTTTCTGTGTGAGACCGAAACGTTGAGTAATAAACCTTTCTATTTTTGCATTTACATTTTGCTCACAATTCTTTTAATCCTAGGAGTGCTGTCCTTGTTCCAGTGCATTAGTTTGTACTAGCACCCTGGTTTTGTTGCTGCAAATGGTGTGCACCCTATAGACTTTTTTTTATATATATATATATACACAAGATGTAATAGTAATTATAGTAAATAATAATCCCTGAATTTATATTTTTCCTTAAAAAGTAATAGAGGTTAATCAAGAATCTCAAGTAAATGAAAGGGATATCCAAGCCTTTCCCTCCAGTTTGAATCAAGCGCCACTTTACTAAAGCCCTGAATGGCTATGAGCTGGTTTTTATAACAGTTTTAACATATGGTAAAAGGCAATATAATGGTTCCATATTCATTAGCAGCTCTTCTGTTCCTGCACTGACAACGGATATCTTATACCTGATCTTACCTCAAAATGCCTGGGGCAGGAGATGGGGCCTGCACTAAAGCGACACTATGGGGCTGATTTACTAAGACACGATTTCGAATCTGAATTGGAAAAATTCCGATTGGAAACGAACATTTTGCGACTTTTTCGTATTTTTTGCGATTTTTTTCGGCGTCTTTACGATTTTTGCGTAAAAACGCGAGTTTTTCGGCGTCTTTACGATTTTTGCGTAAAAACGCGAGTTTTTCGTAGCCATTATGAAAGTTGCGCAAAGTCGCGATTTTTTCGTAGCGTTAACACTTGCGCGCAAAGTCGCGCCTTTTTCGTAGCGTTAAAACTTAAAAGGCGCAACGTTTTGCGCAAGTTTTAACGCTACGAAAAATCGCGACTTTGCGCAACTTTCGTAATGGCTACGAAAAACTCGCGTTTTTACGCAAAAATCGTAAAGACGCCGAAAAAATCGCCAAAAATACGAAAAAGTCGTAAAGACGCCGAAAAAAAATCGCAAAATTACCGATCATTATGAAAAAAACGCAATCGGACACATTCGGCCCGTTCGTGGGTTAGTAAATGTGCCCCTATGTTATTCTAAGGTGATACTGACAGCGGAAAGCAATGGCACAGATTTCTAGCATTCTCTGATCCTGAAATTCCAGGAACGTAAGGCCTGCTTTCACCGCTGCCATCTACAAGTATAAACTATTAAAACAAGTTAAATCATACCTTGCAATATAAAAAAGCAAAACAATAAATAAGATATATCCTTTACTTATTGAGGCCACACCCAGACTTTCTGAAACCCCACCTTCTTTCTGATAAAACCCACCCGTTTAATATATAAACTCTTAATCTGTTCTTTTTATTGTATGGTAATTTCTGAATACAAACAAAAACAGACTGCCTGGAAACACTACTTTCTCTTAAAAAACTTATGTACATGTATATGTATATTGATTGTATATACACACATAGTAACCAAATAACAAACTGAAGGAAAAACACCTACAGCACACCTAGGGGCCGATTCATTAAAACACAAGTTTGAATCCCGAATGGGATATACGGATTGGATACAATAATTTCTGTAGATCGCAAATATTATGAAAATGCTTACGAAAAAATCGTATTAGTCAAGATAATATTGTATTGGCGATCCGAAAGTCACAAAATTTTCATACAGAACGATTGTAAACTGCGGGAGAACCTTTCCGATTTTTTCGTGCAAGTGTACGAAAAAGTCGCGCAATCGTACAAAAAAGTCACACGGGCGTCAAAAATTTGGCGTAAATACGCTCGGAGTGTCTTAATAAATCAGCCCCCTAGTCTAACCAGTCCAGTCTTACCCAGACAGGCCATAAAGGCTTTCACCAGCAGCATGTTTATTTTGGTAATGTCCCTTTAAAATCAAGGATGCACAGATGTTAACATTACACCATTGCTTTAGCTCATTGAGCAATCTGCTTCTTATAATGATAACGCCAAAACAGGGGAAAAAAAATCATCCACTTTAAAGTTGCAAAGAAAATAATTCTGTTTTATGCAATAAAAGATAGAAAATTGTTCAAACGAGGCATGGCAAGAGTTAACAGGTCTAGACACAAAGCAAAACATTAATTACAAAGTTGTTCTCTCATAGGAAAGTCTGGGGGGACTCTGAGAAAGAACAGAACGCCAGGGCTTTATAGCAGTGTTTAGAAAACCCCTAGAATAGCACTGAATTATTAACGAGTCAAAAGCATAAGCCGTGAGCCCACTCGGGATTCTCTATAATTCACTCTGTCCTATATTTAAAGGGATATTGTGGTCTGTATTTAAACGTAATGATCAATTCCCCTTTACTTGAAACATAATTTTTACGTTTTTACGTTTTTTGTGCCAGTGTTTTTAAGGCCGATCCTGTCTGCATCAGTCATGTGTGCAAAACAACAGGAATAAATTTGATGTGCCTGTTACGCAGAATGGGCTGAGGACAGGATCAACTTTTTCTGTACAGGCAGAGAATACCATAGGCCTTAATTTTTGTGAGTTCCAAACGCAATCTTTTATTCCATTATCTGCTGAAGGCCAAGCACAAGGATATGCAGCATGTTGTATCTAAAACAACACACTGAAAAGCAAATGCAATAAAACTTAGCTCTGAACGCTCATGAGTACAACCAGGCAGAATATAATGGAAACAATTCGCTGATTCCTTTAGGTGCACTTAAACACGTCAAACGCACAAAAGTAAGTCCATGTGTAAGAGCCCATAGGTTTAATGCACAGCCCACTGACCTCCAACCAACAGCATCACCCTACTGGCTGCCCAACTTCAATTCCCCCCCCCCCCCCCCCCCCCCGATATGACTGATAGACGGCAAAGCTGAACAGTGCACCACAGGTATAGGAGAACATTTAGGTTGGGCAATGAGAGAGGGGGGTCAGAAAGGATAAATAAATATCCAATGATTAGACGTTTGTGACTCATTAACAGGTTGGTAGAGAAACTAATTCAAATTTAGCAGTGTTACAATAGGTTAAGGACCTCACTAACGTTACTGTATATTATACCTGCTCCAAACACATCCACAGCATCGCAAATATAGAAAATGCCTTCAGAACTGATGATGTCGCCAAGCCCCACAACTTTTTAGTTTACACACAACAGTTTTAAATTAGTAACAAATCAAGTGACTTTTTATGCGAAACTGTCCAGGTCCTTTCATCTAAATTAAAGACCTTAGTTGACCTTTTATTTGAATGCAGGAAAATCTAATTTGTGCAATTTGCATAGTGATCCCCTTGGATCAGCCCCGTTGGAACATCAGTCAGATTACTCAGGAGAAGTATGGTGAGAAAGACTCCTACAGTTCCAGACAGACATATGTTTTCAATAACTATTCCTGTTTCCTCCCAAAGATATTACAGAAATCTGCAACAGTGCAACCAACTTGAATATCAGGTTAAAGCACTCAATCATGCCCCCCCCCGGGGGAGGACCCTAACATAGGTCTTGTCAGGTCCTACTCTCTAATATACATTGCCCTTTAGCTGCTTTGACAATCACTGCTACACTTAGTGGAGATCGCGAACACAGGCATTTTTGGGACAGTCTCTGTTTCCGATCTGTGTAACCGCATGTACATGTGATTGTCAATGCAGAAACAAGGCGATGCTTATTAGAGCCAACTCGGAATATTAAGGAACACTAAGAGATTTAGGCCCCTGTCACACAGAACATTTCCTCCTGCTCCTCTCCGCCTGCGGTTTTCAGTCAGGGAGTGGAGAAGGAGGAAACGCTCTGTGTGACAGGGGCCTAAATCTCTTCGTGTTCCTTTTATTCACACAACACAAAACTGTAGTTGAGTTGTCATCACATTATACACCTCTGTTAACAGAAGGAAAATGCTTTGAAAAGTTTCTCTGCGTAGCACTTAAAGATTTTTTTTTTTTTTTTTTAAAAAGCAACCCTTTAAAGGAGAGCTAAACTTCATCATGGATAAATCTCAGTACACATCTGTCTCATTGGCAGGCCGATTGTGGGAGAATTTTGGACAGAACAGTGACATTACAGGTGGCCATTGGGGGCAGATTTTTGTCCAAGTTGAAACCAGAGAAACCAGGCTATCTAATTAAATGGGAACCCTATCAGGAGATGCAAGGACAATCAGCATTCTAAAGCATAGGATGCCATTATCTTGCAGAACACAGCCCCACTACTCTGTTCCACAGCTGGCAGCTCAGTGGACCTGACAGAGAACTGCATTACAGCTTCCCCTGAGTGAGGGTACAGTTGTGATTGGCTAAAGGCCAGAATGCCAACATCACACTGTTTATTCCAGGAATTAAGCCTTAGGACCCACTCGCCACTCATGATGTACCTATATATTATTATGACGTAGTCACCCACATTGAACCTGGACCCTGTCATTATACTGGAACAACTTGCTTTACTGGAACAGAGGTTGTGCTGGTTCTAAGTATTTCTATAGTGGTAGCCATCTTCCTTATAGGTAGAAATTTGGTTTATAACATAAATAAGGGGAAAGAAACAGTTTGGATAGAATGACTTACCTCCCAGAAACTGTATCCCACCGGCCACTCTTCCCACGGTCCTAGAGATGAGCTCAGTCACACAACAACCCATCATTGCCGTCAGGGCAACCAAAAGCAGAAGGCCACAACCTAGGCCTGTAACTATCGTACAGATCCTCCACTCAGGACTTGGGATTGCCTCGAAAGATGCATAGCGGCCACACTGTTCAACCATAAAAGTGGTCTGGCGGGTTTCATCCCGTACTGGGTATGAGCACCGGCGGAAGGTTCCAAATGATACGGGCTTATCCAGCTGGCTACCCAGCAGCCAATATGGCATGAAGAATCCAACACAAGATGCTGCAGCACATAGGAATGACAGTAACGCCCATATTACTCCGGCGCATGTCAAACTAGAGGCCATGATGCTCCTCCAACAAGGCAAATGTCACTAAAGGTCAAGTAAAGTTAAAAATCTGGAAATCCAAAGGAATGATATATGTAAAAAGTATTCCAATGCAACCCTGGATCCAGGCTGCAATCACTTGTCCATTTTTTTCAACAAGCCCCTTGAAAAGGAAAAATAAGAGAAGAGCAGTTAAAATCTGAAAGGGAATAAAATTACTCAAAGTCAGCAGCTTTTCTTCCTGCAGCCCTTTGTATGTGCAGAACTGGAACAATTTTGCCTGTTTGGAATGGCCAGACTCCAGTCCCAGACTGCCATACATGTACATAGCCACTATTTATTGGGCCTGTGGGGGCTGTTTGGGCATCTATGTACTTGAAATGCCAGGGCCTATTCTAAATCCTGGTCCAGGCCTGGGAATTTCTGTTCAGCTGGTGTAGCACGACTATTCCCATCCTGGTGTAAAGGATTCACCCCATATGTGAGGGATGCAAAACCCTACCAAAGCCCTTTGCACCCCAAACACTGGCTGATGTTTCCCGATGTTGGCAGAGAATAACAGTTAGACAACTGCAAAACAAAGGCTAGAGACGATGTTCTCTGTGATTGCATAATAATTCGTGCTAACTTGGAATATCCATTTATCCTTTGCCACAATATGATGTAATGATGTTTCTTGGGCTATGCTTCTGACATCTCTTATGTATAACAATGCACTGATGTTGTGTAAACAGTTTTAGTGACTTTGTACACCAAATACAAGAATCTGAAGGGATTAAACAGTTCCTTTATACACAATAACTTAATCTTTTCAGAGAAAGTGAGGACAAATCAGTGCAAATTGGAATGGATTAGACACAGCCCTCGGGCTGCAGACCATATCATACAAGGCTATGGACATGTGGATTGGCAATACCCTGCAAATTAGCAATGCTGCCTTGTAGCACTGAGGTCTTGAGTCTGTTCCTACTTGCAAGGTGTTTGTGTGTCTCCAGGTACTCTGTCTGTCCCTTTCTGCCCAACTGGTTATGACTCTTGAAACAATGTAGCAGTAGTCAGTGAGGTCAGTTAACCAGCTGGCTTCTGCTACATTGTTTCACACATTAGAACCAGCAGTGGAGAACAGCATAGTAAGGGAGAAGAATTCCATCTTATTTTTGTGTTTACATCCTCTCTCTCACACTGTATGGCCAGCTTTACTGCAGTTTATGCAAAGCCAAACATTTTTGGGTGTTCTCTATCCCTACAGAAAAAACCCACACAACGCTGACTACTGTCTGTTCCTGTTAGTGCAGCAGTTAAGGCAGGCAGCTGTGCATTTGAGATGGCTTTCTGGACTTGCCCGTTCAATCAGTAAATGTAATTTAGTGACACAAATGAATAGTGATCTTGGGATATTCAGCTCTGACACAATAGCTGTACAACCAGCCCATAAAGAATTCTCCAGAAATCGCCTGCCTGAAAGGGCTGTTTTGTTAGCAACGCTTTATCCGCCTGCCAAATAACCCACGGCACAAATTAGTGTAAAGGAGAAGGCTGGAAAGGGAAAAGGAGAAAGTTATTTATACTTTTGCTAAAACTAAAAGGAGGAAATAGACATTTCCCAGAGCTTTCTTGTCATTAGTAAATGGGTACAACTGCCATTTGCTAATGAGAAATCCATCTACCCTTTATAAATTAATATTATCTGGAACTCCGTTCTCTCAGCAACCTGATTAGATGTAAGAGTCAGCTCTGCCACCAAGGACACACCTTGTGCTTTATTCTGTAATTCCACTGGGGCCCTATTGCACTCCTACTGGAGAAGAAGAAATACTGTATTTAACACACATCTTTATAATCTCTAGGAACTTCCCATTGTGTGGAGTGCAGTGGGAGCTTACAATCTAATTTTCCAATCACAGTCACACAAGCCCACACTAGGGTCAGGCCTTGTACCAATTTTGGCCTGTAGAAGGAAACCCCCATACATACTAACTCCCCACAAGAGGCTCCCCCGGGGGGAATCAAAAACCAAAGGCATCAAGTCTATCCTTGGTGTCACTATGCAATTGATTAGATGGTGCTATGGGTACAGCCTACTGAGAGGGGTCACATTACACTGAACTATGCTGATAGCACACAGTATCAAGTTCACAAGATGCAAACTCTGGGGGTCTCTTGCTATAAAAGGACCATAAGATACTGATCTGTAGGCTCAGGCTGCTGCACTGAAACATAACAAGGGAATTTCTGTAGTCCTGAGAGTGCACTGGTGGAGACAGCTTACTGTTGGGGGTCATAATGTCACAATATGCTGAATTATAGGGGCATGATACTGCTGGGACCACCTGCTGATACTACTACTACTTGGGGGTCACTTGATATTGAACTTTAAAGATTTCTTGTACAGCTGAGCTAACAGAATGCAATAGCTCACTTTGGGCTCTCACCCTATAAAGAACTCTTTCAAAATCCTTCCTCTCGTGGGTGCTGAAATTTATGCATACCCTCCCGTGATAGAAACGGAATGACTAGTGGGCACCCCACAGCAGAGACAGTGAATATGTAGCCCTGCAGATGATACAGGGCTATGGTACCCAGCATTCTTATTAAAGCAGGCAACTGTAGGCGTAGCAATAGTTTGTAGTTGAATTTTTAGTTAAGCAATATCTGTAGGGCTACAGGTTGTAAATTTCTATCCTACTGCAATGGGAATGTGTGGGTTCTCTATTTAGAAGGAGGAAAAGAGAACAGCTGCTATGGTTTTGTTGCGGAGTCACACACTGGGGACATAACATTCCCCTGACTTTACAGTACAAGACTAACAGTATCCAATCCCTGCTGCCTGTGCCACTCCATCCCTGCTAAGCAAGCTATAGCCCACCCTAATGCATTAACCCTTTGTTCACCTGACTGCTCGGAAACCTCCCCAAATACTATACCTAATGACCAGGACACAAATCACACACAGGTACAATCTCTGCTCTAAGTTGCATCCCAGGCAATGGAGTATCCTTCTAATTCTTCTGCCTGGGATGCAGCTTAGAACTTGCCACATATGCGATTCATTACAACCAACAATATGCTTTCAAAAGTTTAGTTGTTTGGTTTGCACATCTTAAATCTATAAAAGGCATGGAACACTATGATCACAGGGAGAAATGCTGTTCCCTGAACCCAATCCTTTCGATGGGGGGAAGCTAGAGCTTGTAGTTTAACAACATCTTAAGGACCAGGTCCATTAGTCCTGGTCCATGGTAAGTTGATTATTGGGTAAGCCCGTTCTCTCTCACTGCGCTCACCTTCTAGGTGCCCCCCACTTGGGTAAATGTATATACAATAGATGTAGGGACATCTGCTCTTTCCAAGAGTCTTGTGTGACTGCTGCTGGGATTGTGCATCAGGAATTCATATTTCTGCTAGGAAGTATAGGCTGATACAATACACTATGCAAACTATCAGAAGGAATTCCCCTGTGCAGTACTGGAGGCTTTGCCTGCTGGAGCTGCCCAGTTTTACACAGCTTTCCCTTTCCTTCTGATTTGGGTGACAGCAAGTCCATAACAAAAGTGCAGCCTCAGCAAAGTGACTGCACCCATACTAATGAGCCAGAGCCTCACCCTAGCACCTACATCTCCCAGATGCCCAACCTGCCTTACAGTGTGAAGATGTTGAAAGTTGTAGTTCAGTCTCAGCTGGAGTGCAACAGAAGCAGGTCGCAGCTGATCTCTAGATGGCCAGTGTGTGATGGATCGCTCAGAGGCACTTCCATTCTACTCCCAGCCTGACACTCACCAGCTCGGCTCAGATGTCCCGATCCCTTGGGCACACGTGTTACTCGCCCCAGCAGCTGGGGATCCCGACTGACACCCACAAGTGGAACCTGCCGGATCCCGTCCCTTCTCTTCCAGCAGCAAGAAGCGCAGCGCTGCCACAAGCAGATCCTTCCCTGCTGCACAGCGTTATACTGAGAGTCCCTTCCCCACAGCTCTGGAGCAGCAGGCAGCGCAGGCAGCCCTCCCCTCACTCAGGAGCCTCCAGTGGAAATGTTATTAGTACATTCCTAAAGATTCCCACTGACACAGGCTAAGGGGAGGGGCGAGGAACACTCCGTGTCAAACTCACAGGGGAACCATCAATTCAGACAAGGCCCCGCCCCCGGCCCCGCCCACAAGCCTGTGAGAGAAATTAAAGCAGAAGCCAGTGAGAGAACAGCAGGCATATTAGCTCCGATGCGCTGGGCTGGAGTTGGGCTTTTCTCTCTCACAGGCAACATGTACTGCAGCAATAGCTCAACTGTGGGGAAAGTCTGTGGCATAGCAGTAGGGCAATGCTGAGCTAACTGAGAGAGTAGGGGTAATTATAATAGGGCAACTATAGCATTTGCCTTGGGTCCCACTACAAGGACCACTTTGAGAGAAGAAACCTTTCATGTTGATATCTGGATAGAAGTCCATGTCGAAAATGGTATCCCAAACTCAGTACAAAGTCTTTACTTAAAAAATTATATTTTTATTCAAATATCCCATATTAAAAGCATACAGACCCCACAGAGTGCTGCCTCACTCATTTTGTACCCTTCTGGTACTTAGTCATAAGCAGTTGTATCTCTATATTAGAAGCTGCCTCTGCCCCATATCCTCTATAGCAAGGGTCCTCAAACTGCGGGCCGAATATGGCCCCACTCGGCCACTTACCCGGCCTGCACTCCCGCTGCCGTGGGCCATAGTTTGAGGCATAAATGAGTTGCAGGTAGTCTTTTCCTCCATCTACTACTGTGTTGGCGTTCTGCGCAGTCTCGACTGTGATCTGGCCCCCTCTCTAAAAAGTTTGAGGACCCCTGCTCTATAGGCACATGGTGCATTGTCACCTGCTGGATAGTGATGTGTGGGTTGACTGCCACCTTTTCTGGAAAAAAATTCTCTTCCCTAACACCCAGCAGGTGAAAATGTCCCTGAAAAAAGTGCCTTGAGAAAAACTAAATCAGTTTTACCCACAGCAATTTTTATTCACATGCCATGAAAATATATTTAATCCACATTCTGTTCCACATTCACATTCATTTAAATTCATAGTGCTTGGCTGTCCAGAACCAGTGTTGCAAGCAGCATGCATCTACATTTGCACTGTTAGTTAGCCATGCAGGATCTAAAGAGAGGTTGGGTGGCCTACAAAATATAAACTAATGTAGTTATCATCTATATGACAATATGAATGTATAATAGCTGTTTAAATGTCAATACAGTGATTGCATGCTTGGCAAAGTATGATGGGCCTCCTGTAGCTAGCATGTACAGTGCCAGACTAAGAGAAGAGGGGCCCCCAGGCTATTTCAGGGCCTCTACCTTTGGGCAGACATTAATGCTAAAGTTGTAAAGCACCCTGGTACTCATAAATCTTAAATATACCATTGGTAATACCTTTTATTTTTAATTATGTTGTTTTCAGAGGTTGCATACTATTGTGTCATTTAGTTCTGGTAATTTGTCAAGTATCCCAAATACTAGATCCAAAACGTGTACTTAAAGGAACAGTGTACACCTAAGAAAGAATATCTTTGCTAAAAAATAAGCATGATAAAAAGGGTTTGTTTTCCAAATGCATTACATTATTTTAATTTTAAAAATTCCCAATTTTTTGCTTTATAAGTCACTAATTGAACATTGTTTCTTTTTCAATCACATTACTCCCCCCTTATAAACAGAGTAATTTGTTCAGAGTTCATTTGATCAGCTTATTATCAGTGCTTCTCAGCGAACAGCTTCTCCTCAGCTCAGTAGAACCAGAAAGTGACAAGACGGGCAAATGTGAAACTGATTTCATTTCCTTGTTCTTGCAAGAAATAACAAAAATATAGATGTTTCTTAAGTAAAACACATGTAAAAAGTATATTAATCACAAGCCCTATTTATTAACCACATATTAAAAAGGGGTGACTACTGTTTCTTTAACTGCTAGGTGACGGCTGGACTATAGGAGCCTTGTGGGGGCACCCCTCCCCAGCTTCCTAGTTGTTGGTATAGAGGAAGAAGCATATCGGGAATCAAATTGTCGCTGAATCAATAATGCTAACACTGCCTGGTGCAGAGCTGCTAATTTTCTGGCTGGGTGAAAACCAGAGGTGAGAGCATCATAAACAGCTCCTAGAAATGATTCTTATTCCACACCATCTGCATTTTCTAAAGATAGCAAAATTCCACATTCAAAAAATTCCTTCAACAATTTTGTGCCTCTCTGGTTCCCTGTAGTTTAGAGTGCTTGTGTAAAAGGCCCTTTGCACGTGCCATCACATACTGTACATTAGCATGGCTGGTATAGAGGCTTTCTCTAATGTTATTGCATGTATCAGGTAATGCAATTGGACAGTGCTGCCTTAACTTATACATAAATAATTATAATGATAAAATATGGATTGTCTATGAAGTAAATCAGTAAATATAACATATAAAGTGCCTTCAGAAACAACTTGGGAATTAACTATGTATTTTATAATGAAAATGTCTGACATCTGTTCTATCTAGTAAATATACAGGATATAGTCTAAAGCACTCATATGGTAAACCACCAATGCTTTATGTTATAGTAGGAATAATTAAAGTCATTACTCTTGACAAGAGAAATCATTTATTTGGAGCTCTGTGAATCTGTATAAAGGCCCATAGCTTTATATGTTCATACAAGTCATGAGACTCAAAAATTGCGAATTCATATATCTTTCTATTTTATGACATACAAATATTTCTTTTCTCTTACAAAATTGGCATTGCAACTGTAGATAATAACAATTTTATTAAAAACAGACAATCCTGCAAATAGCGCTGGGATTTGCTGGAACCTAAACTGGTGCATTGATAGTTAAAAGGATTCAGATTTTTATAGTGTAGTTTTTAAACGAAATTAAACTGTGTATATTGCAAATAATCCATTCTACTATTTAAATATTATTCTTCAACCAATAAATGTGTTTTTTAGTTGTAATATTCTCATATCTACCACTAGGAGGGGCATTAGTAGCAATACAGGTGTCAGAGAGCTGCTATCTTGCTATCATATCATTGTTCTGCAGATTGGCTGCTGGGGGGAAAGAGGGGGATTATACAACTCCAACTTGCAGCGCAGCAGTAAAGAGTGACTGATGTTTATCGGACCACATGACTGAGGGCACCTGGGAAACTAACAATATGGCTTGGTCCATGACAAATTTCAAAACTAAATATTAAAAACCTGTTTGCTCAATGCAGGATTCTGTTGGAGAGGCGCTATTACCGTATATACTCGAGTATAAGCCGAGTTTTTCAGCCCTAATAATGTGCTCAAAAAGGCACCCTCGGCTTATACTAGAGTATACATACAGGACCAAAATTGCCCTTCATTAGCCCCTATGAGAATTACCTGAAAGTGCAAATATTGACCCTTGCAGAAGATTTTGCCTAAAAGTGCATTGTCTAGTGATAATCACTAAAAAAGTACAGGTGAGATTTTCTGCATTTTGGGCTAGTGTCTTTAGGTTTGGAGATGCTTCCTAAACTGGGAAAACAAATGAACTGAGAGTCAGAAATGAACTTACATAGCGAGAGGGTGTCCTAAAAATGCAAAGCACAGTAAGATACTGTATGCATATGTGGATTTTTGCTTAAAAGAGAACTAAAGCATAACAACAAGTAGGGTAGGTAGAAGGCTACACATTATGTTTTGTGCTTCTGTACCAGCCCAAGGAACCCACAGCCCTTTAGCAGGGAATATCTGTTCCCCCAAAGATGCCCCCAGTAACTCACCATCTTTTTTTCTGCTGATTCCCTGCACATGCTCTGTGCTGCTGTTACTTACCTGAGCTTAGGGACCCACTCACAATATACTGTATATATAGAATATAAATGGCACACTATACTGTATATACAGAATATAAATGTCACAATATACTGTATATATAGAATATAAATGGCACAATATACTGTATATATAGAATATAAATGTCACACTATACTGTATATATAGAATATAAGGCTGATTAGTAATTATTTCAGATTCATATTAAATGGCAGCTCTGAAACCAGTTCAATTAGCATCAGAAATTAATTTAACCTTACCCTTAAAACTACTGGCTCCTTTCTCACTATTTCTCTTTTCCTTTATTTACCTTCTACTTTGTTATTGTATAATTAGTGAAAAATAACAAGTAAGAACAAAGTTTAAAAAAAGAAAACTTGACTTCAAGGTAGACTTGTGAAGTAAGGTGGGAACCATAGCAACCAGACATTTATTTATTTAACTACACTAAAAACTAACTGCTGTTTTGTTGTTGTGGGTTGCTGGACTAGGCAAAATCGTTGCCCAAGTTGTTGTATTATTTACAGCATAGGCCCAACAGGTTCTACACTCCCTGTCCCATTTACTGGGTGTTCTAAACATAGGTCAGTACAGACAAACAATCAGGCAGGGCAGGCAGCATGTCTCTATGGCAGAACGCAGAACGGAACCTAATGTCATTTGGTGCCTTGTGAGTATATGGTTCACTGGCTTTGGTGTGGGGAGGGGGGTTAGGTGTGTAGTTGTATAAATACTTCTGCCCCAGATGTATGTGAGCCCAATGTGTCCTTGTGACAACAACTCAACACAACAAGTATACTGTGTTCACTGTACCTCTTCTGGTAGCACGGAGACCTGCCTTGTCTTCTACTACTGCAGGACATTATGTTTCAAAAAGAGGAAAAGACCAAAAGGAAATCAAATCTCGGACTCCATATGGGATTTTTTTGTGATATTTTTTTTTATAGAGACCTGCAATGTCCAGGGCTACAGTTCTCTTTACCATAGTGAAAAAACTACAAATATACAATGTGCTTTACATGTTGCATTGCTATACTGTTGCACAATATGGGACGTTAATATTGGCCCATATGTATAATGTTATTTATATAGGTACTTGTTAGTGGCTAGTGCCTAATTTGTATTCTTTTGTATATATGTTGTGTTATATGTAAGGCTAGGGAATGGGCACTGTCTGCTCCATGTGTCACAACAAAGTCCTGATGGGATAGTACATTTTAATAGTCTGAGTGATACTTTGAGATGGTCTTTTGTTTTTGAGACAACACCTATTGTATTAAAGCTGATAATGGGGGGGGGGGTATTATGGACCAATTTAATATTATAGAATGCGATTGATATATTAGCTCTATAGACTACTGCATGAAGTAATATTCTAACTCTCATTCATGTATTACAAAATGCACATTCATGTATATCAATTAAGAAATACATTCTCAATTTACTGTTTTTTAAGACAAATAAACAAATAGATCAGAGGTAATTCTCAGTATTGTCTATGGTATTTTCTAGTGTTTAGTAGCTGTGAAAAAGTAGCTGCTGCTAGTAGTTTCATGTGTCTTCATCCTTTCTCTTCTAGAATACAAATATAAATGCAATACTGGCGTAATTTCTGTCCAGTGCCAAACTAAAGTCTCTTTGGATAAGGCTGTCACAGTAAAACTGGCTGACAATATGGCACCACCATATACCTGATATGCCTTACACAACCAGTTCATGAAGCAGAATAAATTTATCTTGGTGATAAAGTATTTATCACCAAGAGTCATCTCTCTATTTCTGTTTATTGTCATTTATATTCCCCATCCCCACTTTCTTACTCTCCTGACTTGCACATTAGCTAAATTATATCCGACACCAATGTCACAGTCTGCTACAGACTCCTAGCTAAATTAGTGACTGTAAGTGCTACACTCAATGTCAGATCCAAGCATGACGTGACCCAACATCTGCTGCTACCGCTCTGTTCACCCTTTCACCTCCCGAGCCATCAAAAACTCCATCCTGTGCCATACTAATGTTCTTCAAGAAGCCTTGGCTGACAGTTGCTTTGTCTACCTTGTCCCTCTCCTTGATCTTGGATTCCCTTACTAACAATGTGTCTTAATCCACTTCTGTGCTCTTAACCACTCAAGGTACCAAAAATTAACTGTCAATGCAGGCAAAATATTTACACCTCCATCCCTTTGTAAAGGGAGTTAACACACCTGAGTACCTGAGTCTGTATAATGTGATTCTGATTTGATCATTCCATGTTTCACTTGTAAAGCATTTGCATGGAGACTGAGTTTTCTATATTTTAGGATAGATACAGACTTGCACCTTTACAGTGTTCATAAGCAGCACAGTTTTTGTAGCAAATATCATTCCACTCTAGAGGCATGGTTTCCAGGCTTTTCAGTCCTTTTAGGTCCATAATTTGGTCAGGGCCGCACCTTAGCCTATGCAGATAAAGATACATACACATCACACATCTAGGACAGGAAAAATATGGTCATCCTAAATCTTATCCTAAGTGATCTTCAGGCTGAGCTTCTAGGAGTATTGAGTTAGAGCAACTACGCATTCTCATCATACCTCACCCTAGCTGGCCTTCAGTTTGGGCCACACTAGACACTGCTACAGGCTCCCCTCTGGGGTCACTCTCAAGGGTTGGTAACATAACTGACCTAGAGTTCCTATGTCTTTCCTTCAGCCCTGACTGAGGACCAAAGTTTAAATCCTAGAGTAAACTTCTTAGACAAGTTATTTACCATTCTTGTGTCCCAGCATACTTTCTGTGGTCAAAAACGGCTGCCTTGACTAAGGAAAATGGCTTTGAGACTCCATTTTGCACAACTAATACTGTATAATGATCTCCCGTATGACAGCATTTATGGTTTTTCAAAGCAAAACCACTGAAAAAAAAGGAAAAGTCTCCATGTACATAAAATACTTTTAAAATTGCATTGGCTGTAAGCTGTTTGCCTACTGATTCTGTAGTGTTGTAGTATCATTTGCATTTGAAATTTAAAATTAAACCTAAATAATGTGTAAGTACAGTACAGATCATTGCTTCTCAGCCCATATGACCCAGGATTAAAAGTGCTGCCAGTGATTCTGTTACATGTTTGGATCACTGCAGCTTGCCAAGTAAATTAAAGGGCTGCAGGCCTTGGTCGTCCATCATAGGCTCCCTTGACAGTGCTTGCTGGTGCTGACAGCTGCAAGGGTCAGTTTCTGACCCCATACAACAGCTGTTTTGGGGCACCAAGGAGCCAAACCATACTGTTTCTGGCAAGTCATAGACACACGCCTACAATTTTTCATTTTAAGTTTGGCAAGGTCAGTTTATCCCTGCCAGGTACCCTGTTCTACTGTCACTCTTCACCTGTTTTCTACTTATACATCATTTGTTCAGGGAATGTCAGTATCAGGGTAAAACAATACATATTAAATCCACATCCTGCATGACTAATTAACAATTAATTTTTTAATACATGCTGCAGACTGAACTGATTAATGTGCAGCCATGCAGCATGCATCTAAATTAAAGGGAAACTCTGGCTTCCAAAGAAAGCCCCTGAATAAATAGCATTTTCCTATGCTGAAAGCATGTGCAGCTTTACTGCAGTAACGACTACTGAGCAAATGACGTACATGTGCTTCATCTGAGAAAAGAATTGTCCTGGAGGCAAATATTAAAGGCTAAGAGAATAAGAACGACTTTTATTCACCAATCCCGAACACAGGGACATGTAACATACTGTAGATAGGGGAAAAAATGAATCAAATCAATAATGGATATTTTATTTGAAGATTCTTAGAAAGTCTATTTAAATAGCACACACTCTTAATTATTTAAAAGCTGTCAAAGCCCATCCCTTTTTAGTTTATACTATACATATAGATGTACTTGGGTATGATTTGTATGCTCATGTGTGTGTGCGGAGGCCATTTATGTGCTTCCTGCTGCAGTCATATCACAAACAGCAGCAGGAGCAGATTAGGGAGCAAGAGAGAAAAGCCTTTTTCAAGGTCATATTTGGCTGACCCCATTCAGTTCGGCCCCAAGGCAGTGACAGAGTTAATGGGATCAAACAGACAAAATGCGACTCAGGAGAAAGACTGCAAAATAGGCAGTTTCCATGTCAGCCCTTTGTTTGATGAGGCATTACAACAATGATTGCTGCTTTTTAAACCCTCACTAACATAGAATAAAAGAACATTTCTTTGATGGCCTTCTTAGGCACACAAGCACCCCTTCTAGCTGGAAAGCTAAAAGGGTAATAAAGGGCTCAGCAACCAATCAGGTGATTGCTTCCAAACAGGTGACATGTAAATGCAACCTGCTGATTGCTTACTGTGGGTTACCTGGATTGGTGCAAACTTGACATTGCCCAATTAATCCAACAGACTGGCGTTAGATAGGAATGAACAAAAATGTTTGTACCATGTATATTGCCCATTTAGTCGATCAGGCAGATTTGATAGTTATGTTCATTTAGCTCAAATAAACTATAAAAAAGGAGGCAGGATGCCCCCCTGCATGCAAAATTCACCCCAGCCCAGTCCCCTTTATTTTTTCTCCCCCAGTAGATAATGAAGACATCGAGAGTGGGGTAGAAAGCGGCTACAGCTTTAGTAACAAATGTCTTATATAGCTATAACACAAATAGTGCAACAGTAAATAACAATTACTGACAAACATATCCAAGCCACACCATAAATGCTTGCCAAGACCAAAGTCTACCCAGCTGGCCACCATGTCAGCTACTTTTCGCCAAAGAATTGGGTGGGCAAGTAAGAGTAAACAGCTATAATATCTTCCTCCTGAAACCCTTGTCCAAAGATACATAACTCACCGTTAGGATTCTTGTGCATAAAACTGGAGCATAGGCCCCCACCCCTAGTAAGCATTCCTCTGCAAGCTGTGACAGTAGTGCCCAGAACATAACGAGTCCTCCGCTGGCAAAAGCTACAACCCCATCCTTAAGAAAAACTGCAACTAAACTAAACTTGATGGATGTGTGTCTTTTTTCAACCTAACTTACTATGTTACTATGTTACAAAGGTTGGTGGGCAGTATTCTGCTTGAATTACCACCAAAACAGGAAGATGCCCTCCTTTCTACTGACCCCCTTCCTATTTCCTGCAACTCCCTTACCTGCCTTCTGACCTTACACTAGCCAATACTCTCTCCTATTTCCTGCAACTCCCTTACCTGCCTTCTGACCTTACACTAGCCAATACTCTCTTCTCACTATGATTCACCCTGTTTTCATTAACCAATGCATAACTCCGCTCCCCAGTTAAACACTGCACACCTTGTCTAGCCTGCCCCTTCCTTGTCCCAGTCATGGCTCCTGCCTCCTATGCTAAACTCACTCACTTAGAGCCTATTAACATGCATGGCCAGTCTCATGGTCGATATTTTTGAACATAGTAATTTATTATTAATTATTCATCATTTTATAAATCGTATTTCAACTGTTTATCAGTTGGGCAATATTATCTCTGCCTACATGGCTGTATTAAATCTCTTAGGGCAATGGCACACATTTTGGACATTTTGTTGCCAGCAGGCTACTAAATGAAAGGCTTGTAGCATTTACTATAGATTCTTCTTAGAGAACTCCTTAAGGCCCCACTCTCCTTGTGCTATTAGCTTCTGTTCACAGTTTTTCAATGAGGTGCCCTTTAAGACAAACTAGAGTTAAAAACTAAAGTTTCATAGGACAAAAAAAAATGTACAACATAACTCGTTAAGGAGGAATAACAAAAGTGGAAAAAAGAGTTGGCAGTGTGACTACAATGGGGAACAAGTTTATAACATAGTGCAAACTTGCAAGTTTGGAATACCACAGGGTTAATAAATTCTTAGAGTAAGCTTTCTATTCAGTGAAAAATCTGAGATTTAATTCTGTATCTATATTTATCATTTAGGAAACTCCACTAGTATTTGCAGATGGGCAGATAGGACAAATGATGTATTGTTTAGCCCCCAAAGCATACAGGTATCCAATACATGGCAGGGAGGTACAATAATATGGTAAGGACAGAAACTGCTCCTTGTGCAAAAAATAAATTGATGCAAATAAGTGATGTAACGCTACTCAGGGTGCTTAGAAATAAATGTAAAATGCAAAAGTGCTCAGAACCTCTCTCTTAGCAAGAAAACTCATTTTTTGGGGGGAGGGGGTTAGATTCCCATAGAAAAAAGTGAATGTAAATTAATCTTACAAATAACTGTTTTCCCTTTGAGTTTTGGGGGCATGTATGAGCTACAATATGCTTCACAGGGAGATGCCTCCATAAGGCAGCTGTAATTGTAGCCTGCTAGAAGTCACAACACTTGGAACATTTAATGTGTTCATATTGGCATCTTTGACTAAAAGCTTAACTGTTTAACTTTTAGGCTCGTTCAGTATTAACAGTTTTCTAGCCAGTTTTATAGGGTTTAGTTCTCCTATAAAGGACAATTAGGGTGAGACTTGGAGGGGGGTTTTTATCTACCTAGAACCATGGAACCATGGCTAGTACAGAAAAGTTGTTTTATGGGTCTGTAGGCTAAGGGGGGCCCCTGACTATATGCTAGATCTCAAAGGTAGGCCTGGACTAAAAAAGTCCAAAAAGCACTGCCCTAGGTGAAGTATCTTAAAACCAATATTTCAATCTTAAACAACATTGAATGTATGTATAGACAAAGTGAAATGTTTTTAACATAAACATTTTTTTTCCAATCAGTATCTGTGTTCTGGTATATCATATTTACTGTATACCTCCCTTTGTTGCATGTAACTGTCTATGACAATAACGGCTGTACATCTAATACAAAAGCTATTGGGAAAGTGAACCAAGAGAGCCCTTGGGACTGGATGCACAGACCCAGTCATCTCATTAGAAGTACCACAATTTATGATTGCATCAAATTAATTAATTTTATAGCTGATTGTTATCCACTCATGCTAATTTTCCAGCTGCTGATTTATTATGTTCTGTATTTTATATCGGAGAGTCAACTCATCTAATGATTACTTGAATCATGCACCATGACAACATAACCAATTTAATAGTCTGCAAATTCAGCCACTGGCTTCTCATGCTGTGTCATTATCTTGCACTAAAAGAAATAAAAGTTGATCAATATTGCTCAGTTACATTAACTTTTTTGTAAAAGTAAGAAAGATTGAGAGGAATTGTATTTGACTGAAACACATAAGGGACTGGGCCAACTAGGAGATCCTACTCTGGCAGGCATCAGTTCAAGCCTGCTGGTAAGGAATCACTTTGGGTCTGTAAGTGTAAACTGTGTGCTGACTTAAAGGGGTTGTTCACCTTTAAATTAATTCTTAGCATGATATAGAGTATACTATTCTGAGACCATTTGCAATTGATCATTATTTTTTATTATTTGGGGATTTTTAAATATTTCCCTTTTTGACCAGCAATTCTCCAGTTCGGAATTTTAGCGGCTATGTGGTTGCTAGCTTTCTGTTTAACCTAGCAACCAGGCAGTGGTTTGAATGAGGGACAACAATATAAATATAGAAGGGCCTAAATAGAAACATAAATACTAAAAAGTAACTATAAGATTGTAGCCTTGCAGAGCAATAGTTTTTGGCTGCTGGGGTCAGTGACCCCTATTTAAAATCTGGTAAGAGTCAGAAGAGGAGGGCAAATAATTCAAAATCTATTAAAAGTAAAAAATGAAAACCAATTGAAATGTTGCTAAGAAAGGACCATTCTATAACCTGAAGGTGAAACACTGGTGGTGTGGGAAAATAAAATAATCTTGTAGGGTGCCCTATAACTGTTAATCAGATTATAGACACTTTGCATACAAGCCATTTTAATGGTGCATAAATGTCTGCAGACAAATTGAAATTAATATGTATTTGCAGTTCTGCTAATCTGATAAATATTTGTAAAACTATAACATGGAATATTGCATGCTCCCTAATTGCCACATAAATGCCTACATTTACATTTGTCTGTAAGTGTATTTGGGTATGCTCATTCCAAAAACTGCAAATGTCACACTGACAGATACCCAGACAGTGCCTTCTTTCTTGATCTTGGTTCTACAGATATTGGTGGACTACAACTCCCAGCATTCTTTAACTCTAATATTTAGAAAAATATTGGGACTTGTAGTAAGTAGTCCAGCAACAACAGGGGCCCAAAGTTAAGATACAGGGCCCAAACCTATGGCTCTATGTGTGCTGAAGTGGCAGGATTTCTAAATCTTGCTTGGTTGGATATATTGAGTATGGCAAAGGTATAGCTCTAAATCTGGTTATCCAACAGTAACAGGTAAATTATTGGTTTTACACATGAATGCTACCCAGATGTATAAGAAGCATGCAGAGATCCACTGATTAGGTCAGTATTGCCCATGGTGATAGAGCACTTAGCATTCTTATGATTCCGACTCACCTGTGATTGGGGTCTGACTTGACCCCTACTTGGATGTTGCTGTCTGGCCAGGTCTGGCTGTCATCTATCACTCTTTGCTGCCATCATTGCCTGACCTCTGCCCAAATATACTCCTACATTTCATGCACAAACCTCCTGCTGCAAGTACTGTAACTGAGCACTTAAGGGACCTGCTTTGCGCCCCTGAAATCTGTAGCACTTGGGGAAAGGGATTTAGTAAATAAACCCTAATGAATTTCCCCAAATCATCCCATGTGCCATAATTTAGACATCCATGGGGTAATTACAAAGTTACTTCACAACGTAACAAAAATATTTAATTTTCAACTTTTGCCAAAAACATCCTTGTGAAGGTTCCTGTCAGAGACTGGGGACTTATAACCTATTGCCTTTTATGCCCCTCTCAAACTCTGTCTCTGTGCCCTGATCCACACTATCTACCGTTTGTGCTGATGCCAGCGCGGCTGCACTGATTCAGATGAGAGAATAAGGGGACCTTGGCCTGCCCCCTACTGACACCACCTAAAGTCTGGCAGCAACATATTGATGCCCTACTACGATCTCTACACAACGGGATGGCAGGAAAGTGAGAAACAGTGAGAAATGAGGCAAAAAAAATTATATTTTATGGCATTAATCACTGAATGTGGTTATCTTGCACACCAAACACCTGCTGATAATGGATATCTGCCCCAATGATATAGCAATTGAAGAGCCACAGTTAGTGATTTGAAACCCAAAAAGTTTAAAAGACATTAGGGCCATTTATAATGACCTTTAAGGCAAGAGCAAGAACACTAAGGGGCAGGGCTGTATTAGGTCTGATGCCACCCTAGGCACTAGACCTAAATATGGCCCCCAAATTGCGAGTGATGTCGCTGAACCTAAATACGCCCCCAGATTGCAGAAGTGCTCACTCGCTGCATTGAAGACCCTACCCCTTTCACCCCCCCAGCTCCAGCCCTGGATTTCTTCAGAAACCTGGGGAATTTATTTAATTTTTAAATTAAACTTATTATATAGGCACCCAGTGGCTGTTCCCCAAAAGCTGGGACCTAGGAACAGGCCCTTGGGTGCCTATATATAAATATGGCCCTGCTAAAGGTGGCAAAATTGCCTCTTCAAGTCTGCCCTTTATGAAGACAATGCTGCTTAATGCAGAAAGAGCTGTATTCCGTGCTTTGCACCCTGCCCTGCACTTAGCAATGGTTTTTGTCATTAATGATATTGTTACATAATTTCAATATATGCAACCTGAATGTGCAACCTGTACCCCTGTTTTTGAACCACAACTCACACCTGGAAGGGGTTGTTGGGAGCTGTAGTTTAACAACCACAGGTTGGTAACAACTGATTATTTTCCTCAGACTGGGCCCCCAAACTTATAAATGTATTCAATATATCCTGGCTATTGCAGCAGTGGTTAAGTCCAATGAGGAGGAACAGCTCCCATGACAGGCCAAGAAGAATGACACCTTACAAAGTGCTGCGGCGGCATTGTGCTACGGAGAAATCCAATGACATAACAATGACTGCGTTGCATGAGCGAGTATTAGCCGGCAAGCGTTTCGGCTGGACATTGTACAATGATAGGCGTGCTTATTAAAAAGAAAGGCTCTTTTATACACTGCCATCCTTTATTCACATTAAATTGATACTATATTTACATTTTTATTGATTCAAAGGAAGAAACACGGAACCAAAATGCAATTATATTTCAGCGAGCGAAAAAAAATATATAATTTTCTGACTCCATTATTTGGTAAATTGCTTTATGGATCTATATTCCGAGCACATTTTTATCCTTCTAGCATGTCCTGGCAAATCAACTGTAGGGGGAAATGTACCCAGTTTAGAACCAGGATTTATTTTCTGTTTCTTTTAGGTTAACTAGTCTTAAAAGCTTCTACTGGAGACAAAACTGTCTTTTTGCATGTTAGCATGCATGGATATAAGTGGCGGTGGCCGCTTTTAGTTGTCTTAGAAAGTCTCATCCATTAAGCAACTACACTGTTAAAACTGTTATCACCACTAGGGGTATCCAGGCAAGTAGACCACTGTTTATTGGTGGCCAAACTCGTTTCCCACAGGCTCAAATGCAAAAGTTTTTCAGAGTCCCACCCTGAGGCGGCCAATTGCACTCTCTACACTAGCAGAAACAAATTTCTGGTTAAAAAAAGCGACTTTTTGTCACTCGCTGGTAACTTTGGGGCCGGTGCCGCCTAACTTACCCCTAAACACACATTCCCTCATCCTTTGTAGATTGTAAGCTCTTTTGGGCAGGGCTCTCTTCACCTCTTGTATCAGTTATTGATTGCTTTATATGTTACTCTGTATGTCCAATGTGTGAAACCCACTTATTGTACAGCGCTGCGTAATATGCTGGCGCTTTATAAATAAATGTTAATAATAATAATAATAATCATCTGCACTTCCTTAACCTCTGCCATTCTACTTCAGATTTTAAAGCTCACAAGAGGTCTTTACCTCTTTATTCTTTAGTGAACTGAAACCCACCGATGTCTAAATCTACATTTTCCCCTATTGCTTTTAAATATTCTATTGTTTTTTAAAGTTAGCAATAGATAGTCAGGTTATTTGTTCAATTTGGGTACTTAAATAGGACTGCACTGAATCCAGGATTTGGCCTTTTTCAGCAGGATTCAACTGATTCCACATGCCTGCCCGAACCGGATCCTTGAAAAGTTTAATTTTTTTTACCACATTCATTTTGGCACTTCTGTAGCCTAATTTCCATAAGCAAATTAGGATTCGGTTCAGTATTTGGCCAAACCTTTTACAATGGATTTAGAGTTCACCAATTTCTAAAACAATTTCCATCCCTACTTTAAACAAGAGCTTAACTCAAAAAAATAAATTAACATGATCAGCTACTGGTGTGAACACACCTATGGTAACTTGGCTAAACTGGAAAGCATGGCAGCTTTAACGGAGTTGCTTTTCTCAGTGATGACCTCTATCAGCCTGTTTTGGGTAAATGGAAAACCCTGGAGTCATTTTTTAAGACCCTGGACAGAAGTGTAAGAGCGTGTCCCTTAATACTCATACATAGAGCATTTCTGTCCACTTAAATGCCTCCCCCTCCTCTCATGATTACAAAGCTGCCGAATGCAAGTCCCTGTGCAGACTGCAGAGACCTGCGGCAACTCATGTAGGGTGAAAGGCAGGGTGTAAAGTGCACAAACATGGCAGATTGCTTCCATATTTTGCACACTGCATTCTATTTTCCACGTTGTGAATGACCACTATTTATGTATGTATAACTTTATTTATAAAGCGCCACAAGGGTACGCAGCGCTGTACAATCTTACAAAATACAAAATTACAAAAGGACAAGTGTTATAATAAATAAATACAATATATATATATATATATATATATATATATATATATATATATATATATATAAATGCACAGGGAATAAGTGCCATGTGGTATGAGGCACAGTAGGAAGGAGGTATCCGGCCCCGTAGAGCTTACAATCTAAGTGGTAGTGTGCAGTCCACGCATTTGCAGAGTAATCCAACCTATAACTCCACATACTGTATGGCCAAACTTGCCTATTTTAACAGACATGCCTTTACAAATTATGGATCAAAAGTGCTCATGGGGGACAATTATTATAATTTTGTGTGTAAGTCTCACTTTTTGGTAAAAAGTTTTTAGACTTGTAATATAGTATAGTCCTCTGAATCTCATCCTAACTGCCCTGCAGCTTGACTACTAGTTCGTGATTTCCCAATTTTTAAAATAAGTGATGTTTAATGATAAATAGTTGCAGAAAACTTAAGATTGATGGTTTCACATTAAGTGCTGTTCTGGCCAATATTCACAAATGAATAACTACCCAACAGTGAAAGGGATCACTGACTCTAAGGTTCAAACTGTTGTTCAACACTTCTGCAAATAAGAAACATCAGTTACACTTCACGTTGTTTCTGACAACAAACTCAAAAAAGTTGTGCTTGCATGTGTTTGGGGGATTTTTTTCCCCTTTTTTTAGCCTTAAAAATGATTTACACTGTATTATTGACAAAAATAACATGGAGAGAGGCAACACATGTTTTAGAGCTGTTTCCATTGCTTAAACTGAGAGAGGAAGGAACACGACCATAACAAAACTGCAGAAGGGGGTTATTCTTTCACTTTCAAAAACGCTGATAAGGCTCCATCTATATGCAGTACAGTTTTGGTCTCCAGTGCTCAAACAGGCCATTATTAAGTTAGAAAAGGTCCAGAGAAGGGCAACTAAGCTGGTAAAGGGTATGGGAAATCTCAGTTATGAAATAAGACTGGGCAAGTTGCGGCTGCTTATACTGGAGAAGAGGCGATTAAGGTGGGATATGATAAATATATAAGGGGATCATATAGTAATAATCTCATTAATGCTTTATTTACCAACAAGTCCTTCCAGCAGACTTAAGGACACCCATCCAATTAGAATAAAGCAGGTTCTTAATATTCAGAAAGAGTTTGTTACAGTGAGAGCTGTGAAGTTGTGGAATCCCTCCCTGAATCAGTCATACTGGCAGACACACTATATAGCTTCAAGAAGGGGTTGGATGACTTTTTAGAAAGGGAATACAGGGTTATGGGAGATAGCTCTTAGTACAAGTGAGGGAATACAGGGTTATGGGAGATAGCTCTTAGTACAAGTGAGGGAATACAGGGTTATGGGGGATAGCTCTTAGTACAAGTGAGGGAATACAGGGTTATGGGAGATAGCTCTCAGTACAAGTGAGGGAATACAGGGTTATGGGAGATAGCTCTCAGTACAAGTGAGGGAATACAGGGTTATGGGAGATAGCTCTCAGTACAAGTGAGGGAATACAGGGTTATGGGAGATAGCTCTCAGTACAAGTGAGGGAATACAGGGGTATGGGAGATAGCTCTCAGTACAAGTGAGGGAATACAGGGTTATGGGAGATAGCTCTCAGTACAAGTGAGGGAATACAGGGTTATGGGAGATAGCTCTTAGTACAAGTGAGGGAATACAGGGTTATGGGGGATAGCTCTCAGTACAAGTTGATCCAGGGACTGGTTCAATTGCCAACTTGGGGTCAGGAATTTTTTCCACCTCTAAGGCAAATTAGAGAGGCTTCAGAAGGTTTTTTTTTGCCTTTCTCTGGATCAACTAACAGTTAGGCAGGTTTTATATAGACAGAAAAGGTTGACCTTGATGGAAGGTGTGTCTTCTTTCAACCTTAATTACTATGTTACTATAGATATATTACTAAAATGCAGTGCTTATTTATTAATTGAAAAATTGGAAACATTTCTTACTTTGAGGGTTTCTACTGAAACAGGACCAATCCTTATTCAAGATGGAAATGTAAATACTTATAAATAGAAACCGAAGGGTTTATATTACATTGTAGATAACAAAGTGCAAAGCCCCAGGACAAATCTTTCTTTTTTTCCTATGCCAGCATCTGAATGTTTCCCTGTAAGACTCAGACATGTAACTGTAGGGAGCTATTCCCCTGCAGCAGTCGCTTGTCTGTGATTCTCTAGTTGATAAATCACATGCAAAGTCCTCACATCAGCATTTGTTAAGCGATGCAGTAAAATCCCAGAACTTTCCCATATGCTAACATGTTTTTTTTCTGTTTGCGAGTCTCTGTAGCTCCAGATTAAAAGAAGAAAGTTCAATATCTAGAACTAAAAGCCATTGCTTTAACAATTATAAAAGAGGAGAGTCATATTTTTGCCATTTGCTGTATTTGTGCATGATACATAAGAACAGTCAGCGCTCAGGTTAAGCAGGAAGCCTGTCACCTTTCATTCCATAGATATTCCTTTAGGCTAGAATTTTAGGATCATGAAAAGGAAACGGAAATAGTATGACATAGACTGTGATATTCTCAGACTATTTCCAATTGATCTTCTATTTTTTTCTTACTTTGGGGTTTTTTAATTATTTAGCTTTTTGTTTAGTAGCTCTCTACAATTTTGGAATTTCACCAGCTATCTGGTGGTTACGTGGTCACACGTAATGTAGAAACGCTTCAGTGTAGCCATGGGCGGCATAGGGAAGAGGGTCCACTTCGATCAACCTAACGAAAAAATGCAGGGCTGAGAGAAGCACGTTTGAGCGTTCATAAATGTGCCCCTTAGTGTGACCTTGCCCTTAGGGTCAAAATTACCCTAGCAACAGGCAGTGGTTTGAATGAAAGACTGGAATATGAATAAGAGAGGCCTGAATAGAGAGATAAGTAATAGAAATAATAGTAATAGAATCTCAGCTCAGAAGCTTATTGGCTGCTGGGGGTCAGTGACATCAATCTGAGAGCTTGAAAGAGTAAGAATAATAAGGCAAACAATACAAAAACTATAAAAATAATACATTCTAAAACATATTAAAAGGAAGATGAACTACCCTTTTGAGAAAGGTTTACTTCATATCTAGATTGTGTATGGAACCTATTATCCAGAATACCAAAGTAAAAGTCCAGAGATATTAACATCATCTTCAGGTGAAGCTGGTGCTTGTGATTTCAGTTCCTGAACAGCCATTTACTGATGTGTTGATTATCTTTGAAAGCTTGTAAATAGCCATTTTGTGGCATCTACATTTTTTAATAAAAAGTTGATTGTATTTTTTTTTTGCTTTTGCATCTATTCTATATAATACTGTGATACTGGAGCCTTGGATTATCTTCCTGCATATATAAGACATTTGAAGTGATACGAGGAACATATAGAAGCCGTTGGTGTTTTATGCTGCAATATTCATTTATATCTCGTGAGTGGTTTGGCTCACTAGGGGTACTAACGAAGGAAATTTCCCACATTACTGCTTCTCACTTGTGTTTCACTGTCACTTTAATTTGGTATAGTGGCTTGATTTATCAGCCTATATTCCATTAATACTATACTATGGGGCAGATTCATCAAAGTACGAATCCCGAAATGGGTAAAATTTGGATTAGATACGATAATTTCTGATGATCGGAATTGTCACGAAAATGCTTCCGAAAAAATCTAAATAGTCACGATAATATCGTATTGGCGATCCGAAAGTCATGAAAATTTTGTATCCGAAGGATCAAAAACGGCGGGAAAACCTTTCTGATCCTTCTGTGCATGTTTCTGGAAGCCTCCCATAGGGCTCAATGGCACTCTGCAGCTCCAACCTGGCCCAAGGAAAGTCTCCCATAGGGCTCAATGGCACTCTGCAGCTCCAACCTGGCCCAAGGAAAGTCTCCCATAGGGCTCAATGGCACTCTGCAGCTCCAACCCGGCCCAAGGAAAGTCTCCCATAGGGCTCAATGGCACTCTGCAGCTCCAACCTGGCCCAAGGAAAGTCTCCCATAGGGCTCAATGGCACTCTGAAGCTCCAACCTGGCCCAAGGAAAGTCTCCCATAGGGCTCAATGGCACTCTGCAGCTCCAACCCGGCCCAAGGAAAGTCTCCCATAGGGCTCAATGGCACTCTGCAGCTCCAACCCGGCCCAAGGAAAGTCTCCCATAGGGCTCAATGGCAGTCTGCAGCTCCAACCCGGCCCAAGGAAAGTCTCCCATAGGGCTCAATGGCAGTCTGCAGCTCCAACCCGGCCCAAGGAAAGTCTCCCATAGGGCTCAATGGCACTCTGAAGCTCCAACCTGGCCCAAGGAAAGTCTCCCATAGGGCTCAATGGCACTCTGCAGCTCCAACCCGGCCCAAGGAAAGTCTCCCATAGGGCTCAATGGCACTCTGCAGCTCCAACCCGGCCCAAGGAAAGTCTCCCATAGGGCTCAATGGCAGTCTGCAGCTCCAACCCGGCCCAAGGAAAGTCTCTCATAGGACTCAATGGCACTCTGCAGCTCCAACCCGGCCCAAGGAAAGTCTCCCATAGGACTCAATGGCACTCTGCAGCTCCAACCCGGCCCAAGGAAAGTCTCCCATAGGGCTCAATGGCACTCTGCAGCTCCAACCCGGCCCAAGGAAAGTCTCCCATAGGGCTCAATGGCAGTCTGCAGCTCCAACCCGGCCCAAGGAAAGTCTCCCATAGGGCTCAATGGCACTCTGCAGCTCCAACCTGGCCCAAGGAAAGTCTCCCATAGGGCTCAATGGCACTCTGCAGCTCCAACCTGGCCCAAGGAAAGTCTCCCATAGGGCTCAATGGCACTCTGCAGCTCCAACCTGGCCCAAGGAAAGTCACGATAACAAAGCTTTAATGAGTCCGAAACTTTCGTACTCGGCGCAACAAATACGATTTTGTCGCACAAATTGTCGCAAGGTACGAAAAAGTTGCAAAAAATACGCACAGTACGAAAACTTTCCGGATTCAATCATACTTTAATTAATGTGCCCCTATATATTACATGTGTTGTGCGATTCCTTATAGTTGCACTACATTGTTTTCATTCTATTATCAAGAATGCTTGGGACTTGGCGGTTTCTGGATAAGGGGTCTTTCTGTAATTCAGATCGGCATACCTTAAGTCTACTAAAAAGTCTTTTAAACAGTAAATAAACCCAATAGGGTTGTTTTGCCTCCAATAAGGATTTATTTTATCTTAGTTGAGATCAAGTACAGGTACTGTTTTGTTATTACAGAGAAAAAGGAAATTTTTTTTTAAGATTAGGATTACTTGCTTATATCTGAGTCTATGGGATATGGCCTTCCCAAAATTCTGAACTTTCTGGATAATGAGCCTCCAGATAACGCATACCATAGCTTCACTAATTAATGTGCACACATACTATTTGTCAGGATTTTTTTAAGGGGACATCTGTCCCCTTGACCCATGTTCTGTAATTAAATATCAAATAATTTTTTAGAAGAAGCTAATAACTATTCTCTTGTTGCCTTTTTGTAAAAATGTCATAAAAATATTATTTTGAGTAGAAATGGAAATTGATGCCAAAGGTCAAATTAGATGAAGGATTCGGGTACCCTCACTCACTTTAACAAAGCAGGATTTAGGCTGGAGCCAAACATATCTTATTCAGTAATTGACTTATCTATAATTCAGCATGGAGGAATAAACAGGGGAAATATTTTCAGAGCAGGAACATCTCTGGCAGTACCAGTTTTCTGACTTGATTTATACTGATTATCCAAGAGGTGCATTAGTCTTACAAACAAGCCTTTAATATTAAGATCTTCCTTAGTCATCATAAATATGCATTTGTTAACGATTTTTGTATTGCTTTGTTCTTTTTATATTCCTAAACTTTGTCTGGCCCTTACAATTAAAAAAAAAAGATTCACATTAAAAAGAATCCAGTGTATCAGAATTAAAGGGGCATTTTACCTTTAAACAAAAGTTTTCAAAGTCATTGAATGTCTTAGCAATATTTCAAATGGTCTCTATGTTTTTAAATGATTGGCCCATCTGTTATGCCTCTTTCCATATTTCAAATGGGGTCACAGGTTACTTTTTATTGCTTGTTGTTCTATTCAGGCCCCCTCCTATTCATCTTCCAGTTTCTTGTTCAAAGTACTGCCTGGTTGCTATGGTAAATTATACCCTAGCAACTAAACAGCTATTGAAATCCCAAGCGAAAGAGTTGATGAATGAAAAGCTAAATTAAAAAAACGACAAAGAGATGAAAATCATTTGAAAATTACAATATACTGTTTGCATAATACTTAAAGTTAAAGACAAACAGCCCTTTTAATGGAGAAGGAAAGTTAAAAACGAAGTAAGCTTTATCAGAAAGGTCTATGTAAATACAGCCATAAGGAAAGAAACACTGCACTGACTTCTCTGTCAAAAGAAACAGGATTTCTTGTCTCTTTGTTGTCCTGTGCCCAAAGCCACACAGCTCTCTCCTCTCTCCTGCTCCCCCCTCCCTCAAGAATGCTAAGAACTCAATCCCCCCCCCCTTAGGAATGTGGATTTGGGCCAATCAGCAGGAAGCTTCCTCATAGTCTTAACAAACTGAGCATGTTCACCGGTCTTGGTCTCGGTGCAGGAATGAGGCATTATGGGAACTTCATTTCCAGAGCTCAGCGGTTTTTCCCTATGAGGGCTTCTGATCATCTGAATAGGAGAAATATGGGGAGACTTAAGGGCACTATTGAGAGAACTGAAGGTATGCTTGCAGCTTGAGATTAACTCTTTATTAGTCTTTCCTTCTCCTTTAATCAATATTCCGCCCTTTACTTTCTGCATTTAGTAAAAATACAGTAACTCTATCCATTGTTTAGGCATTACTTCTCCCTAAAAAAAAGGTTTCTATCAGCCATTTTTGTACCACAGCAGGTCTCTGTGCTTCCCCTCGGGAATACAAGGTTGATTGTTTTAGTCAGTGCTGTATTGTTGAAGGGGGGGCACATAGGCATCTGCCCATCTGGTGCCTAACTCGCACGCCATTTAGACGCACAAGTTAAGGAGCATCAGGTGACACAGGCTAAAACAAGGCCCCGTTCTTATCCCCTCTAACTCAGCCCAGCAGTACATATAATGTTATTTTAAAAGGTGGTTCGCCTTTCCATTAACTTTTAGTATGTTATAGAACAGTGCTGTCCAACTGGCGGCCCCCGGGCCGCATGCGGCCCTCGACCCCCCCTCTGTGTGGCCCCCCACCTGTCTGGCTGCTTTGATGGCTTACCTTTGTGTAAGCTTTAAATGGTATCAGTACTGGCCCCCTGCATGGTTAACGCCTCATATTCAGGCTGTAAACCCCCTGTGTTGTTCACAGCTTTTAATCCCTGCATTATTCACCCCCTGCAGTGTTCACACCTCAAGCTCAGGCTGTAATCACCCACATTGTTCACCTGTTCACACCTCAGCAATAGAAACGCACAAATAAACCCTGCACACTATAAAAAGAACATATACTGTGGTGGTACTGCAATTAATATATAGTTATTGTGCAGACTGTAGGAGCAGTGCCAGCATTGTGTCACTGTATGCTGCCGGTGTGTGCCATACTCTGCCTGCCCTATGCTGCCTGTATGTGCCATACTCTGCCTACCCTATGCTGCCTGTATGTGGCATACACACAGGCAGCATAGGGCAGGCAGAGTAGAACACACACAGGCAGGGTAGAGCAGGCAGAGTATGGCACACACAGGCAGGGTAGGGAAGGCAGAGTATGGCACACACAGGCAGGGTAGGGCAGGCAGAGTATGGCACACACAGGCAGGGTAGGGCAGGCAGAGTATGGCACACACAGGAAGGGTAGGGAAGGCAGAGTATGGCAGGTTTTTGCTGTACAACCACCATTAATATGGCTATGGTCATGCAATAACATGGGTGTGGTTTCAAGTGGGTGTGGTTTTTAAAAACCACGGAGGCCGGAAAAATTCGGCCCTCGGTACCACAGAAGTTGGACAGCACTGTTATAGAATGTTTTATTACTAGCAACTGTGCAATTGGTCTTCATTATTTATAGATTTGTATTATTTGCCTTCATATTCTACATCTTTCCAAAAAATTGTAGCTGTAAAGCTACAATTTTAGTGTCAGTAACTCTTCAGTATATTGTACCTCCGACTCTGACTCCAGGTACCCAAAATTGCTTCCGACGTCGACTCCACAGCAGGCTGAAAGCTGGAGCAAACCTTCCATTTACCCTTGTCCTTAAACCACTGCCTGGTTGCTAAGGTAAACAAGACACCAACCAGATAGTTGCTGAACAAAAAGCTGAATATCTGAAAAACCACAAAGAATAAAAACAAATTGCAAATAGTCTCTGAAAATCAATAGTATTTGTTATACTAAGGGGCACATTTACTAATCCACGAATCGGAATCACGAATGGGAAAAAATCGTATTGGAAACGAAAATTTCGTAAGATCGCAAATATCACGAAAATGCTTACGAAAAAATCGTATTAGTCACGATAATATCGTATTGGCGATCCGAAAGTCACGAAATATTCGTACCGAACAATTGTAAACAGCGGTAAAACCTTTCCGATTTTTTCGTGCAAACGTCTGAAAAAGTTGTGCGCCGTATGAAAAATTCGTGTGGACGCCCGAAAAAATCGGCGAAAATACGCTTGGAGCGTTCGCATGAACGCTCGTGCATTCGTGCTTTTGTAAATGTGCCCTAATGAGTTAAATTAAAGGTAACCACCCTTAGACAGCACACCACCCTTACCCCCAGCTCAATTTCAACTTGCAATTACAGGTGCTTACACTTTGATTTTGTATCATTTTTTATTTGTGTCTATTTTTCCATCAAAAATATCAAGAGAAGAAGTCCTATTTATATTACAGAGCATCACCAGAACTTCCTATGTTCTATGGCTCCCCAGCTGTTCTGTACCATACAAATTACAATTACATGTAACAAACTGCACCCCAAGAAGATTGTACATAGTACAACAGCCTACCAAAGAAGTCCTTAGCATATTACACTGCAGCCCCCCAGCAGTCCTTCCCCCAGCAGTGCTTTGCCTATTACACTTCGCCCCTGCAGTCTTGTCCTATAACACTGTGCCCCAGCCCCCAGCCCCCAGCCCCCAGCCCCCGACCTGCAAAAATGAGACTACACTGCCCAGCAGACTGTCACTGCCATACACAATAGCCCTAGAGATCAAGCTGCTATTCATCACAGTGCACTCCAATACTGTGCAGCACGGCATTCCCTGTACGGACACGCCTCTAGCAGACATCACATCCTCCCGCCCACATCTTGGTCACATGGCTATGACATCACAACCTCCTCAAAGTAAATTCCAACTACTAATTCAGACACTTCACCGCTGGTGACGTGTCCTGGCAGCTGATTGGCTGCTCACCCGGAAGCACGATTTCGGTTTCATTCTGCGTTTCACAGGAATATAAACATTACAAAGAAAGTAGCTGATTTGTACCATATACCGGGAACATGGCAGATGTAGAGCTGAACGGAGGGGGACCTACAATTTCCACTACGCCAGCCGCTGTTCAGAGCACCAATCCTCTCTCCAGGAAGCTGAACAAGATTCTGGAAACCCGCCTGGATAATGACAAGGTAATGACTGCATGTGTACCGGGTGTGAAACTTGGCAGGAATGCATGTGACTGGTAGGAATGTGCCTCTCTGTAATGCCCGGGTACCTGCACTGGTAGGAATGTGCCTCTCTGTAATGCCCGGGTACCTGCACTGGTGGGAATGTGCCTCTCTGTAATGCCCGGGTACCGGCACTGGTAGGAATGTGCCTCTCTGTAATGCCCGGGTACCGTCACTGGTGGGAATGTGCCTCTCTGTAATGCCCGGGTACCTGCACTGGTAGGAATGTGCCTCTCTGTAATGCCCGGGTACCTGCACTGGTAGGAATGTGCCTCTCTGTAATGCCCGGGTACCGTCACTGGTGGGAATGTGCCTCTCTGTAATGCCCGGGTACCTGCACTGGTAGGAATGTGCCTCTCTGTAATGCCCGGGTACCTGCACTGGTAGGAATGTGCCTCTCTGTAATGCCCGGGTACCTGCACTGGTTGGAATGTGCCTCTCTGTAATGCCCGGGTACCTGCACTGGTAGGAATGTGCCTCTCTGTAATGCCCGGGTACCTGCACTGGTAGGAATGTGCCTCTCTGTAATGCCTGGGTACCGGCACTGGTAGGAATGTGCCTCTCTGTAATGCCTGGGTACCTGCACTGGTAGGAATGTGCCTCTCTGTAATGCCCGGGTACCTGCACTGGTAGGAATGTGCCTCTCTGTAATGCCCGGGTACCTGCACTGGTAGGAATGTGCCTCTCTGTAATGCCCGGGTACCTGCACTGGTAGGAATGTGCCTCTCTGTAATGCCCGGGTACCTGCACTGGTAGGAATGTGCCTCTCTGTAATGCCCGGGTACCTGCACTGGTAGGAATGTGCCTCTCTGTAATGCCCGGGTACCTGCACTGGTAGGAATGTGCCTCTCTGTAATGCCCGGGTACCGGCACTGGTAGGAATGTGCCTCTCTGTAATGCCCGGGTACCTGCACTGGTGGGAATGTGCCTCTCTGTAACATAGTAACATAGTAAGTTGGGTTGAAAAAAGACATATACGTCCATCAAGTTCAACCATAATGCCTATATATAACCTGCCTAACTACTAGTTGATCCAGAGGAAGGCAAAAAACCCCATCTGAAGCCTCTCTAATTTGCCACAGAGGGGAAAAAATTCCTTCCTGACTCCAAGATGGCAATCGGACCAGTCCCTGGATCAACTAGTACTAAGAGCTATCTCCCATAACCCTGTATTCCCTCACTTGCTAAGAATCCATCCAGCCCCTTCTTAAAGTTATATAATGTATCAGCCAGCACGACTGATTCGGGGAGGGAATTCCAGAACCTCACAGCTCTCACTGTAAAAAATCCTTTCCGAATGTTTAAATGGAACCTCCCTTCTTCTAAACGGAGTGGGTGCCCTCGTGTCCGTTGGAAGGACCTACTGGTAAATAAAACATTAGAAAGGTTATTATATGATCCCTTTATATATTTATACATAGTTATCATGTCACCTCTTAAGCGCCTCTTCTCCAGTGTAAACAGACCCAACTTGGCCAGTCTTTCACCATAACTGAGACTTTCCATACCCTTTACCAGCTTAGTTGCCCTTCTCTGGACCCTCTCTAACTCAAATGTCCCGTTTGAGCACTGGAGACCAAAACTGAACAGCATATTCTAGATGGGGCCTTACCAGCGCTCTGTAAAGGGGAAGAATAACCCCCTCCTCCCGTGAATCTATACCCCTTTTAATACAGCTCAAAACCTTGTTTGCCCTTGCAGCTGCTGCCTGGCATTGCTTGCTACAGCCAAGTTTATTATCTACAAGGACTCCAAGGTCCTTCTCCATTATGGATTTGCCTAGTGCAGTCCCATTAAGGGTATACGGGGCTTGCATATTTTTAGATCCCAGGTGCATGACCTTACATTTATCCACATTAAATCTCATCTGCCACTTAGCTGCCCAGATTGCCAGTTGGTCAAGATCCTGCTGCAGGGATGTCACATCCTGGATAGAATTGACTGGTCTGCAGAGTTTTGTGTCATCTGCAAACACTGATACATTACTCATAATACCCTCCCCTAAGTCATTTATGAACAAATTAAACAAAAGTGGACCCAGTACAGAACCCTGAGGGACCCCACTGAGGACCTTATTCCAAGTAGAGAATGTACCATTAACAACCACCCTCTGTACCCGATCCTGTAGCCAGTTTTCTATCCATGTGCAAACGGCTTCACTAAGACCAATAGACCTTAGTTTAGAAAGCAGTCGTTTGTGGGGAACGGTATCAAATGCTTTGGCAAAATCTAAATAGATGATATCTACTGCATCCCCACTGTCCAGCTTCTTACTTACCTCATCATAAAAAGCAATTAAATTGGTCTGACATGACCTGCCCTTCATAAAGCCATGCTGATTACTGCTCATAATAGCATTCTCCACTACATAATTTTGAATGTGATCCCTTAACAAGCCTTCAAATAACTTGCCCACCACGGATGTCAAACTTACAGGCCTATAATTGCCAGGCTGAGATCTTACTCCCTTTTTAAATATGGGAATGACATTCGCCTTCTTCCAATCCCTAGGTACCATACCTGATGAAAGAGAGTCTGAGAATATCAGAAACAAGGGCCACTGCAATTCTGCCCCTAGCTCTCTCAGTACCCGAGGGTGTATTCCATCTGGCCCAGGTGCCTTGTTTACATTTATCGTGTGTAACCCTTTAAGCACCATATCCTGTGCCAACCACTGTATAGTTGGAGCTGAGGCAACAGTGCAGCTATTGGGTGGGACTTGGCCCACTGGCTCCTCTACTGTATACACAGAAGAAAAGAACTGGTTAAGCACATCTGCCTTTTCTGTATCCGCTGTAACCATATTGTTACTATAACTCAATGGGGCCACACCCTCAACCTGCATCTTTTTACTATTAATATACTTAAAAAACTTTTTGGGGTTAGTCTTGGCCTCGGCCGCGATGCGCTCCTCATTTTCTATCTTTGCCTTCCGGATTGCTGTTTTACAACACTTGTTATAGTGTTTATAATCATTAAACGCAGCTACTGTCCCCTCTGACTTATATTTCTTAAAAGCTTTCCTTTTTCTCCCTATTAACTTCTTTACCTCAGAGTTAAGCCACATAGGGTGATTCTTAACACTTCTACTTTTTCTTATTAATGGAATAAATTGAGAACAGTAATGATTTAATATCATTTTAAATGACAACCATTTCTGCTCTGTGTTTTTATCAGAAAACATAATGCCCCAATCTATGCCCTGAAGCGCTGCCCTTAAGGAGCTAAAATTTGCCTTCCTAAAATTCATTGTCTTTGTTGCCCCCGTGTAAATTTGTTTCCTGCACCAAACATTAAATGAAATAACATTATGGTCACTATTACCCAGGGGTTCAACCACTTGCACATTTGCTATACGTTCTGGGTCATTAGAGATCACTAGATCTAGTATAGCATGGTTCCTGGTTGGCTCCTCAACAACCTGTGACAAAAGTTGTCATGCAGCAAGTTTATAAACTTGTTCCCATTTACTGTCCTGGCAGTACTATTGCCCCAGTCAATATCAGGGTAATTAAAATCCCCCATTATTATCACTTGCCCCAAACTAGCAGCCTTTTCTATTTGCAACAGGAGCTGGGCCTCCTCCTCTTCGCTTACATTAGGGGGTCTATAGCATACCCCTACAATTAGTTTGGTAGATTCTTTACTATCTGTGAGAAGCTCAACCCATAAGGATTCAGCTCCCTCTGTTAACCCCATCACTTCCTCCCTAATATTTGCTTTTAATTCCTGCTTAATGAACAGACACACTCCTCCTCCTTTTCTATTGCCCCTGTCCCTCCGAAACAATGTATACCCCCCAATATTAACTGCCCAGTCATGAGACTCATTCAACCAAGTTTCAGCAACTCCAATCACATCATATTTCCGCTCCAACGCCAGTACCTCCAGCTCTCCCATTTTACCAGTCAGACTCCTTGCATTGGTAAACATACATTTAATACTGGTTCCGGCGTGAGAATGACGTGTAAACAACTTATGGGCCTCCCTGCCATTATCAGTATCCCGAAGCAAGTCTCCTCCCCCATTTTCCCTTACTATGCCCACTACCTCATCTATCCTGTCTACCACAGAATTTCCCTCTGCACCCTCCCCCCCCCACTCCTAGTTTAAAATCTCCTCCAACCCTCTAGCCATCTTTTCCCCCAAAGCAGCTGCCCCATCATCATTGAGGTGCAGCCCATCCCTGGCAAAGAGCTTGTAGCCGATTGAGAAATCAGCCCAGTTCTGGAGAAACCCAAAGCCCTCCTCCCTGCACCAATCTCTCAGCCACGCATTAATCTCCCTAAGCTCCCGCTGCCTTCTTAATGTTGCTCGTGGCACAGGTAATATCTCTGAGAAAATTACCTTGGAAGTCCTCGCCCTCAACTTCGCACCTAGCTTTTTAAAATCGTTCTTGAGGACTTCCCCCCCTCCTCTAACTTTGTCATTGGTACCTATGTGTACCAAGACCGCCGGGTCTTCCCCAGCCCCTCCCAACAATCTGTCCACTCGTTCCACCACATGCCGAACCCTAGCACCAGGCAAGCAACACACAGTTCGGCATGTAGGGTCTTTGCGACAAATTACCCTATCCACCTTTCTAATAATTGAATCCCCTACAACTATAGCCTGCCTTCCCTTCCTAGCACTATTCCCCCCACCTGTATTAGAGGTGCCGGCTCCCAGGGTGCTCTGAGAGTCAGCCCGCTCCATACATGCCAGCTCAGAGCTGTCTTCCCCAGCATCTTCACCTAAAGCGGCAAATCTGTTGGATTGTACAAGCTGTGAACCAGCCCCCCTACCCTTGTGTCCCCTACTTCCCCTCTTAACTGTTACAAATTTGTCTCCCTCATTAACCTCCACTGTCCCTTCTCCACCCCCCACTACACCGGCCCCTGCCAGTGGTTGCTCAGTGAGCCTCCTGTTCTCCCCCATGCTTGCAGCTGCCCTCAGTGCTGCCAGTTCCCCCCTTAGATTCTGCACCTCAGATTCCAAGAGGAAAACCCACCTGCATCTCTCACAAGTAAATGCTGCATGGAACTGCTGCTCCAGGACCACATACATGCGGCAAGATGCACACTGAGTAACACCAGCAATCATACTGCAACTCATATTGCCACTGGGTACTTACAGTCTCCCGAGTGCAATCCCTTGTATAGTGCCTTTTAAGTTTCAAACGCCTTTTTTGTTTTTAACGCCTACTATACACTTAATCTACATGCAACACTTTAAATTACATGCAAGACTCGCTAGCAGCTCCCAAACTCGCTGTGCAGTCAGAAACTTATTGAGGTTCAAACCAAACAGCCAAAAGTCTGCTGAGAATTTACCAGATTTACTCCACCCCCTTAATTAGTATGCTCAATCAGCCAGGTAGCCCTTACAAGTCACACAGCAGTTAGTTAATTGCACTTACTTCCTTCTTTCAGCCAGCACTCCCAGCATGCACAGTAAACCCCAAGTGCCTTTTTTGTTTTTAACGCCTACTATACACTTAATCTACATGCAACACTTTAAATTACATGCAAGACTCGCTAGCAGCTCCCAAACTCGCTGTGCAGTCAGAAACTTATTGAGGTTCAAACCAAACAGCCAAAAGTCTGCTGAGAATTTACCAGATTTACTCCACCCCCTTAATTAGTATGCTCAATCAGCCAGGTAGCCCTTACAAGTCACACAGCAGTTAGTTAATTGCACTTACTTCCTTCTTTCAGCCAGCACTCCCAGCATGCACAGTAAACCCCAAGTGCCTTTTTTGTTTTTAACGCCTACTATACACTTAATCTACATGCAACACTTTAAATTACATGCAAGACTCGCTAGCAGCTCCCAAACTCGCTGTGCAGTCAGAAACTTATTGAGGTTCAAACCAAACAGCCAAAAGTCTGCTGAGAATTTACCAGATTTACTCCACCCCCTTAATTAGTATGCTCAATCAGCCAGGTAGCCCTTACAAGTCACACAGCAGTTAGTTAATTGCACTTACTTCCTTCTTTCAGCCAGCACTCCCAGCATGCACAGTAAACCCCAAGTGCCTTTTTTGTTTTTAACGCCTACTATACACTTAATCTACATGCAACACTTTAAATTACATGCAAGACTCGCTAGCAGCTCCCAAACTCGCTGTGCAGTCAGAAACTTATTGAGGTTCAAACCAAACAGCCAAAAGTCTGCTGAGAATTTACCAGATTTACTCCACCCCCTTAATTAGTATGCTCAATCAGCCAGGTAGCCCTTACAAGTCACACAGCAGTTAGTTAATTGCACTTACTTCCTTCTTTCAGCCAGCACTCCCAGCATGCACAGTAAACCCCAAGTGCCTTTTTTGTTTTTAACGCCTACTATACACTTAATCTACATGCAACACTTTAAATTACATGCAAGACTCGCTAGCAGCTCCCAAACTCGCTGTGCAGTCAGAAACTTATTGAGGTTCAAACCAAACAGCCAAAAGTCTGCTGAGAATTTACCAGATTTACTCCACCCCCTTAATTAGTATGCTCAATCAGCCAGGTAGCCCTTACAAGTCACACAGCAGTTAGTTAATTGCACTTACTTCCTTCTTTCAGCCAGCACTCCCAGCATGCACAGTAAACCCCAAGTGCCTTTTTTGTTTTTAACGCCTACTATACACTTAATCTACATGCAACACTTTAAATTACATGCAAGACTCGCTAGCAGCTCCCAAACTCGCTGTGCAGTCAGAAACTTATTGAGGTTCAAACCAAACAGCCAAAAGTCTGCTGAGAATTTACCAGATTTACTCCACCCCCTTAATTAGTATGCTCAATCAGCCAGGTAGCCCTTACAAGTCACACAGCAGTTAGTTAATTGCACTTACTTCCTTCTTTCAGCCAGCACTCCCAGCATGCACAGTAAACCCCAAGTGCCTTTTTTGTTTTTAACGCCTACTATACACTTAATCTACATGCAACACTTTAAATTACATGCAAGACTCGCTAGCAGCTCCCAAACTCGCTGTGCAGTCAGAAACTTATTGAGGTTCAAACCAAACAGCCAAAAGTCTGCTGTAATGCCCGGGTACCTGCACTGGTAGGAATGTGCCTCTCTGTAATGCCCGGGTACCTGCACTGGTGGGAATGTGCCTCTCTGTAATGCCCGGGTACCTGCACTGGTAGGAATGTGCCTCTCTGTAATGCCCGGGTACCTGCACTGGTAGGAATGTGTCTCTCTGTAATGCCCGGGTACCTGCACTGGTAGGAATGTGTCTCTCTGTAATGCCCGGGTACCTGCACTGGTAGGAATGTGTCTCTCTGTAATGCCCGGGTACCTGCACTGGTAGGAATGTGCCTCTCTGTAATGCCCGGGTACCTGCACTGGTAGGAATGTGCCTCTCTGTAATGCCCGGGTACCGGCACTGGTAGGAATGTGCCTCTCTGTAATGCCCGGGTACCTGCACTGGTGGGAATGTGCCTCTCTGTAATGCCCGGGTACCTGCACTGGAAGGAATGTGCCTCTCTGTAATGCCCGGGTACCTGCACTGGTGGGAATGTGCCTCTCTGTAATGCCCGGGTACCTGCACTGGTAGGAATGTGCCTCTCTGTAATGCCCGGGTACCTGCACTGGTAGGAATGTGTCTCTCTGTAATGCCCGGGTACCTGCACTGGTAGGAATGTGTCTCTCTGTAATGCCCGGGTACCTGCACTGGTAGGAATGTGTCTCTCTGTAATGCCCGGGTACCTGCACTGGTAGGAATGTGCCTCTCTGTAATGCCCGGGTACCTGTACTGGTAGGAATGTGCCTCTCTGTAATGCCCGGGTACCTGCACTGGTAGGAATGTGCCGTATGAAAAAGTTGCGCGGACGCCCGAAAAAATCGGCGAAAATACGCTTGGAGCGTTCGCATGAATGCTCGTGCATTCGTGCTTTTGTAAATGTGCCCTAATGAGTTAAATTAAAGGTAACCACCCTTAGACAGCACACCACCCTTACCCCCAGCTCAATTTCAACTTGCAATTACAGGTGCTTACACTTTGATTTTGTATCATTTTTTATTTGTGTCTATTTTTCCATCAAAAATATCAAGAGAAGAAGTCCTATTTATATTACAGAGCATCACCAGAACTTCCTATGTTCTATGGCTCCCCAGCTGTTCTGTACCATACAAATTACAATTACATGTAACAAACTGCACCCCAAGAAGATTGTACATAGTACAACAGCCTACCAAAGAAGTCCTTAGCATATTACACTGCAGCCCCCCAGCAGTCCTTCCCCCAGCAGTGCTTTGCCTATTACACTTCGCCCCTGCAGTCTTGTCCTATAACACTGTGCCCCAGCCCCCAGCCCCCGACCTGTAAAAATGAGACTACACTGCCCAGCAGACTGTCACTGCCATACACAATAGCCCTAGAGATCAAGCTGCTATTCATCACAGTGCACTCCAATACTGTGCAGCACGGCATTCCCTGTACGGACACGCCTCTAGCAGACATCACATCCTCCCGCCCACATCTTGGTCACATGGCTATGACATCACAACCTCCTCAAAGTAAATTCCAACTACTAATTCAGACACTTCACCGCTGGTGACGTGTCCTGGCAGCTGATTGGCTGCTCACCCGGAAGCACGATTTCGGTTTCATTCTGCGTTTCACAGGAATATAAACATTACAAAGAAAGTAGCTGATTTGTACCATATACCGGGAACATGGCAGATGTAGAGCTGAACGGAGGGGGACCTACAATTTCCACTACGCCAGCCGCTGTTCAGAGCACCAATCCTCTCTCCAGGAAGCTGAACAAGATTCTGGAAACCCGCCTGGATAATGACAAGGTAATGACTGCATGTGTACCGGGTGTGAAACTTGGCAGGAATGCATGTGACTGGTAGGAATGTGCCTCTCTGTAATGCCCGGGTACCTGCACTGGTAGGAATGTGCCTCTCTGTAATGCCCGGGTACCTGCACTGGTGGGAATGTGCCTCTCTGTAATGCCCGGGTACCGGCACTGGTAGGAATGTGCCTCTCTGTAATGCCCGGGTACCTGCACTGGTAGGAATGTGCCTCTCTGTAATGCCCGGGTACCTGCACTGGTAGGAATGTGCCTCTCTGTAATGCCCGGGTACCGTCACTGGTGGGAATGTGCCTCTCTGTAATGCCCGGGTACCTGCACTGGTAGGAATGTGCCTCTCTGTAATGCCCGGGTACCTGCACTGGTAGGAATGTGCCTCTCTGTAATGCCCGGGTACCTGCACTGGTAGGAATGTGCCTCTCTGTAATGCCCGGGTACCTGCACTGGTAGGAATGTGCCTCTCTGTAATGCCCGGGTACCTGCACTGGTAGGAATGTGCCTCTCTGTAATGCCCGGGTACCTGCACTGGTAGGAATGTGCCTCTCTGTAATGCCCGGGTACCTGCACTGGTAGGAATGTGCCTCTCTTAATGCCCGGTACTGCCTGGGAATGCCTCTTGCCGGGTACCTGCACTGGTAGGAATGTGCCTCTCTGTAATGCCCGGGTACCTGCACTGGTAGGAATGTGCCTCTCTGTAATGCCCGGGTACCTGCACTGGTAGGAATGTGCCTCTCTGTAATGCCCGGGTACCTGCACTGGTAGGAATGTGCCTCTCTGTAATGCCCGGGTACCTGCACTGGTAGGAATGTGCCTCTCTGTAATGCCCGGGTACCTGCACTGGTAGGAATGTGCCTCTCTGTAATGCCCGGGTACCTGCACTGGTAGGAATGTGCCTCTCTGTAATGCCCGGGTACCTGCACTGGTAGGAATGTGCCTCTCTGTAATGCCCGGGTACCTGCACTGGTAGGAATGTGTCTCTCTGTAATGCCCGGGTACCTGCACTGGTAGGAATGTGCCTCTCTGTAATGCCCGGGTACCTGCACTGGTAGGAATGTGCCTCTCTGTAATGCCCGGGTACCTGCACTGGTAGGAATGTGCCTCTCTGTAATGCCCGGGTACCGGCACTGGTAGGAATGTGCCTCTCTGTAATGCCCGGGAACCTGCACTGGTGGGAATGTGCCTCTCTGTAATGCCCGGGTACCTGCACTGGTAGGAATGTGCCTCTCTGTAATGCCCGGGTACCTGCACTGGTAGGAATGTGTCTCTCTGTAATGCCCGGGTACCTGCACTGGTAGGAATGTGTCTCTCTGTAATGCCCGGGTACCTGCACTGGTAGGAATGTGTCTCTCTGTAATGCCCGGGTACCTGCACTGGTAGGAATGTGCCTCTCTGTAATGCCCGGGTACCTGTACTGGTAGGAATGTGCCTCTCTGTAATGCCCGGGTACCTGTACTGGTAGGAATGTGCCTCTCTGTAATGCCCGGGTACCTGCACTGGTAGGAATGTGCCTCTCTGTAATGCCCGGGTACCTGCACTGGTAAAAAATAGCCTGTAATTATGTTATGCAAAAAATTGCAATACATTCCTGCTTTAGATTTGTTAATATATATATTTTTTGGCACAGCTTATGTATTAGAACTGCCACTTTCCTGTGGAAAAAACAATTTCTGAAAACTACATAAGCCATATTTTCTATTCTTTCTTACTGTGTTTCTTTTCCCTTTGCCTGTGCAGGACATGCTGGAAGCTCTTAAAGCACTTTCTGCTTTTTTTACTGAAAACAGCCTGCGAAGCCGAAGAAACTTGCGGGGGGATATAGAACGGCGCAGTTTGTCTATTAATGAAGAATTTGTGGGAATATTCAAAAAAGTTCGGGAGGTAATTGTTTAATTTCAGTTCATACTTTTTACCATTACCCTTTCATTTATACTGTTTCTAAACTAACACTATGCTGTTTATGAAATTCCATTTGCAGCAGTGTTCAGTTTCTGAAAACTTCTGTGCTTTCCTGTTGACAGAAATGCAAGACCAGTTATCAAATGTATTTGTGTTATTTAAAGAATTAAAAAATAGCCCTTTTCTTCATTTCAGATGTACTGTTGCCTTAACAGCCTGTGTGAATTCTTATATATGACAGTATTGTGGTCAGTACCAATAGCTTTGCAGTTTACTCCTAAGTGGAACATGGCCCTACTGCACCCAGGCCTCTGTTCAAGTAAGGCAGAAGCTTTTTAATTGTATAAATGTCCACTTTGTGATTATGAGGAACTCTCTGTGACAATCCAGTCAATGATCGTTAGCTTAAAGGACATGTAAACCCCACACACAAAAATGTAATCAGTGAACAGCCTCTTTGAAATCTTTCAATACTTGCCACACTGGTTGTCCAGAGGTTAATCGTAAGGCTGCAACATCCCCTTTATCACTTAGATTTCCTTTTCCTCCTGTAACCCACTCGGCCCCCTCCCTCAGGAATTTGCTTTGGCTGTTGGCTTGCCAGACATGCTCAGTTGTTCTAAACTCAGATTACTAAACACACCCCCCAGTCTAGCAGCCAGTAAAGAGATGGCATTCCCATAGAAACTCGGGTCTAGCTGTCTGCTTCAGTTTTTTTTCCTGAGCTGAGCTTTACCATTACAGTGCTCAAACAAAGCAGAACTTTTATCAGAGACAGTTGTGCCTGTGTGAGCCTGCATTCTTGATGAAATGTATGCTGAATAAGGGTCTGTGTGTGTAGGCTGTTTGCAGATTTAAATGTAACTGATTATGTATCAGAGGAAAAATGGCCACCGGGTGAAAGCTGTTATTTGCTTTAGGAAAATGTGATGGTGCTGGCAAGGGGAGATGATATATGTAGTACAACAAATGATGCCATTTGGGTGGGGGAGATGTGCCCAACTGATAAACATTGTAGGAAAATGTAGGCTTTACATGTCCTTTAAATTTGAAGGGCCTGTACTAATTACCCAGGCAATTACTTTAACTCTATTTTTGTGATGCTGGCGCATCACCACTCCAGTCACTATAGGCTGCTATCAGATAACATTAAGAGGAAACCATATACTAGTCTACATAAAGTTAAAATAGGAACAGTTGGCACTGTTGATGCTAGGCCCATTGCAGCTCCCTTTTACTCTTACTTCTCTGTCTTGTACGGGCTGTCCACTGATTAGCTAGATCAAGCAAAGTTCTGTATGTATTTGCATTAACTCCCCTCGTAATGACCACAGTCAAGATACAGTCCAGGACCCAGTTCAATGCTGCAGAGCTTGCCATTTGTCTCTGGACATGTCCCACTCTATTTAACACTGCATACAGATTTTTATGGGACAATATTGGTACATCATCAAAGTAAATGAGGGCAGACTTTTAATTTGGGCTCACCAGCCACTGCTCCATTAAGCACTGGGACCCTATAAAAGGCATATGGTTCCATTTATAAAGGCTTGACCTGCATTTGCCATTAGCAGTTAGTTCAAGTTGGGGGGAAAAGTAATGCCCCAGAGAAGCTAGGGACATGTACACATGAGAAAAGTGTTAGACATTCAAGTGCTTCCAGGTATTTACCCTCTGACAGTCAACATATAAGTGCCATCTTTATTTTGCATCCAAACTATGGTTACAGCCCAGGTGCTCTAGCTTTCTCTGATCCCTCATTCAATATAAGCTTTCAATTGCATCATTTTCCATCTATTCACTATGTTATATGAGTTACATTAGTTGCCATTTGCTTGTGCTCTTGCAAACTTTGGTGGAGATTTAAAAGGTTACCTTTAAGTTTTCCAACCTTCTTACAGCACAGGGGAAAATATATTAATCAAATTAATAAAAATCCAGTCATCTAAATCAATTTCTTCACCAAAGGATTTTTAAGAATAATTCCAAGCAGTAAATACTATGTATAATTAGTCCTTTGCCATGCTCAGTGATTAATTCACGCTAACAAACTTTTGCTTGCCTTACTATAAGCTCTTGCAGCCACTTCCCCTGTGATTAAGATAGGCCTAATATATAGGTCTATAGCCTACTAGCCTATTAACACTGGGCAAATCTGCACTATTGTAGCATCCCATTTACTCTTATAAGTCCGCCCGCAGAAGACTGATCAAAGGTAATTGATTCTTTGGTTTACTACACTGTTGCAATCAGTAATCAGTGTTAGTAAAAGAGTCCTAGTGGATGACAGCATCATGTGGCAGGTGTATATAATAAAACCATACCTAAGGTGCCTTTTTGCTTGGAATGAAAACTGAAGGGTGAGTGAGGTAAAATAGATCTGTACAATCAAATTAAATTACCTTATTTATTTTACAGGAACTTGAAAACATAAACGAAGATGTACAAGCCATGAGCAGCTGCTGTCAGGACATGACCAGTCGTTTGAAGGTAGTGAAATTAACTAAACTAATTGTAGAATATATTAATTATTGTAACTGAAAAATTTGTAAAAAAAATTGTAGCAAGCCTGTTTTATATCTTGATAAGATTGATAATAGGTTTGATAAGATTAATAGTGCAGCGCAGGGTGCAAAGTGCAAAAAAGAGACACAATCTGCTATGTACTTTGTGTTCTGCACTTAAAAAAAGTTCCCCCATAAATACTTGTCTCGCTGTCTTTCGTTAGCACTGCCGCCATGATGGGTTCCACTTAGTGCTCTTCTGTTTGTGATCCCTGTAATTGACCCCTCTTGTTTGCTATAGCCATACTAGTAGTAAAGCAATAGTATTGGATAACTCTTAAAATCTTTGATCAAAGTAACCCCTTTGTTATTGCATAGTAACATCAATAGCTGTACACTGTCTTTAGGGCTACGGAATCTGGTCACAGTTCATTCTCCAAAAAGCACGACTAAATGATTAGTTTTGTGCTATTTAAAAATGAGGTCATGTATATTTGTTGGGGACAGGTGTTGGGTGGTAACGTAGGCATTCGAGAAATGCGCCATTAGTCGCTGTACGACCAAGGTCAAAAGAACAGTAATTGCCCTGTATGCCAAAGTAGTATAGTTTTGCGCCCACTCCATAGTTCTCTTAATAACCCCCCCCCCACAGTTGCTGTATAAACAAATTCAGTAATCTCTCATCGTAACAGACACTTGCGTGACTGTTATCTGACACCTAATAGGCAATAAATATCAAAAAGTTTCCACCAGGCCAGTATTTTACTGGCTCTTCTGTTAAAAATAATACTTGATGCCAATAAGAAGGGAAGAAAGTTTGTTTTAGAAAATGTGGCATAAATGCAAATAATTAAAGTTCAGTTTACAACATGTTTGGCCCTTTGGTTAAAGGATAAAAACTGGTACTGGTTACTTCTTTATTTGGTACATTTCCTCTTTAAAAAGTTATTAAAGAACCACGGTTTGACATATTGCTTGTTCATACAAACACACCCACTGTTTAGTGCCTGAGCACATCCTAGCAGGAAATGAGCAGAAAGGCAGGAGTTTGTTATTCAGTTGTTTTGCCATTTCCTTGTGTTATTTCTTCTTGCTCGTTAATCATTTTAGGATAATTAATTTATTTATTGAGATACCATTTTGCACAGTTTCCTTTATTAAAAGTACTTGAAGGGTTTGCAAATTGAGCTCATAACACCTTACTTACTTCAGTGGGAACAGACGGTACCAGCCTGGAGCTTTTCATTTTTACAAGTCATGAAAGCCCTCCTATTTCCACACACAATTACTCCATAATTCTCTGGTACCTCATTATGTCTTTTCAGAGTTCTCCCTGGCCTTATTTCATACACATGCGTGCTGCTTAGCTTGGCTAAAATAGCCTTTATAAACTGTATTCACTTTTTCATCACTCAGATGTACAGAGGTTTTGTTTGTTTTTTGCTTTCATGTAAATATCGTGAAAAAATATTATAAGTCCAATAATTGCATAAGATTTGTAAAATATATTTTTCTGCATTTCTTAAATTCTGTATCATTATTAAGATATGAAGGGATGACAACATGATGTTTCAGTCCCCACTGGGAGGGAGGTACCGGAATTTGGGCTCTTTAAGTTACCAGGAGCGGATTTTTGACGCCCCTGGTAACTTACCAGGCACTGCTGCCTGAGGCGAGTTTCTCAACTTACCTTATGGCAGATGCGCCCCTGCTCTGGAGATAGAACCACCAATCAAAAAGTTACTTGTTAGAATGTATCTATTTTTTGCTTTGTTGAAAGGCCATATTTTAAGGACAGTAGCCAACCAAACATGAGGTTTCAGCTATTTCTATTACGTGAATGTATATGGGACAGGCACACAGGATTGAATGAAACCTCTGGGCTGAAGAGACAACTGGGAAATATGCTTTAGCCCCTCATTCATCTATTTGGGGCTCCAAATGTGCCCACGGCAGCCTTTTAACTTACTGTTAGGTCTCTTTTAATTCATTGCATGATGGAAATGATTATAGATGCTATTAGTAAGATAGTTTAAGAGCTGCATACCATCGCTATGGGATCTCATCTTTATTGTACTGTTGTATGTGTAGTTATCCTGCCAGAAACCATATCATATGAATAATTCATTGTACTCTCATTAGAAGGAAGCAAATAATATAGTCCCTTGTTAACATGGCAGGTGGCTTCAATATTTCCTGCTTGTCATAAATAGATCACTAATTGTGTAATGCTTTATAGTTACTGTGAAATGTTCATGTTTTCAAAGTCCAATCCCCTCAGGTGCTGGTTTTAATCTGGGTAAAATTTAATTTATAGCATTCACGATTCATTTTCTTTTTATTTGCAACGATACTGAAATAGTTTGAAAAGTTCTGAAGTCTTGTATGATAAATTGTAACAGACATTTACTTTTTATTTTAGGCAGCAAAGGAGCAGACTCATGATTTGATTGTGAAAACAACAAAACTTCAGTCAGAAAAGTGAGTAAAAATCAACCCACAATGTCTTATTTGGTCAAAGCAGAATAAAAATCACTCAGCGCTAAGGTTTGTAGCACAAGGACAGTTATATTGGCACAGTTCTTTCAGGGAGAACTATGGTGATCATGACCTTCTATTTGGTGACTGTCTTTTCCCTATGCGTGATTCTCTAGGGGTCATTTGCAATGTGCAAAAGCAAAAAATGGACACAATCCACCATGTTTTTGTATTGTAAAATCATGCTTCGACCTCTAAATTAATTACTGCAGGACTCTGTGCTCCATTTCAGAGCATAGAGACCTGCAGCTGTTCCCATGAATAAAGTGATGCCTGTGTTTGGAAGCTCTGATTTCATGAGGCACATAAACATCACTGAAAATGAACGTGTTAGGGAGGGGCAGCTGCACTCTGCACCTTGCAGGTGTGATGAGTGGAATTCAGCCAGACCATGGACAGAAGTTCATTACCTTTATAAAGACTGCTGAGCTATTGAACCAATGCTGTAGTTTCAGTGCAGAAATACAGCATTTCTAGAATTTGTTTTTGTTTTTAGTTCTTCTTTAATAAGTGTAAACAGTTGCTATGGAAAAATTAAAAACATTTGCTACATATTTGTAAATCAAGCTTTTTGCTGTTGGTGAAGACATATATGAAGTAGATTAAACCATTTAATGGAAAATGGGGGTGGTCATTTAGCAGATGCATTAACATGATCCATCCCTTTGTATTTCTTTGCCACTCTCTCGATATTAGTTAATGTTTCAGCTCATACTGCTGATAATTGGGCATCGTAGAGCATCAGTCATTAGTTGAGGCTGGACACTCCTTCAGCTCATTTCTTAGTTTGACTGGTCATCAAAAATCTAATGGTTTCTTAGGGCTCGGTCACACAAGGAAGATGATTCACATTTTTTTAGCTCATCCACAGCTTTGTGTAGCTCCACAAACTGGCACTGTGTCGGCCTGTGTACAGCTACACTGATTTCAGTCCCAAAATGTATGCTTTCACATTTTTCAGGTGGTGGATAATACGCCTCAGGTGACTTTGTTTATCCCATTAGCTGCATTCCCTCAGTCATTGCTAGTATGTCTGATGCTTCATTCATCAGCTGCAAGGTAGATTACCATCCGCCAGCTGTGTTTGCAGACTTCAGGGCAACAAATACATTCTGGGCAAATGAGACCATAGCCATTGAGATTTAATGATCGGCTCAGGTGTGCTCTGTGAGTGGAAAACTTTAACAGTTCTGAAGCTTGTGCTAAGCAAACATTCGCTACTCACTGCTTTATTGTAGAACCTACTGACTCTGCCCTATTTATAGGAAAATGCCTGCCTTTGTCAATGCCTTTGCATTAAACCAATCCCTGTTGTATTTATTTAAAAACTGTCACTTTATTCACTTTGGCAGTGAAATAATTAACCAAAATGATTGGTATAACATGATTTATGTGGGGCCTTTAATTTAATTGAGGTTTATCACTCAACTGCTATGATTTTTGTTGACTTTAGACATTTAATTAAATAGCCAGATGGCAATAAAAGGGAGAGACAAAAATATTAATCATTAGTCAATATGAGTCATTTATAGCTGCACCCTGCTCATCGCTCATTAGCACTCACTTAACAAGCACTTGTGCCCTGGGGAAAGATTTAAAATCTAGCTCAAGGAACAGAGCACAAGCAGGCCTTGTCCTTACCACCTGCAATAGGTGCCCTGAATGAGGACAGGAGGAGGAAGGGGCGCCTACTTGCCAATTCTTCGCCTGCCCCTCTTGGATAGAGGGCTACCTAAAGCAGGCAATTTATTCAGGGAGCTAGCTGTAAGCCTTTGTTTTCAGAAATGGAGCACAGGGGCCTGTGGCTCTTCTGCAACACAGTGTGCAAAGTGCAAACAAAAGGCCAATTGTGCACTTTTTGCTCTAGTCATACTCCATTTTGCTTTGCAAATGAGCCCTGTTGTTTCTAACAGTTAATGCTGCCCAGATCTAAATAATTTAGAGACCTCTGCTGTATGGTTTTGGCTACCAAAGAACATGGTGCTGTCAATTTTGCAAGATTTTTAGCATCGCCTTGTACAGCAAGTATATGAATTGCTTTATGATGGGGCTTAACAGTGGTTAACAAGTTTGGCTTTCAGTGAACAATTTTTTCCTTTAGTTCAAAGTCACAAAAGAGCTTCTGCCAAACTGGTCACTAAAGTGGCTGATCCAGTTGTAGCCCCTAGGCCAATAATAGGATGGCATGCAGTATTGTAAGGAGAGGACTGAAATCCACAGCACTTATTCTAACATAATGTTCCAGTTTTCCTGGCCAATTTTTGAACATTAATAGGGGTGGCCATAATTTTCTCTTCATACTGAGACAATATGCAACAGACTTGTTCAAAATGGCAGCTAATATCTGCCCATGTTTGGCTTCAGGCTCTTGGACTAATTTCTAAGCAAGTTTGGGTTAGCAGTTATTTATCATGTGTTCCATAATTAACTTGTATGGTCATTAGTAGTATGACCTCTTATTTCCACCCTGTCCAGGGTTAGAGAATTAACACTATTAAATACAGTTCATGGACGTATGCCTGGCAAATATATATTTACAGTTACTTTTATATAAATGAAATATGCTCAGTTGGCGAGACTTTGGGCGATGATGATGTTGTTTTGCCAAAGATGAATGTGTAGCTGCAGAGCAAGTTTCATTTATGCTATTAAAGTCATTACTGTTTTCACAACTTTAATAAAATTGCTAAAAGGAATTTAAGAAACTGCCTTGCTAATTAGGAACTAATTCTAAATTCTAAATAATCGCTTCTTTCATGAATATTTACCATTCAAGATCCCAGATCCTCCGGGAGCAATTCTTCCTGCATAATAAGACCGAAAGCTGCATTTGGAGAGACATAGGCTTCAGGGCCAAAGTTAAAGGCGAGGGTCCACATTGGGGGGGGGGATGTAATAATTATATAAATCAGGGAATGCCCTACCTGCACCACCCCCCTGCTGTTGAACCTGCATTATGGGCAAGGGATGGACTATGTCTGGGAACACATTCAGTGTAGAAGAAAAATGTTTACTGCTATCCCTCCCCATTACTATTCATTTATCAGCTCCCCTCTTGTGCTCACAGTAAATATGTCAGCAGCCAATTGTGTGCTAAGCCAAATTACAAAAGATTTTCTCTTTGCTCGGTGAATGCCAGTGGTCTGTCTCTAACTTTTTCCTATAGATATCTCCTGTGCTGATGGTGTAACTTTCTAACTTCGTTTTACAGCTATTACCAATGCGGGTGGTCTGCCACAAGCGTCTCCTTACAGCTATGTCAGTTTATTAGTGTGCCTTATTGTTTATTATGTAGGTAAATACTAGGCTTGTGGCGACACGAAAGCCTTTTATTATCCCCAGTGAAAAATAGGATATTGATTTTCTGCTATTTAAAACCTAATTACAATGCTGCCCTCTAATTAAGGCACCATACAACTTTGCAAGGCCAAACAATAAAGACGTTTAAACAGTCTGACAGGGTATAAAAAGCACCCAGGTTATTTTTCATATGGGAATTTTATTTATTATTGCTTTTAAACACTAATGAGATGTTACAAGAAAATCAGTTAATTGAAGGCTTAATACATCTGATTGATGAGTAGTCATATATAGCCGTATAAAAGCTGCGGCAGTCACAATTTAATACAGTTATTATGGAGTAATAAACCATAGTCATCTGCTTTGCTTTCACCAGTCAGTAGGCAAAGGTGTAATTTACAGGGGGAAACCTAGCAGTAGCTCTTTTGTTTTGGTGCGTTTCGCTTATAACACCATTTTGTTCCTTGGGTTGAGCTCTGTGGTGCGCTACAGTTCTTCAGAACTTAGTTTCAGGCTCAGGAGTAAGGCTCCAACATATGGAGAGAGGAAAAGGGGGATGCAATCAGCAAATGGTGACTTTCTTGTTAAAGTTCTGCTTCTGACTCTACTAGTTTTCACTCTACTAGCGCAAAGACAGAAGAAGGAAGAGGATCCCTCCCCCACAGCTCCCTCCAGGCTGGTGTGGTTTTCTCCTAACAAGAGGGGGCCCTGGGTATATTTATGAAGTAGTTACTCCCTTTGCTGCTGTAACAGCTTCTTCCCTTCTGCCAAGACTTTTCACTAAATATGTGAACATTGTTGGAGCTGAGGTCAGATCAGGGTTCAGGCCAGTCAATTTTTTTCCAATCTCATTTCTGCAAGCCCATTCTGTATTGATCTCACTTTGTTAATGGGGCATTATTGTGCTGAAACAGCCTTTCCCAAACTGTTGCATTGTAGGAAGCACAACATTGTAATTGTACACTGTAGCATAAAGTTTGCTTTCAGCAGAACCAGGTGCTGGTGCTATTTTCTCCTCCAACCTTACCATTGACATTCTGCATTTAAGTATGTAGTGTTCTCCTGGCATTTGCCAAACCCAGGCTTTTCCATCCTGGCAGATAGTTTAATGGCAATTACCACTCCAAAGGACACATTACCACTATTTCCGCATTATACTACTCCGGCTGACACTTGCCATTGCACAATGTAACGAAGGGAGTAGATTAAATGCCCTCACCAAAATGTTGCTATGTGTTGCTGTGCGCTGTGTAAATTGACGGCGCTATATAAATAATAATAATCATAATAGCAGGTCACACTTTCCTTCATCTAAATATATTTACACTCTTGTTGGAAAGTGTACTGGTTGGAGGGTACCAGGAACTTTTCTACCTCTGTCCAATTAACTTTGTATATATATTGCACATGGTGGCCTTAGGTTTCCCTATGAACATATTGTGTGCTGGCATTCTTTCTAAAGACCGTTTAAAACTATTAGTACATGTTATTTTACATGGAGTATCTGGATACTTTGACTTGAGCTAAGGGGTCTATTGGGCTGGCTATGCTAGCGAGAACTCTTTCATATGAATGCTTGTCAGGAGCCCTTGGCTTTATAAGATCCACGGACCAGAGCATTTTTTTTAAAAACAGGAGTACTGGTCAAGATTATTGACTTTAAACTTGACCAAATAATGGCATAGCGAGCATATGTGCTATAAGCAGACTTGGACGTGCTCTTTATATGATTATCTTCTGATCAATAGAGGCCGTTACCTGAGCTCAGATGCCTTCATTAGAATGTAGTAGGAATATGGGGTACATAGCAAAGCAAGCAAGACCATATTACCATTAAACCATATCACTTTATTCAAACCGGCACAAGCTAATTACAATTACCGGTATTTAAATGTGTGAAAATGTAAATAAGTTGCTAAAATTGTCAAATAATATTTTTTATAAGTTCTCGTCAAACTAATTCTAATGAGGGCCGCAAGAAAATCCCAGTTTTCTGCCTTGGATAAGACAAATTCTTTGCTTCAATGGCTGCTTTATTTTCAGCTGTGGCTCTCACAGTTTGTAGAGGGAATTCTGAGGAATACAAGTGCACTGTATTTAGTCAGCATTAAGTAAAATTAAAGCCGTTTGGGTCTCTCTGTATTGTATTCCCAGGAAACAGTGAGCACTGGAAAATGCACCATCATTTTCTTAACAGCGTGAGTGCACTTCTAGAGGAGTCTGGTTGCCATAGAAACGGGTAGAACTCAGGAATAAGCCTTGATTAGGGCCCTCCTGAGATCAGAAAGTGAGCCTGGCCGGGGGAAACATTCCCATGATCTGCCGCCTTTGTCTTTCTGTGGCATCTCAAGTTCTGAATGGAACTTTTGTTTCCCTTTTTATACACAGTCATGGCAGTAGGTTTAAATGCTCTTCTCATCAAAGCCAGCATCGTGCTCCTCATCGGAGTATGCAAGGGGAATGAGCACTATTAAATAGCCAGTGTATTATTTGCTTAACATGTTTAAGGGAACTGCTGCTTTCCTGGGAAATTAGTGTATGTCCCAACAACATTCTAGCAAATTGCATGTATTATAATTAGAACATTCTGCTTAATTGGCTTCCTTTTCAGACAAAATAATTATTTTTTTCACCCTTATTGGACATGTTATTTATTATTCTTTTATACACTGAAAATTAATAAAGACTTCTAACTAAATGTTACCAGATTGTTATTCTTGCTAAAATTCTGTCCTTTAAAGAAATTAGATTCACTGACTGGGCACATTTAGTAAGAATTCTGATAATCTTACTTATGTGGTGAAATAAGTGTGAGAAGTGCTGAGAATTCATTGGTCGGGTAATGTTTTACTGCCACCTAGTGGTTGCTCTACTGTTTTACCACCAAGTTAAGATCTCAACCTAAAACGTACTTCTCTAACCCCGTTATGTAATAAAAAGCACTAAATTTGCCCAGGAGCAGTAACCCACAATAAGATGTTTGCTTTTAAACAGGTGACCAGTAAATGCTACCTGCTGATTGGTTGCTATGGTTTACTCATTTTAAAGGGGTACTGCCACTATTATCAAAATGTTCTAAACTGTAGTTGAAGTTTAATATATCTGTTTAACATGTTCTTTATTTATTTTATATATAATATATATATATTTTACACAATGTTGGGTTGTGTTCCTTAACAAACGTGTTCCTTAATAAACAATAATTTTTTTTCCTGACTGCAACCAATACACTGATGCTATAAGTCTCTGATAGATTTCTGACTGGCTGATTCCAGCATGAGCCAGTGATTTGCAAAGTAGCAAGCAAACAATGGTTAATAAACCATGTATATCTCAAAATATGGTGTTAATACCTTCCACTGACAGCTCAGTATCTGCATAAGCAACTCTGTCAATCCTATGCCTCATGCCCAGTGTCTAAGGAATATAACATTTCTTCTGACATCCATTAGTTTCCCTATTAAAAGTAGTATCACTGTGTAAGTCATGCCCCCTATCTTTGTGCCCAGCATCCCTTGCCTCATTAATAATAATAGTAAATGCTCTCATCCCCTCCTATCTCATTTATTGTAACCCTGTTCAAAGTGGTTAAACTGGCACCACTTCAGTCTACTGTAAACGTAAGGCTGCCAGTCTCTGCCGTGGCTATGTTATGTTAACCGAGCTGGTATCCCTCTGTAAGCAATGTCCCCTATTTATATATATTTACACACTTTATTTCTGTTTTTATACAGGTGCTGCCTAGGCAGCTACTCATTGGAACAGTTATAGATTTATTGCAATATGTTCCTCTTAACCATAATTATATTAAATATAAAAAAATGAGTGCACATTTCCTGCTCACTGCTTTATAACATGGATTAGTTAGCAAGGATCCCATGTTGCGAGGTTTAGCCTTTGCACATACCCAGTAGGAAACTGCCAGTGAGCCAAATTTGCGGCTGAGGCTTGCATTCACTTTATTTTCTTCACAGCAACAACAAAAGTCATCATATGAGTCCCTTTTATTATGATTCTTGCAGTATATTTTTCTCTGTATAAATATGAATATTGCAATGAAATCAGTGAACGTTTGCTTTTCGCCCTGCAGTCAGAGGCTGGAGATCCGAGCCCAGGTCGCAGATGCCTTCTTAGCAAAATTCCAGTTGACGTCTGATGAAATGAACATCCTCAGAGGCACCAGGGAAGGCCCTTTAACCGAGGTAATGCATATAGATGTACATGTTTTATTTTCCTAAAATATGGCATCATTAAAGTACAAGTCAACCCAAAAAATAAGTGATCCTAAGTGAACCTAAGTGATCCCTCAACTACCAGTATCTGCAATAAGCAGCCCATTTTCAAATCCTATATAGAGAAAGTGGCTGCATCAGGGCAGGGCCTCTCTTAACTATAGTGTTTCTCCCTGAAAGGATTTGTAGTGATTACAACAATTTGCCAGGAGTTTGAAATATTTTGAAGGAACTATAGGCATATGGCATAGTCATACATAGTCCCATAACAGACATTGGTTAAAAAAAAATGCATGCCCTCTTGCCTAACTTCTGTTTCATCCAGAGAAATGCCAAAAAGCCCCATACAAAGGTCCCCATACACTGGCAGATCCGCTCACTTGGCGATGTAGCAAAGCGAGCGGATCTTCTCCCGATATCCCCACCTACGGATGGGCGTTATCGGGAGAATCCAGGGTAATTCAGCCCTGGGGCCAAACGATCGAATTATAATGACGGGCATAGGTAAAGTCGGTCCGGGGACCGCATCAACGACCCGATGCAGTCCCCGATCCGACTAGATTTTCTAACCTGTCGGTCGGGCAGGGCAGGCCCGTCGGAAGTGCCCATACGCGGGCTGATTAGCTGCCGAATCGGTCCAAGGGACCGATATCGGCAGCTACTATCGGCCCGTGTATGGGGACCTTAAAGCCATCTCCATTTCCTGACTCCATTAGTAGGATGAACATCCAAGGGGGATTAAAATGTATATTTATTTTGTCTTTCATTATCCTGCTAGTTACTATAGACCAGTGTTACAGTGCTGTGTGTTTGCAGTGAATAAGTTACCAAATTGTTGCCTGACCTTTGCATTGTATTTTCTAGGACTTCTTCAAAGTTTTGGGAAGAGTGAAACAAATCCACAATGACGTCAAGCTGCTCTTGCGTACAAACCAACAAACTGCAGGGTAAGCAGAATATGTTCCTGGTGCTTTCCTAAATTGCTTCAGGTGATTAAAAATAAAAAGTAAAAATCATGACAGTATCCCTTTAATTACACTGTTTACATAGCAAATAATTCATTCTTCTATTTAAAATTATTTTCTCAAACCAACAAATGTACTTTTTTTTTAGTTGTAATATTGGTGTGTAGGTGCCATCTCAATGCATTGTGCCTGAGTCTGAGCTTTCAGAAGGAGCCAGCGCTACACATTAGAACTGCATTTCTCCTATTCCCATGTAACTGGAGGAGTCCCAAGCAAAACTTGGATTTCTTACTATTGAGTGCTATTCTGGAAGCTACTGGGAGCTGCTATCTTGCTCCCTTCCCGTTGTTCTGCTGATCGGCTGATGGGGGGAAAAGGAGGGGGGATGATATAATTCCAACTTGCAGTGCAGCTGTAAAGTGTTTCTGAAGTTGATCAGAGCACAGGTCACATGGTTGTAGCTCCCTGGGAAATGAAGAATATGGTTAGCCCCATGTGAAATTTTAAAATTAAATATAAAAAATCTATGCATTCTGCATCAGAATTAATCAGTCCTGTGGCATCAGTGGTCTAAGTTATGAACATCATTTACTACTTGATGATTTTCTGAGGTTCGTTTTTCAGCAGCCTCAGAGCACACTGAGTAGTGTCCGAGGGAAGGAACAGACCAGGTGGCATCCCCCCTAACCTTAATGTGTGTGTCATCCAGACATGCAAGTTATGAATATTATTGTATCAGGGGTTAGAGAGGCATCTGTGTTTTGTTGTATTACTTTGATTTTTAACAATATTGTACTATTCTCAGGCTGGAAATTATGGAGCAAATGGCCTTGCTTCAAGAAACCTCTTATGAGCAACTTTACCGTTGGGCACAAAGTAAGTACTTTTTTTTTCTCCCTCCCTTTTTTCTAAACATGTTGGCAATTACTCTCAAAATAGGTTATGTTCCATTTTTCTGGGAATGTTGGGATATATATATACTTTAATATATATATATAAGGAAAGCTCAGTTCACTTAGGAATGTAATTATGTTATCCCCCCTCCCACCCAGTGAATCCAGTTGGAACATTTTTCCCTCTAGCTGGTGCTCCTGTTGGGGAAAAAAATGCAATAGTACTGGAAAAAAGTAGAGCAGCAGCATGTGCAGATTTAGACTTGCACTTGTGTAGCTGAGTAAAATCAGAAAAGCATACTCTTATGCACATATGCAAAGGAAAACTGTCATGATTTTTATGGTATACTTTTTATTTCTAAATTACACTGTTTATATAGCAAATAATTCACTCTACGATTTAAAATGTTATTTTTGAACCAACAAATGTATTTTTTTAGCTGTAATATTGGTGTGTAGGCGCCATCTCAGTGCATTGTGCCTGAGTCTGAGCTTTCAGAAGGAGCCAGCGCTACACATTAGAACTGCTTTCCGCTAACCTATTGTTTCTCCTACTCCCATGGATAATCTTGATTACATTAGTTACATTTGATTACAATTCAAACGTGCAAATGAATGCTTTTAAAAGTGACCAATACCCTCATACAATTCTTTTTTACTTGGAGGCTTGTTTATCATTTATTGAACTTTAGGTTTTTTGTTCAATACTTTGTTTTTTTTTTGTTTTGTTTTTTTTCAATTAAACTCGAAATTTTACCAAAGTTGAGTGTTTGGTTATTTATTAAAAAAAAAATCAAATATAAAAAAACTTGATCAATATAAATTGTGGAAAAAAAAACTTGAGCCTGTAAGTTACACACCCACATACTTACTGTAAGTTCCATGGTGCAGGGACCTCCCTTCTCTTGTTACCTAACATCTAGCACTTAATCTTGAATGATATTGTATTTTGTTTTGTTTATTTTTATTCTAGAAGTGTATTTGTTCCCTGTTTCTTGTATTAATGTATTATTACAATGTACAGTGCATTTCAGGCACACTGTCCTGCACCAATAACAATCCTTTGCTTTTCTGACAGATGAATGCAGAACATTGACGCAAGAGTCATGTGATATTTCTCCTATTCTGGCTCAGGCTATGGATGCTCTGCAGGACAGACCTGTATTATACAAGTTAGTTCCCATATTTTAAATCAGCGAGCAAATCTTGATGTCTTTTTCATAGCAACTATTGCATGTATCGTTTTCAAGGACCCCACGGGCAATACAAAGGAAAATCACCCACATTGGGAATGCATGATGTATTCTGGAACTTGAAGTGCATAGACTCTCTTTAAAGTAAGGGAACTTCAAGTCCTAGGGTCCACCACTTAACAATGGAACAAAATGAGGGAAGGGTTGCATTACACTGTGATCCTTAGATAGGTAATGAGTATGGTCCCAGTGAGCATACAGACTCTTACCACAAAGAGGAGAGGAGCACTCAAAGTGTTTCTGCAGTGTGTCAGAGTGGAAATTGCAAGCACTTGCCTCCATCTACTGATGGCATTTGTGTACTATCAGAGATAAGGGTTTTCACCAATGGAGAGGTGACATGTCATGGTGACCCTTCGTTAATTTTGGCATTCTTTTTCACAGTCTAAATGGCTCTGGGGTCTGTTAAACTGTAACCCTAACAAAGGCTCACAAGTCGGGACCTGTACTCTGCAGGTCGACCAAAACATCAACTAAATGTTGTTAAATAACTTAGTGTTTATGAAAAGACCTGGAGTGCTGTACTTTGTATAAAATAAAATATCTATATACAGGTATAGAACCCGTTATCCAGAATGCTCGGGACCAAGGGTATTCCGGATAAGGGGTCTTTCCACAATTTGGATCTCCATACCTTAAGTCTACTAAAGAATCAATAAAACATTAATTAAACCCTATGGGATTGTTTTGCAACCAATAAGGATTATTTATATCTTAGTAGGGATCAATTACAAGGAACTGTTTTATTACTACAGAGAAAAAGGAAATCAGTTTTAAAATTCTGTATTATTTGATTAAAATGGAGTCTATGGGAGACAGGCATTCCGTAATTCGGAGCTTTCTGGATAATGGGTTTCCGGATAAGGGATGCTATATATCACTTATAATTACTGCTAAAGGAGGGTCATACAATCTTTTTTTTACTGTAATGTAACTCTGTCACAGCTTTTATTTGCAATATCTTATAATGTTCTGATTAAATATAGAAAGCTCATTTTCCGTATTTCCGTAAAGCTGTATATATGCACAAATTGTAACCCTTATGGGATTTTAAATCATGCTGTGCCTTTTGGACTATAATATTATTTACCACAAGGAGGCAGTAAGAGAACAGCAGAATGGCATTGTGCACATTTTGCTGGAAGGGCTTTTTTACTCTGGCCTAATAACACATTGCACCAATTATGTTTTAAAGTAAATCATTCAGACACATTTGTTTTACTATTAAAAAGACTAAACAAAGTGAGCAGGAATGTGGAACGGTCCAAATACCTTGCAGTTTTATAAGTAGACTATTTCCCTTACCGTAACATTTCTCTTTCCAGCTCAATTTGCTTGTTATTTAATTCGCGTAAAAGTAACCAGTGACGTACAGGCTTCATTCAACTTGCAAAATATTTCCTGGAAACTAATTTGTTGTCACTAAGTTTGGCTCAGAAGAGCCAGTTTTATCAGCAACAGTGTGCTGACAGTTTGTATAGAGGGCGAGCCTCAATAACGATTATTTATCGTATTAACAGTTACTTTGCTTCATCACTACTTGGTTAAAAACAGATTACTTATGATCATGTGCGGTAATTTGGTTTCATGTAAGCAGGAATCGTTAATTAAAAAAATATAATACCCTTGAACTTTTTGTGGTTTAGGACCATTTTTATATAAATCGGGAAACCGATTTATACCCCAAGTTCAGGCCATAAAATACAGTATCAGATATATAATGCACAGTGCTGGGCCAAGAGGTACGAAAGAGTGGGAAGTAGCGGCATGTAATATGTTGGCATTATGCATTAGGCGGTTGCCTATCCTGCCTAGGATAGATATATGAGAGGTGGGAGGGGGTTACATGGACAGCAGAGCAATGTATGGATGATAGTAAAGAGTAGATTTGCAGAGGGAGGAGAAGTAATTCCTTGGGGTGCATTGGTGCCAAAATTTGCCTTGATTGAGCACCGATTAGCTAATATGTAATTATTTTTTCATTGTGGTTATTGTTTAAAAGCTACATGGTCCACTGCACTGAGCCAAAAAAAGTCTGCTCCATCTTTAGGGTCAGCTGCCACCACCACCAAGCTACAATATAGAAATACACCTGCTGTTCAACTTTGGTGCTGAACCAGCATCTACTCTTCTGGGAGGGCTTTCCATCGGATGTTGGAAGGTTGTTGGTAGAAATTGTTCCAGTTCATCCCATAGTTGGTGGCGTTGGTTAATGTCAGTGGTACCAGCAGGCCAGTTTGGTTCTTTTACTCCCATTTTGGCATGCCAGTTCCATACAGAACTCCCTTTGTGCACTGGTGCATTACCATGCTGAATAATTGCCTTTTCCCAAACCGTCAAACCGTAAAAAATGGATTTGTACATTGCATTAGCCCCAGATATGCCACTAAAATCAATGCATAAAATGAATATTGAGCACAGAATTAAACCCATGAAAGTAAGATAAGTGCAAAAAATGGAATGAAATTATACTAAAAAGTGGGAGAAAAACCTGAATTTGTTCTTGGTTGATTTATTTCAGAGGTGACTGATTTCAGCTCAGTCTTCTTTTTCACCCTGCACTAGAAGGATCCAATTGGAGTGCAGCTCTCTATTACATCTATTAACCCACTGTATCACCTAGATTAAGAAGTGGGGGGCCTAGAGAGCAAGTACAGAGCAAATCCAGGGAAAAAGCTGACATTGAAGAGGAAGAGGCAAGTTTCAAATGTTCGAGCCCTGCCACATCTGCACCCTAAGAATTATTCAGGAGGGAACACACAGGGTGGGAGCAGGAACCCAGTGCAGGCTCAGTGAGGCCTTCTTGGCTCAGACAGGAGGTGCAGGGCCATCCCAGCCCATCAGGCTTCCACTTAGTTACATTCTGATGTTGCTTCCAAAGACACTTTGGAACTTGGCTCAGAGTTTTCCAGCTCAGGACATGGGATTTTAGAAAGGTGTCCAGATTTGTTTTTCCATATTAAATGCCCAGATACTTTTGGCCATTTAGTGTAGTTCAGATATTTGAAAAAAGAAGCTTTTATTTATTTTACTTAAAGTGATACTAATACCCAAGCACACCTCATGAACTGAAGCCACCATCATTACATTTACTCTCTCAACCTGCTCCTGTGTGATTAGGCTCAGCATTCCCAATTATAGAATTAGTTGGTTTGCCTTAGGGCTTGTGCCTATAGGTGGGCTATCATCATTTTACAATTGGTTAGGCCCAACTGCACCCAGCAGTAGCAGCTTACTACGAACCACAGCAAAGCCTGGAGCTGCAGACATAGTGAATTACCACGCCTGGGTTGCTCAATACAGTATAAGGGTAAAAGGCTAGGTAGGTGGGGCTCTGTAGATGGGACTGGTGCAAATGAAAAAGCTCCCTTAATGATGGTTCACCTATGGGTTAACTTTTAGTATGTTATAGAATGGCCTATTCTTAGAAACTTTTCAATTGTTCTTCATTGTTTTATTTGTTCTAGTTGTTGAACTATTTGCCTCTACTGACTCCTGTTTATAAATGGGGGTCACTGATCCCAGTGGTCAAAAGACTATTGCTCTGTGAAACTACAATTTTATTGTTATTGTTACTTTTTATTACTCATTTTTCAAGGTAGACCTTCCTCTATTTATATTCCTATCACTCTTTCAAATCACTGCTAAGGTTGCTAAGGTAATTTGGATCTTAGCAACTAGATAGCTGCAGAAATTATAAGTTGTAGAACTACTGAACAAAAATCTAAAAAAATTCAAAAACGACAATTGATAAAAAATGAAGAGCAATTGCAATTTTTTTCAAAATAGCACTTTCTACATAACCCTTAAAGTTAATTTTATGGTGAACATCCCCTTTAACATATAATCACACCTTTCATCACTATAGAAATAGGCTTCATTCTTTGTAATTGCTGTAATTTCTAAACACAAGAACACGACAGCAACATCTAATTGAGTGGAACTGTGCTGATAAAAGTGCGGCTGATGAGATTTCTTTACAGTAGTGCACATATGGGTCATACGGATGTGTGCATAAAGTGCCGAGCAAATTGCCCCCGTTTCTTGGAAGAGGCATGGGGTTAGCAGTAAAGCTGCGCTCCATCGGCAGGAGTGAGCGGGCACCAGATGACTCTGTTTGGTTTGCTTCCCCGCTGATTGCTATACAGCTGGCCTCTGTTTGGATATCAGAGAGCATAATAGTGCTAAATGAGGGAACAACACTCTCTGTACCTCGTGCTTTTATAGGGACTTTTTATCCTTAGCATGGGCTAGAAATAGCAAGAATAGACATCCAAATAAGAACATGCTAAATGGAGCAGGTAAGAACAAAGGCTTTTCCTATGAGCCTATTGTACAAAATAGCATTCTTTTGGGTAAAGTGAGCACAACACAAATAAAAAAAAAAGTTGCTGATGCCAAATATGCTTGGTAAATCTTCAGTGTGTGCTTGGGAGGTCAGTGACAGTAGCTGTGAGATAGTTTTAGCAGTAACATACTGATCATTTACAACTCACAAAGCAAAGTGCAAAAATTAGGCGCAGGCAGCCAGTTTTTCCCCACTTTGTGCACTGCATGGTCACGTGCCTTTATTGCCGCAGCATACCTCCCCACGTTTCTCTTGATCTCCTGCACTGAACGCTAAAAACTATACAGTGTTTCTCAAACTTAATGCAATAAGTAGCTTTTGGCAGAGAGCCCAGAAAACATAACAATCTACACCTGCACTTAGATACAATTGTAACTAATAAGTAAAACAGGTCTTTTGGGGGAACTGTAGCTTAAAGAGCAATTTCACCTTTTTTAACTAATAACACATAAAACAAGATCCAAAAACCTCCACAAATGTGTTCAAACTTTAGAGAGAGAGTAGAGATGTAGGTGCTGATTCACTAAAGGTCGTTAACTCTTAACACACAGTTTTATGCGTTAAAAAGCTTTTGTTAATTAAGTACCGATTCATCAAAGTAATTTCGCATGCGTTACGACTCATATCGCATGCACAAAGATCTCCATTATCGCAAAGCGTTATGTCCATTGTGATCATTTTCTAATATAAATAATAATGCATGAAATATTGCGATAATTTGTGCTAATATTAACACCTACTAGGAGTGGGCGTTACTCAAAAAACATTGCGGTTTGTGAGCGTTTGTGAAGACAAGATGGAGTTTGCAGTCGGATTTTTGTTAGATTGTGAAGAAGAGAATCAAGTCTGTGTTGGCCCTAGAGTGATGCATCCTCCAGTTTTCAGGGAAATGGTCATTTTCAGAACAGTAGTTTTCAGAAAGTAACGGTTATGTGCGTAATAATGTGCGCTAATATCGTGTGCTATGAAATAACGCATAAATATATTGGGTGCTTTAAAATATCGCTTGAAAAAATGTCATCGCAAGATAAATAACGACAATAAAATCACTTCTTAATTCAGACAAGTGTCGATCGTTAATTCTCCAAATATAAGAAGTGATAATATTTTTAACCCATGCTATAAATATCACTCGTTTTTTTAACCTTTTGTGAATCAGCCCCATAGACTGGATTTCCTTTCTTTCTGTCTCCATGCAGTGTAAGTGTAATACTTGAGTCAGTTATTGTGGTTCATCCTTGAACATTTAACAGGGTCTATATTTTACAGGCAACTAATGCTTGCCAAGTTTCAAGTTTATTGTCATATACAAATAACAATGAAGCATCATTACTGTAATGAAATTTTTTGACCCGTGTTCCTCCCAACTTTACATAGACAAACAAAACAAAAAACAAAAAAATACAAATATTAAATATAATAAAAGTGTGCAATAAAGGTACAAGTATTTACAATAATAAAATGCAATGCAATATTTGAAATTGTGCAGTGAGGATTTAAAGTGGCTTTGCTTAAAGTGACACTGGGAAGAGTCCAGTAGTTATGGGGAGTGTGTGTTGGTTTGGGTAGAATGTCAGCAGTTCAGAAGCCTGATGGCTTGTGGGTAGAAACTGTCTCTGTATCTGCTGGTGCGGGTCTGGATGCTCCTGTACCGCCTGCCTGATGGTAGGAGCGTGAAAAGTCTGTGGCTGGGGTCAGAGAGGATCCGCTGCATCTTCCTCCTACAGCGCTGTCTGTACAGGTCCTGCATGGCCGGCAGTTCAGTCCTGGTGATGCGCTCTGCTGATCTCACCACCCTCTGCAGAGCTTTGCGGTCCAAAGCATTACAACTGCCATACCAGGTGATGATACAGCCAGACAGAATACTCTCAATGGTGCATCGATAGAAGTTTGTGAGTATTCTGGAGTCCATGCCGCAGAAAGAAGAGCCGCTGTCTTGCAGCTTTTGTGATCACACCAACATGGTGAGACCAACTCGGATCCTCACTGATATTGATGCCAAGGAATCTGAAGCTGCTGACTCTCTCCACCTCTGCTCCCTCAATGTGAATGGGGGTATGGCCTCCTCCCTGCAGTCTCCTGTAATCCACAATGAGCTCCTTAGTTTTGCTGACGTTGAGCAGCAGGTTGTTGTCCCGGCACCATGATGTCAGGGCTCTCACCTCTGCCCTGTAAGCTGACTCATCTCCATCAGAAATGCAGCCGATGATGGTGGTGTCGTCTGCAAATTTGATGATAGTTTTGGAGCCATGTAACAATTTGGGGGGTAGTGGTCCATGGAAGGTTAAATTTCCCTTTGCTATATATATAATATATATATATATATATATATATATTCAGTGAAATCTTCTCCTACTGTAGCAGAGTTTTATATTGAGCTATAACTTCGAACATTGTTTTGGTTCAACCTGAGGAGTATACATGGGTTATACATGCATTGTTTCAGCATGCTAATGGAGCTGGCCAGAAATCCATGCCGCATTGTTTTCTTTAATAGCTTTCACTTTGGGCCTTTAAAAGGTATCGCTGTCAGTAAACTTGTGATTTCAGATGCAGAGTGACAGGTCTAAACTGCAGGGTGAAGACTGACAAATTCTGTCCTCTGCCCTTTTAAAAGAGCTCGGCACAATGGATGCCGTATTGCAGGTGACATGTCAGTAATTTAGCTTGTCCTTGTTATATGCTAAATGCACCGAATGGATTTGCTGTCTTGATTTTTTTTTTTATATTTTCAAGCTCTTACTACCCCAAAATATAGCACTTGTAAAATATTGCTATTTATTGTCATTTTATTTATTTTTTTTTTTTACAAGGTCTCAGAGTGGGAAAAACTGTGATACCACATAGTTTTGTGACCTCCCTATTGAGAGAGAACTTCACAGGTTTCAGTAAAAAGCTTTTCAAGGCCATTTGTTAATGTGCATTTATTCAGAAGGTTGGGTTTAAGCACACAGTAAGAGTGATGCAGTATAAGGATAGTTTGGAAAAAGGAACAATACAGCTATCTGGAAGATGATAGTTTGTGATAAAGAACAAGGGAGCATGAGATAAACTTATAAAATCTTAGTATATGTTGCCTATATACAGTGGCTTGCAAAAGTTTTCGGCCCCCTTGAACTTTTCCACATTTTGTCACATTACAGCCACAAACATGAATCAATTTTATTGGAATTCCACGTGAAAGACCAATACAAAGTGGTGTACACGTGAGAAGTGGAACGAAAATCATACATGATTCCGAACATTTTTTACAAATAAATAACTGCAAAGTGGGGTATGCATAATTATTCAGCCCCCTTTGGTCTGAGTGCAGTCAGTTGCCCATAGACATTACCTGATGAGTGCTAATGACTAAATAGAGTGCACCTGTGTGTAATCTAATGTCAGTACAAATACAGCTGCTCTGTGACGGCCTCAGAGATTGTCTAAGAGAATATTGGGAGCAACAACACCATGAAGTCCAAAGAACACACCAGACAGGTCAGGGATAAAGTTATTGAGAAATTTAAAGCAGGCTTAGGCTACAAAAAGATTTCCAAAGCCTTGAACATCCCACAGAGCACTGTTCAAGCGATCATTCAGAAATGGAAGGAGTATGGCACAACTGTAAACCTACCAAGACAAGGCCGTCCACCTAAGGCTGATGCCACACCAGGCGTAGGGCTGATTTTTTCGGCAAGCGGAAAAACGCTTGCCGAAAAAATCAGCCCTACGCCTGGTGTGGCATCAGCCTAAACTTACAGGCCGAACAAGGAGAGCGCTGATCAGAAATGCAGCCAAGAGGCCCATGGTGACTCTGGTTGAGCTGCAGAGATCTACAGCACAGGTGGGGGAATCTGTCCATAGGACAACTATTAGTCGTGCACTGCACAAAGTTGGCCTTTATGGAAGAGTGGCAAGAAGAAAGCCATTGTTAACAGAAAACCATAAGAAGTCCCGTTTGCAGTTTGCCACAAGCCATGTGGGGGACACAGCAAACATGTGGAAGAAGGTGCTCTGGTCAGATGAGACCAAAACAGAACTTTTTGGCCAAAATGCAAAACGCTATGTGTGGCGGAAAACTAACACTGCACATCACTCTGAACACACCATCCCCACTGTCAAATATGGTGGTGGCAGCATCATGCTCTGGGGGTGCTTCTCTTCAGCAGGGACAGGGAAGCTGGTCGGAGTTGATGGGAAGATGGATGGAGCCAAATACAGGGCAATCTTTGAAGAAAACCTCTTGGAGTCTGCAAAAGACTTGAGACTGGGGCGGAGGTTCACCTTCCAGCAGGACAACGACCCTAAACATAAAGCCAGGGCAACAATGGGATGGTTTAAAACAAAACATATCCATGTGTTAGAATGGCCCAGTCACAGTCCAGATCTAAATCCAATGGAGAATCTGTGGCAAGATCTGAAAACTGCTGTTCACAAACGCTGTCCATCTAATCTGACTGAGCTGGAGCTGTTTTGCAAAGAAGAATGGGCAAGGATTTCAGTCTCTAGATGTGCAAAGCTGGTAGAGACATACCCTAAAAGCCTGGCAGCTGGAATTGCAGCAAAAGGTGGTTCTACAAAGTATTGACTCAGGGGGCTAAATAATTACGCACACCCCACTTTGCAGTTATTTATTTGTAATAAATGTTTGGAATCATGTATGATTTTCCTTCCACTTCTCACGTGTACACCACTTTGTATTGGTCTTTCACGTGGAATTCCAATAAAATTGATTCATGTTTGTGGCTGTAATGTGACAAAATGTGGCAAAGTTCAAGGGGGCCGAATACTTTTGCAAGCCACTGTAGATAAAATAAAAAACAATAAACAACTTACTCTCAAATATCTTAGTATCAAGAAATACTTATGCACAGTATGACGTGTAGCTTTCCCTTAGGCTTATGCCACATGTAGTGCATTCTGAGTCTGCGGATGAACACTGGCCAAGAATCTGCCCCTACGCTTAAAGGAGAAGGAAAGTCATTTTGGCATTTTACTGCCAATAGATTTTCCACATTAGTGCCACCTAGAACACTATATTTATTCTGCAGAAAGCTTTATCATACCTGAGTAAAGAGCTCTAGAAGCTTTCATTGATTGCAGCTGCCATTTTAGCTTCCTGTTTGCAGTATAGCTCAGTTATAGCTCAGATCACACATTCCTAAGGGTGGGGAGAGTGAGTTTTATGAATTCTTATTGGAGGGGGGGAGCAAGAGGAAGGAGAGAGCTGCGCAGACTCTGGCCCTGGAAATGAAGGATTTTTCTGAGAGAGGAATCAGATACCCTAAAAACATGTTTACAAAAAAGGAGACAAGAAATCTTGTGTTTCTTTTGGTAGAGGACTTATAGCTGTATTTACATAGACCTTTCTGATAAAGATTATTTAGTTTTTACCTTTCCTTCTCCTTCTTTATATCTATGTTTGTACCCAGTGCCATGTTGGCATGGGTGCAGGTACATGGAGCATATTTTGAATATGAAATGCCAGAGTATGCATTTTGTACTGAACTCTGCTCCATGTGTCTGCACCTGGGCTGACACTGACTTTGGTGCCAGATGCAGACTATATAGACTGTATAGTAGTAGTAGTCTTATCATGTATAAGAAACAGTCCAGTTTATATGGGTAGTTGCACACAGGATGATTTTGAATGCGACTTTTATAGCAATTGCCCAGGAGCACTAGCGCAGGTGTTTGTTAGGCTGTTGTCACTTAAAAACATCACATTTACATTTACAAGCAGTAGTCACCTGACAAGGGATTTCTAGAGTGCTTTTAAGCTATTGCCAAGCAGGCATTGGGCATGATGTAGGACGCATCAGTGCAGGGACATGCTTTGGTGCACGTGCAGTACAATGTATCTTATGTATTGAAGTTTTTACACATGCCATTTGCGCATGGATTTCCACATAACTCCTTTTGGAGTCTTCCAGTTGCACCATTTCTGATTTTGTACCCTCCAACCAGTCCAAGACTTTAAACCAACTGATTTATTCTGGGGTTTTTATTTTTTTTATTTTCCAAACATTAGTTTTATTAAAATCTGTTTCTATTTCAGTTACACTTTGGATGAATTTGGAACGGCAAGAAGGAGTGCAGTGGTCAGAGGCTTCATTGATGCTCTAACAAGGGGAGGGCCTGGGGGCACACCACGACCTATCGAAATGCATTCTCATGATCCTCTCAGGTAATTTATATATAGTTATATAGTTTGACTTTTATTCTAATACAAACAGAACATTATTGCATTTTTAACAATCATTTAAGGTTGTTTTTTTAGAAACGAGTTTAGGGGAGATGAACTTGACGCTGTGACTGTGTGAAAATATTTTTTGCCAATAATTACATATTTTTAAGTGAGCAACTTGTTGTGTTATTTAAAGTATTGTTTTTCTCTTTGCAAGGTATGTTGGTGATATGCTGGCCTGGCTGCATCAGGCAACCGCCTCCGAAAAAGAGCACCTGGAGTCTCTGCTGAAACTTGTAAATATTCAAGGTACGGTCTGGCGTAATGTGTCCGTCACAGGAATGTCAGCCTGCCACTCTCTTGTCAACTATACCTGTTGTGGGTTGTGCACAGATATTGCGAGTTGTTGTTTGACAAACATGTTTTTAATACATGCAACAGCAATTCTTACTACAGGTATGGGATCCCTTATCCAGAAACCCGTTATCCAGAAAGCTCTGAATTACGGAAAGCCCGTCTGCCATAGACTCCATTTTAATCAAATAATTCAGAATTTTAAAACCGATTTCCTTTTTCTCTGTAATAATAAAACTGTACCTTGTAATTGATCCCAACTAAGAGATAAATAATCCTTATTGGATGCAAAATAAATGTTTTATTTATTTTTTAGTAGACTTAAGGTATAGAGATCCAAATTATGGAAAGACCACTTATCCGGAATACCCTTGGTCCCGAACATTCTGGATAATGGGTCCTATACCTGTACTGCATTATCTGCGTTATCTTTATCTGGGAGTGCTTATCTAGCCAAAGCAAGACGTGGCCACCTATCTAAAGTAGCCGTTCATTTATGATGCACAATATATGGCTAATTTATTAGAAGCATAAAGCTGAATTGGGCAACTGGTGAGACTTGGAATGTTGTTGAATTGCATATCCCAGAATCCCACTGAAAACCAAAGCCTGTTGAAGGTGTAGGAATTGTAATTAAAAACCTTGTAGAGATCCTGAAATTGGGTATCCCTGGTGTAGGTGTTAATGTTCCTTAAGGCCCGCATACACAGGCCGATTCTAGCTGCCGATATTGGTCTCTTAGACCGATTCGGCAGCTAATCGGCCCGTGTATGGGCCTGCCCGACCGATATCTGGCCTGAAATCGGGCAGATCTCGATCGGGCAGGTTAAAGAAATCTAGTCGGATCGGGAACCGGATCTGAAGGTGTATGGGCACCTGTATTAAAAAAAAAAAAAAAATGTCGTAAATATTTCTCAAATACAAGGGCTATGTACAAATATGGGCAAAATAGTCCTTTTCTTTTAATCCATAGCAGCCAATTAGATGCAAACCTTCTGGACTGCAACAATAAAACCATCATGATAATCCTACTTTTTAAAGGAAGTTTACCTTTACGTTAACCTTTAGTATGTTATACATCTAATTTAAGCAGCTTTTCTTTTAACATTTTTTTTGTATGGTTTCTGATGTAGTAGCCTTGCAAGACTGCCCCTTTTAAGACTGAATATGCTCTCAGTTTGTTGGTGATACTGACTACAGCAGCCGCACACATACGTTGCCTGTGTGGTTTCACTTATTGTTATTATGTTGGGTTGAAAAACCCCACAGACTGTTCTTCCACCTCAGCTTTTTCTTCTGCTTCTTCTTCTTAGCACCCCCCATTTTCTACACGCTCACTGGCGTAAAAAGTTAACCTCCCAACTACCTCTTGCCGTTCCCACTGACTCCCAGGGATACTGTACAAAAGTGCGGGGGGGGCTTTTTTGTTTTTACCCTAAAATGTTTAGTATGTTAAAGTATTTATACGCGCATTTCTGTGAGGGGATCTGCAAACATTTGTGTTTGTGATCAGGGCTAGTTCGCATTCAAATTCACTTTTATTTTTAATGGTTTTTCAGTTATTTAGCTTTTTGTTCAGCAGCTCTCCATTTGGTATTTCAGCAGCTATCTGGTTGCTAGGGTCTTATTTACCCTAGCAACCAGGTAGTGGTTTAAACAAGAGATGGGAATATGAATAGTTAAGGCCTACTTGGAAAAATAAGTAATACAAAATTATAATAATAATAAAATTGTAGCCTCACAGAGCAATATTTTTGGCCCCCATTTGAAATCTGTATAGAGGCAGAACAGAGGCCTGTGTATAGTACCTGGGTATAGTACCTGTGTATAGTGCCTGTGTATAGTACCTGCGTATAGTACCTGCGTATAGTACCTGCGTATAGTACCTGCGTATAGTGCCTGGGTATAGTGCCTGCGTATAGTACCTGCGTATAGTACCTGCGTATAGTGCCTGCGTATAGTGCCTGGGTATAGTGCCTGGGTATAGTGCCTGCGTATAGTGCCTGGGTATAGTGCCTGGGTATAGTGCCTGCGTATAGTACCTGCGTATAGTGCCTGGGTATAGTGCCTGGGTATAGTGCCTGCGTATAGTGCCTGGGTATAGTGCCTGGGTATAGTGCCTGCGTATAGTACCTGCGTATAGTGCCTGCGTATAGTACCTGCGTATAGTGCCTGGGTATAGTGCCTGCGTATAGTGCCTGGGTATAGTGCCTGGGTATAGTGCCTGCGTATAGTGCCTGGGTATAGTGCCTGGGTATAGTGCCTGGGTATAGTGCCTGCGTATAGTACCTGCGTATAGTGCCTGCGTATAGTGCCTGCGTATAGTGCCTGGGTATAGTGCCTGGGTATAGTACCTGCGTATAGTGCCTGGGTATAGTGCCTGGGTATAGTGCCTGCGTATAGTGCCTGGGTATAGTGCCTGGGTATAGTGCCTGGGTATAGTGCCTGCGTATAGTGCCTGGGTAGTGCCTGCGTATAGTGCCTGCGTATAGTGCCTGGGTATAGTGCCTGGGTATAGTGCCTGGGTATAGTGCCTGGGTATAGTGCCTGGGTATAGTGCCTGGGTATAGTGCCTGTGTATAGTGCCTGTGTATAGTACCTGTGTATAGTGCCTGTGGGATGAAATCTGCAGCAAAAGTTGAGAGTTGGTTCTCAGGTAAAGTTACAGCTGCAGATTCATCTTTTCAGTCTTCATTTGTTTCCAGTTTGCAAAATCTCCCGATCCCTGTGTGCATCTGTGCTCTGATTGGTCAATTTTACTGTCTGTCAAGGAAGCTGTGCTCTGATTGGAGAATCCACAAGAAGAAAGATCCAATCGGAGCACAGCAAAAACGGCTCCTCCTACAGTTTTAGGGGTACAACACCCAGACTCTCCAAACTTCTTCGCCCTATAGCAGAGCAGGTGACTTGTGCTTTTCTAAGCGATCCCGCCCCCCATCATTTTGTGGCACCGCTCCGAACCCCCCAATTTTCCCATTGACTTTGACAGGGAAGATTTTCAAACTGCTGCCACGCTTACAGCTTTGAAGCTGCACCCCCCAAACTTGAATAACATTATCATGGCGTCACCCAGAAAAAAAAGGCGACATTTGTTGGATGACCCAAAGCGGGAGGGGCAAAGAAAAGCCAATCAAATTTCACCCATAGACTTTTATGGGGAAATTTAAACTGCTGCTAATCTTACAGCTTTGAGGCTGCACTCCCCAAACTGGAATCACACAGTCATGGGGTCAGCCTAAATGAAAATATGATGATTGCTGGATGCCCAAAAGTGGGTGGTGATTTGAACAGCCAATCAGATTTTACTTATTGACTTTCAATGGGGGGGGAATCCAACCTGGTGCCATTCTCAAAGAAATAACGCCAGGGTCCCCAAACTTTGCAGGGTTAGGCACCAGGTAACTGCGGTTCAAGGTTAGAAAAAGTGGGCAGAGCCACCTATAGCCAATCCAATTTTACCCATTGAATTTTATTGGTTTGATGCTAGGGTTCCCAGTATGTCAAATGACTAAACGTTCTCTGTTTGCAGTTCTTCTGTTCCAGAGATAGGATCCTGGTTTACTTACATGGGCTGTTGAATTATAGTTGTTTTAGAACTTAAGGTCTATTTTTGTTTGGGAAGGCTAATTAGTACATTCTTTATACATTTGCTTTCATAGTATCCCAGGCCCTATTGTAGGTACAGGTATGGGAATTGTTATCCACAGTGCTCGGGACTTGGGGTTGTCCAGATAAAGGGTCTCTCCATAATTTGTATCACTATACCTTTAAGGCTACTAAAAAATTATTTAAAGATTAATTGAACCTAATAGGATTGTTTTGACTCCAATAAGGGGTAATTATATCTTAGTTGGGATCAAGTAGAAGGTATTGTTTAAAAAAAGTAAATCATTTTTAATTATTGGCTTAAATGGAGTCTTTGGGAGATGGCCTTTTCATAATTCAGCGCTTTCTGGATAAGGGGGTTTGTATAATGGAGTTCAGTTTCATGTAATACACTCCAGAACCCATGACAAGATAAATACACTGCTCATTTCCTGTAACACGTGGCACGATAGATTTACATTGTTGCTTTCGGTTAAAACCCCAGAATACATGACAACATAAAATGCAGTGCCAGTTCTGTGTATACTTATCCTGCAATGCATGGGAGTATACATATAGTGGCAGTATTGTGTATTGCAGAGGTGGCCAATATGTCGATCGTGGCCCACCAGTTGATCCCCGTGGATTTCTGTTGGACAGTGATGAAGCTGAGGATGTGGAAGTGCTGCGGGAATGTGTAAGTATCCAACGCAGTGTACATACGCATTCATGCCGCACTTCCGCATCCCCGGTCATCGTCGATCGCTGATGAAAAAGGCCTGGCCACCCCTGATGTATAGTAAACCTAGAAGACATGGCAAGATAAATGCAATGGCATTGTTATATTTTTGGCATTATACAGGCATGGAATCCCGTATCCAGAAACACAGTATAGCCCATATAGTCCATTTTAAGCAAATACTACTATTTTTTTACAAATGATTTCCTTTGTAAAATGGTTTCCTGTAAAAATAAAACTGTACCTTGTACTTGATGGTAACTAAGCTCCATAAATCCTAAAACAATCCTATTGGGCTAATTAATGTTAGTAGATTTATTGGAGATTCAAATTACAGAAAAAAAACCCTTATCCTGAATAACCCAGGCTCCCAGCATTGTGGATAGCAGATGTTATACCTGTGCCTCCATCTTCATGGGTATGCTGATTTAATCCAGACCCCACATGGCATGGATTTAGAATACAAAAGCTAGAGCAGTTCATTCTTTCCCAGAAGTGCTTTACAGCAAAGCGTACAAAAGGGCTGGTGGTGTAAACAGCATTTTAGGAATGCAAAAATCTAGCAAAATAGAATATTTATCAGTGTTATAAATGTATCCTTGATGGAAATTTTTGCAATGTAATTATCCGGCTTTATCAGTGAGTTGCCATGGCTAAATGAGCAATTAACACTTGCAAGCACAGAGTATTTCACTCAAGGACAATGCAAACCATCACAGAACCAATAACACCAGCTTTCGTATGTATTGCTTACATGGTCGGCACTTCAAAAGTGTGCTACAATTTCTCCAAACATGAGATTTGGGCTGAAAATAATTTTTGTTTTCTGAGGAGTTCATAAATATCTATTGTCTAAAGGTGGCTATACACAGGCCGATAAAAGCTGGAGCGCATTGGCAACTTATGAGCCCATGTAGGGGCCCTCCGGTGGTCCTACCCAACTAATTTCTGGCACAATTGTGCCATCTCACGGTGGAAAAGATATGCTTGTTATTGACCTTGCCAACCCTAACTATACCAGTACACACATTCTAGTGCTTTTTAGGGAGTCATGCCAAACGTGGCAGTTTGCTCTGCAGAAAATCCTTTGTGACAAATCATAGATCAGGACAGAGTCCTGCAGCTGGTCGGGTACCTGCAAAATATCTGCAAATTGGTCTGGAATCAGGTGGAAAATCCTGCATGTCATGACTGTGTGGGTGGTCTACGGGTACACATGGATGTTGTGGGCAAGTTTAAAACTTTTTTAAAAAGACCTTAGCTCCCCAGTGATCTTGCAATTGATTGATTACTTCTAGTTCCCGAGTGAGTCCCACCCCAAAATAAAGGCGTCACTTCCAGTTAACAGAGATGTTTGGTGGGATGCAGGGCACTTTTTCAGGTGTGGTTGGGTATGAAAGACATCATAGTCAATGCAGGTACACGGGTCCGGGTCAGATCAGAGATACAAAAACATACCCGTGCAGGACTCTAGATCAGTTTATTGGCCAAGACAGTAAATTTCATTGAATGATTCAATGTCTACACTACAAATGGAACTAAATTTTGACAAAACATCATTTTTTTTTTCTTTCTTTTTTATATAGGTGTTGAAGATAATATACAGGAAGTGGTTGGACACATCACAGAGGGCGTTTGCAGACCACTGAAGGTTCTAAGCATTTTCATTTATTTTATTTCTGTTTTTCTAGCAGATTGTGCTGATTGTACTCATACAGAGCTTACAGAAGCTAAGTCTGACGCCGATAATTATAGTGCCAGTTTCCTGTGTATAATACCCCAGAAAAAAATAAATGCAGTGTCATTATCATACATCCTAGAATATATGGCAGGATAAATACAATGCCAATTATTATACCCCCAGAATGCATGGTATGATAAATGCAATGCCAGTATATATAATTCCCCCAAAATGCATGGCAGGATAAATAAGGTGCTAGTTCCGTACATAATGCCCCCAGAACACACACATGACACGGTAAGTGCAGTCTCAGCATAATGTATAATACCACTAAATGCATGGCAGGAGAAATATAGTGGCTTTTTCAGGTACAGGTATGGGATCCCTTATCCGGAAACCCATTAAGCAGAAAGCTCCGAATTACGGAAAGCCCGGAACCCATAGATTCCAATTCAATCAAATAATTCAGAATTTTGAAACTGATTCCAACTACAATATAAATAATCCTTATTGGGTGCAAAACAATCCTATTGGGTTTTATTGTTTTTTTAGTAGACATAAGGTATGAAGATCCAAATTACGGAAAGACCCCTTATCTGGAATACCCTTGGTCCCGAGCATTCTGGATAATGGGTCCTATACCTGTATAATATTTCTAGAACACGTTAGGATAAATGTAATACCAAATGTATAATACCTCCATCCTGCTTGTAATAGAAATTCATTGGTGTTGATTTGGGTAGGCTTGGCTACAACATTTTAACATGGGCAACCCTAACTCTGGAGACATAATGAGAGCTTTATTTTACATTAATTAAATAAAATGTCACATGAGCAACTTGCCCCTTGCAATTTAATTCAAAACAAGGGAACCTTTATTCACTGGGTGGGGCCAGTGCACATTTTTGCTAAACCTGGAGATGGCTGTGCACTAATTATGTGTGGGCCAGCCTGAAACCCAGGGGTTGGGCAAATTCAGACCCAAATTGTCCACCACTTTAGGTTCGGGTTGGGCGAGGGTCACCGCAGCCCAGCTGCAGGAATACAGGTATGGCATCCGTTACCCAGACCCAGATATTATTCAGAAAGTTACGAATTATGGAAAGGCTATCTCCAATAGACTCTATTATAAGCAAATAATACAATTTTTTTCAAATGATTTCCTTTTTATCTGTAATAATAAAACAGTACCTGTACTTGATCCCAGCTAAGATATAATGAATCTTTATTGGAGGCAAAACAATCCTATTGGGTTTAATTAAGCTTTAAATGAGTTTTTAGTAGATTTAAGACATGGCAATCCAAATTATGCAAAGATACATTATCCCAAGGTCCTCCACATTCTGGATAACAGGTCCCATACCTGTATATAAAGGTAGCCTGTTCATTGGAAGTACAGAGTTTTCCAAGCCCAACCCGCTCTCTAATGCCCAAGCCTGCCAAGTCTATTAGATGATGTCAAAGTCCCTTCTCAAACTTGGTTGAGAAAGGGGCAGGTTAGATTGCAAAATTTCCAACCCACACTTCACTACTGTGCAGCAAGGTTGATTTACAACCCACTTGCTGTATATCTTTGAAGATGATTATCCAAATCTAAGGTGGTGATTTCCCTGCAGGGGTGGGGATATAGTAGAAATGTAGCTGTAAATCCCCTTTTGACTTTTCTCAGCAAGTGATCTGGTGGTTTAAGTGATCTGGGGGATGAATGATGTTTGGTTTCCCTGAGAATTTGAGAAGGGCACATTCTAATGTTATCATTATAATTTTTCATTAGGATTTGGGTTTATATCAAGTCAGAAAAATGCAGACCAGATCAGCCTTTCAAGGCTGGCATTTTGCATAGCCTCTGTACACGCGGATATAAACAGAAATGGTTATGTAACTGAAATTAGAATCCGTGCAACTTATCAGCACTCTGAATAAATAATGTAGATAACTTTGCTTTTCCTCGAAACATATCAACACATAGTTCATTTTTATTCTTTCCCATAGCCCCATTGCATTATGGTAAAAAGCCAATTTGTTACATTTTAACAACTAAATATAAGCATATGGGTAACTGGGGCCTAACCAGCACTAACTAAACTATTGATATGTGTAGTTATTATTAAACCAGTCTAAGCAACTTTCCAAAATACATGTATTAAAATAGAAATTGTTTTATAGTATATTCATTTTCAGTTTAATAATGCAATATTTCTGAATTGTGCTGCTCTTTCCTCCTCCCAGGTCCGTATTGAGCAAGTCATCATTGCAGAGCCTGGGGCTGTATTATTGTTCAAAATCTCCAATCTCCTCAAATTTTACCATCATACCATAAGGTAACACACTGAACTCATCTCTTACTGCTAACCCAGCGCAGCAGCACAGTCTCAGAACTATCTCTGCCTCTTGCTGCTTTCTAAACACAAACACAAAATGCCTGGAATACCAAGCCTGACACCCTGATCTTTGCACCATTCCCAAGCTCGATATCACGGCTGTATGCTGCGTGTATCCATGGGAGAAAGCTGCTGGAGTCCAGCGTGTGGAAGGGGGTGGTTAGAAGGTTACATTTAAACAGTAAAAAAACAGCACTAAAAATGTTTTAAACTACCCTTCAAATAACTGGTGCATATCAGTATTAATTTAAAGGGACAGTATACCCCTTGTTCAACATATGTGCAATGAATAGCACTGAACATTTGTTTTGCCTATTGTTCGTTCTTGATAAACTTGATTAACTTTTTGTATGATGCAGAGCTTGATATTCTGAGACAGTTTGCAATTGGTCTTCACTTTTAATTTTCTGTGGTTTGCTCAGAAACTTTGCAGATTAGAATTTCAGCAGGGATCTAGTTGCTAGGGTTCAAATTACCATAGCAACCAGGCAGTGGTTTGAATGAGAAACTGAAATAGGAAATAAGAGAGTGGCTGAAAAGGTAAAGTAGGAACAACCATAAAACTGTAGTCTCACAGAGCAGTAGTTTTTGGCTGCTGGGGTCAGTGGCTTGAAACATGTGAAAAAAATTACAAAAACTATAGGTAATAGAAAATGAAGACAAACTGAAATGTTTCTAAGAATGGACCAACTCTATAACATACTAAACAATATCTTCAAGGCGAACTACCCCTTTAAACAAAGCAAATATATAGACAATTTAGATAATTGCCAGTGCACAGATAATCCCCTTGCATAATGTACTAATACTGACCAACAGTCACAACAAAGGGGGGGGGAGTTATATACTGGTAATCTAATTTCTACCTCACAAGGGCCAAACATGGAGGAACTTCAATTTCCCCATTTGCCCTCATTAGTTCAAGAAATAACAAGCAGTAACGAGCAGTAATCTATAGCAACCAATCAGTAGGTAGAATTGACTGGTCAACTGTTAAAAAGGAGACATCTTATTGGTTGCTATAGATTACTGATCCTGGGCAAACTTAACACCTTTTATTACATATGGGGGATAGAGTTTTGGTACAAAAGCTGCCAGAATACCTTGTGCTGTCTGCTTTAGCTTGGTTTCACATTCTGTTTTTCATGTTATAATATTTGTGTGCATTTTCATAGTCTCTTTTTCTTAGGTTACATGTATCAATAGCACTGATCTGCAGTTTGTCAGCTGTTCCTCTTGATGATTCTGAAATCCATATTCCATTTACGCTGATAAGTGCCCATTTCCATGAACATTAACATCTAATCTGCTGTAAATGGCTTCTTTTTTAGTGCAATTGTTGGCACAAGCGCCTCTTCATTGCTGACTACAATTGAAGAAATGCACTTGTTAAGCAAAAAAATATTCTTTAACAGTCTAAGCCTGCATGCAAGCAAACTGCTGGATAAAGTAAGTACAACTGAAAATAGAATATATGTATCACAGGCATTACTGTTTAATGTTACTTTATGACAGTGTATAGTACGTATAGATATGATTTCCCCCCTCTGTAAATGTAGGGAAAATGCTCAACCCCTCTCTGGTATTTGATTAAAGCACAACAGAATATTTTCACAATACAGACATGAGATTCGTTATCTGGAAACCCGTTATCCAGAAAGTTCAGAATTAAGGGAAGACTGTCTCCCATAGAATCCCATAAAATGATTTCCTTTTTCTCTGTAATAATAAAACAGCGCCTTGTACTTGATCCCAACTAAGATATAATTACCCCTTGTTGGGGGCAGAACAGCCCTATTGGGTTTATTTCATGGTTAAATTATTTTTTAGTAGCCTTAAGGTATGGAGATCCAGTTTATGGAAAGACCCCTTATGCAGAAATCCCCAGGTCCCGAGCATTCTGGATAACCGGTCCCATACCTGTACATCATTCCAGCAGGGTAGAAATTCTTACATATCTATGTGTAAACCCTATGCCTAGTATTGTGGTCAATGCTGAAGCCTTCTTCAGGCCAGGGCAAACATTGTTTGTAAAAGGCATGCCTTGCAATAGCAGACTATAGAGAAGCACAGTTATGTTATGGCTGTAGTTAGACAATACATATAAAAATTAGACACGCATATAATGTAAATTATGGCCCCAAAACCAAGGAGAAACTAGAGCATAATGGGGGCAAGTAATTTTACTAAGAAGCAGAATGTTTGGTACGTCGGGTTTTCCTGATAAGGAGCCCTTCCACAATTTGGATCTCAATACCTATGGTCTACTACAAAATCATTTAAACATTAAACCCAATAGGGATGTTCTGCCCCCAATAAGGATTAATTATGTTTTAGTTGAGATCAAGTACAGGTACTGTTTTATTCTTACAGGTTAAAGGGAAGTTTTTTTGTCTTTTTTAATTCAAATTATTTGTATAACGTTTTGGCAAAATTAGTCAAGCATTACAGTAAGCCTGAAAGTGATTCTAAAGTCATCTGAAAATTCTTTAGGTTGGCTTTTTCTAGAAACTACCAGACGTCCCAGAAGAGGCCTCCATTGTTAGTTATTTTCAAAGTGGTCCCAAACTGGCAGCTAAACATGGCAGTTGGCATAGTTACTCTGTTCATATCTCATTCTTTTGTGATTAAGAGCACATAAGAATACCTCAGGCTTTATCTTTTATTTACTCATTGTGCCCACTTTTAGTTACTTTTTGTGCCCACTGGAGAAACAGTCGCACTGTCTGCAGTTCTCTTCCAAAGCTTGAAGCAGTGGATAAGTCGGATGAAAAGAACAAGTCTTGTTCACATCACATTGAAGTGAAAGAGTGCTTGCTGAGAAGTGGGCAGTCTCAGGGAGATCCAAGTATTTCCATATGCATTTCACAGAACTCAACTGCTGGAGTTCAAAGCGCGGCCAGGGTAGCTGCTTCCCTCAGACCAGTTTGCCTTTGTTGAGGCTCATCAAAGATCTCATTTGTTACGAGGGCCTAATCAGTAGGAATCCTGGGAAGAAAGCCAAGTTTCCCTTGAGAATTTTAATGGAACAGCCTTGCGGTGGGCCAGTATTTCTCATATCATTTTAGAAAGTCAGATTATAAGTAAAATGGTTATATACAAAGGGGCCCTATATATCTTTGCATCCATACCCACGGCCCTGCAGCTGGGCAGCCCTGGCACGATTCAGCTCTTTAACACAGTGTATAGTACGACTCTCGCAGGGCTAACGCACCTCCCTCTGCTTATGCCCAAACCCCAGGTAAAGCCCTGATTACAGACAGTAGACCCTGCTTATATACAAACCCCTGGGGCTGCTCTGCTGTAATGATTATACACAAACCCCATGTGCAGCCCTGATTACATATGACAGCCAGTTATGTAAAATCTCATGTTTACAGAACGACAATAAACTTTCTCTTTAGTCTCGTTTGTATCATTCAACAGTTTAATGGCTGAAGCTATAAACAGTAAAATCTAAACTGGATGCAGTTTATCCATGATGTGCAAAATGAATGTATATAACTGTAATTTCCTCCTTGGCTGCGGGGAGGTTTTTTAAAGCCCAACAGTTTAGCTCCTTACTCCAGGGATGATGATTCAGGTTATAAAATTGTCACAGTGTGGTATATTTTGTCTGCATTAGTGTTTGTTGCACTTTATATTTTATCACAAATTGCTCTGTAAGTGCTTGAGTTGTTTTAGTAGAAGCTTTGGGCTGATAATTTCATGTTTTAGAGCACAATTCTAATACAGTTTATCAAATGTTACTCTTGTAGACTGTTTATTTATGTCTTTATTATCATAAGTGTTTGGGTGACAAGGATAATGATATCAGGTATATAAAATCTTCAGCGAATGCTGGAAGGTTTAAAGACCGTCTGGTACTTGCGGGTTCCTAGTGGAAGGGGGAATAAGAGGGAAAGGGAAAGTGGGTGGACAATCAAAGCCAAGCATCCCTCTGAGACTAGTCAGCACCAAAATGATGAAGCATAGAGCTACATATAGAAATGATAACTACATTATAACAGCTCTATACATCTGCATATATGAAATTTAATTACTAAAATAGCAGAGGGGTCATCCCTGCAGCACTGGGGTCTTGGGTTCAATTCCAGCCAGAGCACTATCTGAAAGAAGTTTGTTTTCCCCTTGCATGTGTAGGTTTCTTCCCACACCCCAAAAACATAAAGGCAGGTTAATTGGCTTCTGATAAAATTTGCCCTAGTGTGTGTAAATGTGGACTTTATACTGGAAGATCCATTCGGTAAGGTGTCAGTGGTGCATTTTAACTGTTCATTTTAAAGCTGCAGACAGACAGGTGTCAATCATCAATGTGACATTAAAAATACACACACACACACACACATATATGATAATAATAAGTTTAACCTTTCTGAAACAAGTCTCCTCATTATCTTTGGATGTAAAGCACCTCTCCCACAGTTTCATTGCTGGTAGATGTTTGCATGGTATGTGGCACACAGTGATGCTGGTGGTTTGTTATTAGTATTGATTGCTCTCTGGACAAGCTGTTCTTAGTCTTAATCTGTTCCATGTTCAGAGATGTATTGGGTTTAATTTGAACGGGATGCATTAAAGTGTTTTTCATGCCTAATTCGGACAGTGCTCTTCACGGCAGGGAAGGTTTATTATTTTACTTTCCATTTCATTTTGATTCACTTACTTTGTGGGTGTTTATCCATAGGGATGTATTTGGAAAAGCACAACAAACTGGCAGATGATAGAAAATATTATGCATGCTGTACCTAGCCCATGAGCGCCTGTCGTATTTCCAGCATCCATTATATTATGACTCATTAAAAGACCCCCATGATGTCCATATATATATACTGTAAAGGTGGCCATACACAGATAGGCTGAAGGGGCTGAATCGCCAGATTAAATCTGAGTTGGCAGTTTATGTGCCCAGGTAACATCAGGGAGATATCAGTCAGGCAGGTTTGAAAATACTGAGTACATTGGCACGTTTATGGGGTCCTCATTCAGTGGGTCTCTGTAGGCCCCAATGGATCATTCAGTTGTGGGCCCTAGGTCCAATGATCAGATCAGTTTAAATTGGCCTAATGTGGTGTACAAAGAACAGAATCCAGAGCTTCATCATTGTCTCCTTCCTCCACACGTCAGTAGCACATGCATCGGTATGCCGGTTTGTACTTGGCACAGGTGCGCTATGACCTTCTACACAATGCATCTGTGCGTGTCCATATGCAGTACAGCCAACCTTGTGCTTCAGTTAATGTCAGTGTCCTCTTCTGTGTTGCTGATACCTGGCACACATATATATAGTAGATACTTATTGTACCATTCTCCTGGCACAGTGGTGCACTGAAAAGGAAACTGAATACTTTAAGAAAAGACTGTCATGATATATGATACATCTTCACACAGGTTCTTAATGTGCTAATTTTTTACCCTTAGTCAACCCTATCAGCTGTGTCCATTTTGGACTTTTCCATAAATCAGAATCTATGTGTAGCTGGTCTTCTTTCTGATAAAGGCAGTATCAGAAAAAGAGAGTTTCTGCTTTAAGCAGCACACTGGCAAAGATTGGAAGATATGTATTTTGTAGTACGTTTATATTCAGCCAAGTTCCCTACTGTTTCTAATCTGTTTTGTTGTTCTCTGTAATTGGTAATGACCATGGGCAATTCTCTTTAGGTGGAGCTGCCCCCTGCAGATCTTGGGCCGAGTTCTGCTTTAAACCAGACACTTACATTATTGCGCGAGGTTCTCGTCTCCCACGACTCTTCTGTTGTTCCACTCGACGCACGGCAGGCCGATTTTGTGCAGGTAACAACCATTGTTTCAATGTGTTTGTGTATCAGGTTTAACCAGGGAAAAAAGAGAAAGGAAGGAAACATACGCAGGAAAAGCTGCCTGTTTTCCCAAATAACATCTCCACCTTAGGTGTGAGTGCAACAGTATTGGGCAGCTGATAAAGGGCAGCAACATGTTGTGTAAATAAAGCACACATTTTGCAGCTAGTCCATCCTTTTTTGCCTTGTTTCCAGACTCCTTGTATGTTCCTGCAGTTAAACCCCCTTTCTCTATATGAATTGCTTGTCGACAGTTTCATTATGGCAACATCTAGGAGCAGTACGGTGCTAAAACATAACATTTAAATAAGCTCCATTAAAAACATGCAAAATGTAATATGGTAAAAACATTTCATGATGATCTTTAAATACAAAATTTTTGGGGTAGGGTCAGAGGTATTAATGACATAAATGGCTTCCCAGCATTCCCTGCACTGTAATATTCATTGACCAAGCATTAGTAGTAGTGGTGGTTAGATTAGTGGTAATCTACCCTGCTTCTGGTACCAAAAGGGGCCGTTTAACACACTAGTGTAGTGAGCAAAGTGCAGTTTCGGGCACAGTCACCATGTTTTCCCCCATAATGCAGCATTTTCTCCACTGGAATTCCAGACATAAATCAGACACAGTCAATGTTCCCTCTAATTAAGTACAAAATGATGTGTTTCTGCACAGAATTCTTTGTGGGCACTACATTTTATTGTGTGCGCTAGTCTCAAAATTTGGGCATGTCACGAGCACACATCATAGTGGACACAATTGTCTGAAGTGCAGTTGGAGTATTGTATGCTGGCCTGCTTATACATAGTAACATAGTAACATAGTAACATAGTAACATAGTAAGTTGGGTTGAAAAAAGACATACGTCCATCAAGTTCAACCATAATGCCTATACCTAACCTGCCTAACTACAAGTTGATCCAGAGGAAGGCAAAAAACCCCATCTGAAGCCTCTCTAATTTGCCTCAGAGGGGAAAAAATTCCTTCCTGACTCCAAGATGGCAATCGGACCAGTCCCTGTATCAACTTGTACTAAGAGCTATCTCCCATAACCCTGTATTCCCTCACTTGTACTGAGAGCTATCTCCCATACCCCTGTATTCCCTCACTTGCTAAGAATCCATCCAGCCCCTTCTTAAAGCTATATAATGTATCAGCCAGTACGACTGATTCGGGGAGGGAATTCCACAACTTCACAGCTCTCACTGTAAAAAATCCTTTCCGAATATTTAAATGGAACCTCCCTTCTTCTAAACGGAGTGGGTGCCCTCGTGTCCGTTGGAAGGACCTACTGGTAAATAAAACATTAGAGAGGTTATTATATGATCCCCTTATATATTTATACATAGTTATCATGTCACCTCTTAAGCGCCTCTTCTCCAGTGTAAACAGACCCAACTTGGCCAGTCTTTCTTCATAACCGAGACTTTCCATACCCTTTACCAGCTTAGTTGCCCTTCTCTGGACCCTCTCTAGCTCAATAATGTCCCGTTTGAGCACTGGAGACCAAAACTGAACAGCATATTCTAGATGGGGCCTTACCAGTGCTCTGTAAAGGGGAAGAATAACCCCCTCCTCCCGTGAATCTATACCCCTTTTAATACAGCTCAGAACCTTGTTTGCCCTTGCAGCTGCTGCCTGGCATTGCTTGCTACAGCCAAGTTTATTATCTACAAGGACTCCAAGATCCTTCTCCATTATGGATTTGCCTAGTGCAGTCCCATTAAGGTTATACGGGGCTTGCATATTTTTACATCCCAGGTGCATGACCTTACATTTATCCACATTAAATCTCATCTGCCACTTAGCTGCCCAGATTGCCAGTTGGTCAAGATCCTGCTGCAGGGATGTCACATCCTGGATAGAATTGACTGGTCTGCAGAGTTTTGTGTCATCTGCAAACACTGATACATTACTCATAATACCCTCCCCTAAAACATTTATATGGTTCTCATGTCCATGGTAATATAGTAACCACAGCAGGAATAGAAAATACATCAAATAAAGCCATTAAGCATAATATCTATTTTATGGCTTGAAATGATTTTTTTTTTGTAGCCTCTGACTAAACGACATCCACCCTAAAGGGGGCACAAAGGGCAGCTTCATGTTCTTTACTTTGATGGTTGTCCTTTTAGGTCCTGTCCTGCGTGCTGGATCCATTGCTGCAGATGTGCACAGTGTCTGCCAGTAATTTAGGCACAGCTGACATGGCCACGTACATGGTCAATTGCCTCTACATGATGAAGACAACACTCGCTCTATTTGAGTTTACTGACAAGCGCCTGGAGATGCTGCAGTTCCAAGTAAGCCTTTCTCCTGTGTTAAATCGTCTATAGTGCACTTAATAAGATGATAGCATCTGCAGTCAGCTAAGTGTTCCTCTTAATACTGATGTTTTTTTTCCATGATTCATGTTCAGGTTGTGCTTAGAATAGTGTTTAAATAGAAATGAACTATAAGAAAGAATGGAGAAGATGCTTAAATGCTGTATCTTCTGCCTGGATTTCATAAAATGAAAATACTTTATATACAATCGCATATGATCCTTTAAATGCGTTGCCTGTTTGTAAAAGACAAATCCCATGGGCCAATGCCAATTCACTGTGTAATCTGCATTCTGGTATTTAATATATAGAGCAAGCCATTGAACACTTCATTTAACTATCAGTAGCATCAAAGCTCATTTTCATGGCGGAATGTGCCAGCTTAGACATAAGCAGTATAGCTGCCCCAGTGATGTGTGCAGGGCTTACATGCTTAAAGGAACAGTAACACCAAAAAATGAAAGTGTTTTAAAGGAATTAATATGTAATGTACTATTGCCCTGCACTGGTAAAATGTATGTGTTTGCTTTTCAAAGACTACTATAAATTATATAAACTGACTAATCGCCCTGTCTGTGTTCGCTCTTACAGTTACATAGCAGGTTACAGATAATCTTTGGAGAGTACAATGTTGTGTTACAGAGCTTGTCTGTTATCTGCTATGGAACCTGTACCATTTTGCCCTATTTCAGTTTGAACAGCTGCCCCCAAAGCATCACAGCAGTTTATATAAACTGTAGTAGCATTTCAGAAGCAAACACACAACTTTTATCAGTGCAGGGCAACAGTCTATTATATTTGAATTACTCGGTTTCATTCTTTGGTGTTATTGTTCCTTTAACAGGGGTTAGGGATAGATCTTTTGAAACAGAAAGTCAGCTTTCTCTATAGGCTTTTCTGCAAAGGTCTAATGGTGCTGTTTGCTAGAGTGCAGGCAATGTGCTGCTTTCTTACAGCCCCTAAACAAACTCATTTACGCCTTATTCCTTTATCTGCAGATTGAAGCACATTTGGACACTCTTGTAAATGAACAGGCTTCATATGTGTTAACAAGAGCCGGACTAAGCCAGATCTATAGCTGCGTGCAGCAGCACAAGCCTGAGCAGGTGAGTCCCTGCATCTACAACAATACAAAATAATTAAAGGGGAAATTTACTTTTACATTTTTTTTCATGTCGTAGATGGAACTATTCTAAGCAATTTTTTATTTGGTCTTCATTTTTGTGTAAGTTTTTTTTAATTCTTAGCATTTGTGTTCTGCCCCTTTGTACCCACAAATGAAAATGCTGTAGGGGTCACTGACCTCGACAACCAAAATCACATTGACTGTGAGTCTTATTGCTTATCTTTCATTTCAGACTCCTACTCTTCTATATATATTCTGACTTCCTAAGAGTTGCCCAGTTGTAGGGTAATTAAGCCCCCGAAGGTTCACACTCCAAGCCTCAGAGCTGCAGAACAAAAAAATGTGATAATAAATACAATCATTTAAAAAAAACATAAAAAATAGAGATTACTTAAAATGGTCTCAGAATGCTGTGGTTGTCTACAACATACTAAAGGTTCATTTACCCACAATACAGAACTTCACAATAATTGTGGGCTTGTGCTTATTTTACATATGTGAATTGTCACCCAAATTTTCCTTAGTCAGTTTGTGTACAAATGACTTGCCAGTAGTATGCCAGTTCAGATGGCGTCAGTTATGCTGTTAATACGTGATTCATTGTGTGCTTCTTGGCTCCTAACATGCAATTCATCAGAGCAGATTAAAATAGCAAGTCACGTGAAATAGCACATAAAGAACAACTAAACCCTAAAATAATTATGGCTAGTATTCATAAATAAAATAATAAAGTAATAAAATGCTATATTTTATATACTGAACTTATTGCACAAACCTAACAATTTAGCATCTCTGTAGTAAAAATGATCCAGGCCTTTGCAGTTTTTTTTAGAAGTGCCAGTGACACTGCACATGCTCAGTGAGCTCTGGGCAGCTGTTGGGAAGCTGAGCTTTAGGGGTCATCACAAATTATCAAGCAGATAATGAAGTTTGACTCATATAATATGATGCTACAGGACTGATTGTTAAATTCTGATGCCAACTGCACTGGTTTCAGAGCTGCCATGTAGTAATTATCTATATTTATTACTAGTCAGTCTTATCATGTGCCATTTATATTCTATATATACAGTATAGTGTGCCATTTACATTCTATATATACAGTATAGTGTGCCATTTATATTCTATATATACAGTATATTGTGCCATTTACATTCTATATATACAGTATAGTGTGACATTTACATTCTATATATACAGTATAGTGTGCCTTTTATATTCTATATATACAGTATAGTGTGCCTTTTATATTCTATATATACAGTAGTGTGACATTTATATTCTATATATACAGTATAGTGTGCCATTTACATTCTATATATACAGTATAGTGTGCCATTTATATTCTATATATACAGTATAGTGTGCCATTTATATTCTATATATACAGTATAGTGTGCCATTTATATTCTATATATACAGTATAGTGTGCCATTTATATTCTATATATACAGTATATTGTGAGTGGGTCCCTAAGCTCAGGTAAGTGACAGCAGCACAGAGCAGGGAATCAGCAGAAAAGAAGATGGGGAGCTACTGGGGCATCTTTGGGGGCACAGATATTCCCCGCTAAAGGGCTGGGGTTGCCTTGGGCTGGTACAGAAGCACAAACATAATGTGCAACATTTCTAGCCTCCTTCTTTAGTTACAGTAGGCTTTAGTTCTCCTTTAAGCATGATATGTGCCTTTGTGTAAATATGGGCAGATCCAATTAAATATTTTATTGTGTTTCCACACACATTTCTCTATGCACCACACAATTCTTTGTTGCACTTGTGCATACATGAGCACACATATTATAGTAATCAGGATTTTAGTACTAATGCTTTTTACTTGTTATCACTCTCTCAGTGGAATGTGATACATGCGGCAATGCAGGCCTCTTCTACTGCTCTGCTACATAATGTCCCTTCATTAAGCTGATTGCAGGGAGAGAATAGAGCACAGTCAATTCCCTGCATCCTTGTTATGGTTTAACAGTGTGTTTTTGTGGCATAAGTGAGGCCTGGCTCAAGAACCGTCAGTTCTCAGGGATTGGCAAATCTAGTCAAAGGGCAGCTATAGGCATTTACTCTTTTAGTAGTAATGCATAGAGCTGCTCAAAGGATGACATTATACACAGCAGTGCATGGCATTTACATTACCATACAACAATCCAAAAAAATTACTATAATTACTTTCGCTTACTCATTAAGATATTTCATTTCTACAAAGTATCATTTTTACCTGCTCAATTAGGATAATATCTTAGGTTTGTTTGTTGGGGGTTAATAACAAACCAGAGGCCCGAGATGTTATAAGTGCTAATATAGTGCATAAAATCACCCCAGTGAGCTCATTTACCCAGTACTTGCTGGGCTCTGCACCTTGCCCTGGATTTATAATGTGGCACAAGAGGTCACCCAGTTTATAAAGGCAGGGCTCCTTGGCACCTTACGCCCTCTGGGGTTCCCTAATGTGCGTGTCTGAATTATACCACAGCTATTGTGTTGGAATGTGGCCACCGTACTTCCACGTGAGCATCTCCGGCCAATTGCTTGTTGGGGCACTTCCATTGACATCCAGTTCAGATCTTCCAATATCATCCTGGTGCCTTTTTTTAATGTATAAATGGAAAATTAGGTGTTGAATTAAAGACCAAAAATTCAGATCTTTAAAGAAATGTTCTGCCTGTTTTGTATTTAGATGCATATGCTGCGCAGGTCTGAAGGCAACCCTTTGTGCAGCACAGACTAGTGACCACTAACAGACACCTAGCTGACTGATATTTTATTTTTTTTCCTTTGCAGGGGCCACTTTCAAACCTGCCCAATTTGGATTCTGTATCCCTCAAGGCTGCCATGGTATGTTCTTTATCTTCTGATAATCATTGTAACAGTTTCTTCTATTTTTTTAAAGGTTTACATTCAAAAACCTTATTAAAATGAAATAACAATGTTTCAAATCACATGAAAGCTTAATAATATGAGGGTATTGAATAGGGGCATATTTGGCTCTACAAACTTCCCTCAGTACCTCATTACAAGCTTTAATTCACCTAGAGCTGTAGGGTTATTTCCCCTTCGCTCAGCACCCTCTAAACAAGGTATCTGAGCCTGCTGGGTAATCTGTATTAAATGCATGATCACTGCCAGACATGGGCAACCACCACTATGCCACAACTAACTGTACTGCTAAATAACAGTTACATGTAGGCTGGCCATGAAATGAAGCTTACTCGCTGGCAGTTTCTATATAGTAAGGCCATATATGATGACTTTCAGGAGTAGCCACGCATCTCCCAATTCCATCGGCATCTAGTAATGTATGTATGTATATCTTTATTTAGGCAGCGCTGTACAGTAGAATAGATTAATACAAACGGGGTTATTAAAGATAACTAGTAGAAAAGCCCCATATAATGGGGGGGTTATCTGTTATCTGCTAAGTAACCTGTGCCTTTTCTCCTTTGAATGGCTGCCCCCGGGGCTACACAGCAGCTTACTTATATAAACTATAGTAGTCTTTCTGAGGCAAACACACCAGTTGTAGCAATGCAGGGCAACAGTACATTATATTGTTATTACTTTTATACACTTTAATTTTTTGGTGTTACTGTTCCTTTAAGACAATAATCGATAAATACAAAGTATAACAATAAATACAAGATACAGTTGCAATAAGTTAAAGTCAAAGACACAAGAGGATGGAGGTCCCTGCCCCGTAGAGCTTACAATCTATATGGGAGGGTAACTTACAGACACAAATAGGCAAATATAAGTGCTGTAGGTCACAGTGGGTGACACTGCAATATATATTATAGAAGCTGGTGCGACAGACGGAAAGTCTGCCCATATAAAAATCAGTTTCATATTGCCTAAAAGTTGTCATGATATGCAAGTTTGCCTTTAAATATTATAATGTGTTATGTATTTCTGATTGAAAATCCAATAACAATGCACAAAACTATTAGCGTAAGGATACATGGGCACATTTACATTTTGATAAAGGAGGGAGAGATCCTTATTTCCAAATGCTGTAACCAGAGAAAGCCTGTGCTCTCCAGGCAGTATAATGCACCCATATTTTGCCTTGTTCTTTCACAGACAAATCAGAGGAGGAGTTTTACTAACATCAGTTCTAAACTAAAACTAGTGCCCTGTAAACTGTTGCCTCTTGGGGTGCGTTTCTTCATTTCTCCTTCCGAAATGCTACGTTGTAAGTGTAACCAGAACCAGTAAGTTAGGGCTTATATACAGCACCTGTGCTTTCTACTTGTAGGTGCAATTTGACCGTTACCTGGCAGCTCCTGACAACCTGCAAATGCCACAGCTGAACTACTTTTTAAGTGCCACCGTAAAGTAAGTGCATTATTGCTTCTGTGATGTTTGCTGTGACTCTGTAGCTAGTTCTCAACTATACGTGGCTACATAAGAGCGGTGTATTTTTAGATAAGCCTCTTCTCATTTTATCCTGCCTCTGTCTCATCGTCTCCCTGCCAAGCCTCTGTTCTTTCTACCTCTCCTGGCCACTCCTCTCCTCTACCTCTCCTGGCCACTTTCTACCTCTTCTGTGCTCTGGGTACCCTCTGTTCTTCTCATACTTCCCCTGTCCACACTATGTTTGCCACTTATACTCACCCTTTACCCTCTTCTACCTCACCAGCTAACCCTCATGTCCTTATACAGTACATGTATGCCAACATTTCTTTAACAAAAGTTTTTAATTGTGATGAACTAAAATTTAGAAACCCCCGAAAAAGCTTAAAGAATGGAATAAACTGCACCAAAACCTTCTTAACAAGCAATGTTTGTGTCAACCTGGGTCTATAGATTTCTAATATATTAATGTACATTGGTCAGAATGGCCAGCGATGGGACTAGCTGGCTGTGTTACCCTATCCTTCCAATCCTCTTTCATTGTACAACATAGGAACAGAAGTAATATCTTGCGCTGATAATACAGCATAATGATACTTGGCGTGAGCATTATGAATCTTTACTACCTCTCTTACATCGTTGACCTTTGGAACAAATATTACGCTTTACTTTTGACTTAAAGCCAAGCTGAATCACTCAATCCATTATCTGCATTGCCAGTAATTGCTATGGCACATAAGACATGTATGGCTAAAAGCATTATTGAGAAAATGACCCTGTATTTAAAATCATTGCTGATGTTAGGAATGAATGGGATCAAGATGGTGTAATTCAATACCATTTTATTTTAAGAACAGAAGTTTCCAATGGAATTAATGAAAATATCAAAGCTTTGCTTGCCATTTAAGTATAACCTGTTATCAAACTATACCTCTGTATTATCCATTCAGAACATATAACCAGTCTTAATCTAAACGCATTTCCTAAGGGAGCCTGGGATTAGCTCGTGTGGGTGTGTTACTCGCAATGACTTCTTCTGGTCAAGCATTCCTAATGTTCTTTTATTTTTCTACTGACTACATTAAACGGGTTAGTAAAACCAGAAACACATTTTGAAGATTCTGCTTCCTTTCTATAAAGTTTGAGCTTTTCATTTCAAAATACCTGTAGTACTGTTGGGCTTCCTAGGGAAGGTTATGAACATTTGTTATCTAAGGCTGAGAAAGGAGAAGGAAAGGTAAAAACTAAGTAAGCTTTATCAGAACGGTCTATATAAATACAGCCATAAGCACTCACAGAAACGCTGCACTGAGTCCTCTATCAAAAGAAACACAGGATTTCTTTTCTCCTTTATTGTAAACATGTTTTTTAGTATCAGACTTCCTCTCTCAGAAAAATCCTTCATTCCCGAGGCCACAGTCTGCGCAGCTCTCTCCCTTCTCCAGTCCCCCCCCCCCACAAGACTTCATAAAAACTCACTCCCCCCCTCCCATTAGAATGTGTGATCTGAGAATGCCATGGCGTGCTGGGAGACTGGGGGAGGGGTGCCAAAATAGTGTAACTCTTGAAAATATAAGGGGGGGGGGTTACAGTGCTGCTGCTGGAGTCCTCTGCTGCTGGATGACCTCAATTTGTAAGCTGGAAAGATGCAGAAGAAGAAGGCAGCCAATAATTTAGAAACTATTAGAAAAATTGCTTGGTACAGGGCATTCTATAATATACTAAAGGTTACCTACCCCTCTAAACACAGTTGAAACCCAGTAGAAAGGGTGTGGCTTAATATAGATACAGATAAAAGCTGAACAAAGCTAAAGTGATAGCAAACTTACTGCAATACAAATAGGGCGTTCACTTATATTGGACAGATGTGTAATGTGTATATACAATATGAATTAGCTTCTTTATTAAGGGCAGGTATTGATGTTTAACTGCTGATTCATCATAATTATTTCAACAAAGTTCAGAGAGTCCTTAAATATAGTGTCGCCATTCTTGCAAAAAAAAAAAAAAATGTTTTGATTACCTGATATCAGTACAAACCCAAGACTACAGGGTCATGTCAACGACCTAAAATATATAAAATTAAAGTTCATTAACATGTTAGTTGTTCAGTACATGATAAGCTTATACACACAAGAACATCTGCCAACCAATCGGAACTGACGGCATAAGACTACTCCACTGTAAATCATGGTGGTTGGATCTGATCCCTACAGGCAAATACATGAGTGGCTGCCATTTTATTTGGTGTGAGTAGCAGTTATGGGCAGGCAATACATTGCTCAAGGCACCACAAGTAAACCTTTGCCACATTAACATGTATTGATTTTTAGGCCTATACTGCACATCTGTTTCATTTCACATGACCGAGGGCCTATTTGCAGCATTTTATATTTATTGTGCACACATACTGTGTTCTCCTTTACTGAAGGAAATAGAGATATGCAAACAGTTTCCATTAAGGGTTTGCTATTTAAATAGTTTCATATTGCTCTTTCTAACCATGAGTGTTTCAATCCGCCCTTGAGTTTCAGCAATACGTCAGTGCCCCATTGCTCATTACAAGATTACGGGTAATGGGGAATGCTGATGTATTACCTGCAATCTTATTCAATGGTATGTATATATATATATATATATATGCCATAAAACAAGTGTCCTCTCCATACAGTATACGGTATAAACATTTTTCCCCAAATCTTAGGGCGTTACCCCAATTGCCTATCCCCAAAGCTCCCTTTTTCTGCTATGAGCCCCTCTGGTTTCCCACAGTTTGGGACTGTAATAAAGCATACATTTTCCTGCTCTCATTCAGCGCTACCGGATGAGTATAATTTTGTATGTGTCAGCCCACTACATGTTTATATTTTTATTTATACAGTGCTACTTATGTATTTTACTGCATTTTATGTAGGAAATGTACAGCAGGAAGATACCAACAGTGTGTATTTATAGTGCAGAAAAGATGGAAAAGTGCAAGTTGGAAATAGTGTATAATGTATGGCATTTACCCGCAATAAGAAAAATACTTTCCTATCATTTTCCCAGCATTATTTGTTCTTATTATTAAATTAAGAAGAAAATCCCTGGTAAACTGCAAACTTTGTCACTATCATTTAACCTTTTTAATGCAGAATGTTTTGGCTTTGAAAGGATTAGGATGAACATATGTTTTTTTTTTTTTTTTTTAAAAGGTTTTTATTTTTGCTTTTTGAGAACACAGAAAACAAACATACATACAAAACTAATAAACATCATGTGGTTTTACATCATGTTACCTTGGTTTTATTTATACAATTCGCCTATATAGCAGTATTGTCACCTGGTGAGCTTAGTTTGGGGGACCTGATGGTACAGTTAGTCCCTATTGTATAGTTTAGGGAGTGGGGTAGCTTACGTGGTGGCGTCTATCCAGCTTTTCCAGACTTTTTCGTATTTTTGTGGGCATCCCCGTGCAGTGTATGTGATTTGGAATAGTGGCAGCAAGGTTTTGATTAGGTTTAGCCATCTATCTATTGTGGGAGGCGATTGGGCCATCCAGTGTAGGAGTATACATTTCCTGGCATAGAACAGTAGGCTGCGATAGAGGGTTCTCATGTGGGCTGTCAGGGTGAGGTCCTCAATTACCCCTAGTAGGCAGACCTTAGGTGTCAGGAGGTTTGGGAGGGAGGTTTTTTCCCCTATGTAGGTTGTTACTTGCGCCCAGTATGACTTGATTGGCTGGCATTCCCAGAGGAGGTGTATATAGTTTGCCTCTGGGGCATTGCACTTGGGACATTGGGGTGGATTGTTCCTATTCATACGGTGTAGCTTCAAGGGGGTTAGGTGGAGCCTATGGATAATTTTGAATTGTATCAGCCTGTCCCTAGTTGAGACAAGATAATCGTAAGCTCTATCCGTAGCTTCATCCCAATCGTCATCGTCTATTTCTGGGAAGTCTCTCTTCCACATTACATGGGCTGTTTTGAATGGGGACTTCACTGTCGAGAGGAGGAGCGCATATAATGCTGTAATGAGTTTTTTATTTGAGGGGTTTCGCAGGGTTAGCTCTATATTAGATGTGGTCAGTTGTGGTACTGATCCTCCAAATTGTGAGGATGAACATATGTTTAATAAGAATATATGATTTAATATTAATACAGGTACAGGACCCGTTATCCAGAATGCTTGGGACCAAGGGTATTCCAGATAAGGGGTCTTTCCGTAATTAGGATCACCATACCTTAAGTCTACTAAAAATTAAATAAAACATTAATTAAACCCAATAGGATTGCTTTGCATCCAATAAGGATTATTTATATCTTAGTTGGGATCAATTACAAGGTACTGTTTTATTATTACAGAGAAAAAGGAAATCAGTTTTGAAAAAAACTCTGTATTATTTGATTATAATGGAGTCTATGGGAGACGGGCTTTCCCGATAATGGGTTTCCGGATAAGGGATCCCATACTACAGTCAGTCAGTGTTATTTGTCACAGTCTCCCATTTGGCAGGTCACAATGGTATGATGAAACATATTACCAAAGCAGTGTAAATGAATCTATCCGCTTCAGCTGCAGGACTTTCTTTATTAGCCGTGTCACAGCCCACTGCATGTTTTGGGCAGAGGCTTTTCTCTTGTGTCTTGAGAAAAGGCACTTGAAAGTGTAATTCAAATTTGTTTTAGCCCAAAAAAATCAAATCAGCTCTAAAGTAGGATAGGATAATCTTATGGATAAGTGTTTTAGCAGTAGCTTGAGAAAAATGCCTTGAATTTCATGATTTGAGAAGCACCTTTTTTTTTTTCTTCTATTTTTTCCCAATGGGTCACAGCTACCACTGAAGACAGGCATTGCCCACACAGGAATGGGAATATGGGTGCCTTTAGCAGTCTTTAGTCACTTAGTCTGAAGTCACAGCAGTGCTGTTACAAGTATTATTACTATTACAAGTAGTGGGCCAGTTATCTCTCATACAGCACGTTGCACGGTCACATTCAGTTAAAATGATGAAGTTATGAGCAGTCTGGGGGCCATAAAAATCCATCGGAGGGACACATCTGGCCTGCAGCCTCCAGTTGGCAGCCCTGTTCTAAGGTGTCTTTTTCATACCTCATGGTAACTCAAAGAATGGCTAGATGGTAAGGGGGTTAGTAGGCTTTATGACTCGTAAATTTAACTCTATAGTTTCAAAGTAAATGGGTGTGGGTGAAGTTTTGCACATAAACATGGCATTAACATTCCCTCCATGCTGTGTAACTTACAGTCTTGCTTCAGGCGAGACTCAATGTGTAACTCAAAGCAACGATAATTAGATGCATTTAGTTGCAGAAAATGTATAACTGAATGGGTTGCTTGAAAACTTCCTGTCACCAGATTTAGATTCTGAAGCATTAACCCTCTGTGCATTGATTTTTTTTTTTTGCAGAGAACAGATCATTAAGCAGTCTACAGAATTAGTCTGCAAAGCCTACAGTGAACTGTATGAAGCAGTTATGAACCCAGTGAATGGATACAAGGACCCAACGGGCATTCTCCATAGGTCTCCCCAGCAAGTTCAGACTCTGCTTTCATAAAGGTTACTTGTTATAGAATTTGCTTTCCGGGAACTATTTATATAATATGATGAATACATTGACTGTGAAGGTAATTGTAAATAAAGGATAATACATGACAACACCCATATTTGTGCAATTGGACTGGGATATTTTACTTAGAACGTAGTATGGACGTAGGGTGGGATATTTTACTTAGGATAGGTTTGGGTCAAGATCTTGGTCAAGACGACACACATATATGTGCAATAATTGGACTCCCCAAGGGGGTAATTGGACCTTTTACTTAGAACGTAGTATGGACATAGTATGAGAGAGGTTTGGGTTAAGATCTTCATAAGAAGAGTCACAAATTCACGCAATAATTGAGTCTGTAATGTAAGCCAGACAGTGTGCATACCCACACACCAAGATACCACAAAAAAACTTGCACCTCACCAAAAAAACTAGCACCTCACCAGTAAAAACACAAGTGACATACCATTAACCAGATGTTTAGGAGTCTTAACAATGTTACATCTGACCTTTGACTGCCATGATGGAAGATTGATACAAAGGCATTGGTCAGGCATTTGGGAGCACAGAGGTGACTGATGTACTGTTTTTAACAGAGGTTAGCCTCTACAATATGTAAGTGACATGAGTATCCTAGCTGGACATACACTGTATTACTAAAGTTATCCAGGCACCTGTCCAGTTATCAGTGTGAAGTTGGTCCTCTCTTTGCTGCTATAACAGCCTCAACTTCCCAAAGGTTTTCATTTAGGCTGATGTCAGGGCCAATTCTATACACATATCAATGTTCTGAAATGGGAAAGGTCCTTTCCTAATGTGTTCCCACAAAGTAGGAAGCATGCTGTATTTTTAGGTTTGCTGTCACGGGGACCACGGACCAAGCACTGACATGCAGGGCCAGACCATTATACCTTCTCCAAAAAAACGTTACAGTTGGTTTAACACTTTCAGGCATGTAGGGATTCCCTGATATCCGGCAAACTAATTCGTCGGGCTACTAGATGGGGAATGCTTCAGTGGTGGCCATTAAGGTGCTCCTCTGATGCTTGGCTTTGTGCATGGTGATGTTAGACATAGCATTTAGACCTAAGCAGTGAGCGTTCTAACTGAAAACACAAGTTTATTTTTTTTGTTAATGAAACAGCTATGAACAAGAGTTATGGTTGTCCTCTTCAAACCTATAGCAAACAAAATATCTTTGTTATACAAATAAAAATGGCAGTACTTTGCAACAGGATTAAGAAGTGAGTACGAAACTTCCTATTTTGCAAAATAAATCCTTCAATAATCTGACAGACCAAGGATTGGGTTTTTATTAGGCAATGGGCCATGGTGTGTCCAGCTTGCATATCCATTTGTACATGAAAGCATACCATTGGATGACATTTGGTAGCATTACCAACATACCAAAAAAGGCACAGCCCAACTGGTGGAATGTTTAGGTGCTATCAGTGCTGGGCCTAGAAGAGAATGCACCCAAGGAAACCTGTGATCACCCGAGCTGAAAAGCAATTCTCCAGGACCCTATGGGTAGGCAGACACAAGGGGTACATTCCTAGCACCCCAAATGTTGCATCCCAGGCACATGCCTCTTCTGCTTAATCCTAATTTCAGGCCTGTGTGTTACAAATGAATGATTATTACAGAGATAAGAGTAATTATACATTTGTCTTTTGCCACAAATTGCAAGACTGTACTACAACTAAACAGCAGTCTGTACATGCTTTATGGCTGATTCTGAAAATGTATTTAACTGTGAGTCAGACCAAGATCAGTAATCCTCTGCAGTATCAATGACATATCCTGTATGTCCAGATGCACCAGTTCTTGCGCCCAACAATTAGCTCATCCCCATTGTATAAAAAATGGTGTTTTGGTGTCTTTTTCCCCAGTATGATTAAACACATAGATCATCATGTTGGTCAAAGCTACTGAAACTGCCTCTGTACTCTCATCCATTTTCTGTTTTTCCTGGTGGCTGAAATTAAGTGCTGATTCTATGCAGATTAGTGCAGTTCTATAGGCACCGTTTATATCTTTTATCCTTCACAATTGCACCTTGACAACAGTAAAGTTGAGGCCCTTCCTAAAGGCATCTTGCCTGCAACTGCTATCATCTTGTCAGAGTCACACACCCCTAAAAACAAAATAAACTACAGTTCCTGTGAGGCTTCTGTATTGGTATGTGGAAATATATATGTATAGCAATAAATATTTATTTTATCGCCCAAGATGCTGCCAAAAGCCTTATTTGCTCTCTTATAATATCTCGCCTGGACTACTCCCTGTTAATTGGCCTTCCCCCCCAAAGACTGTCCCCTCTCCAGTCCATAATGAATACTGCTGCCAGGCTCATACACCTCTCCAACCGCTCCTCCTCTGCCATGCCGCTCTGCCAATCCCTGCACTGGCTTCCCCTACCATCCAGGATAAAATTCAAACTAATGACTCTCACATTTAAAGCAGTCCATAACTCTGCCCCACCCTACATCTCTGAACTCATCTCTAGGTACCATCCAACCCGCTTGTTACGCTCCTCTACTGACCTGCTCCTCAACTCCTCTCTCATTCCCTCCTCACACGCTCTCATTCAAGGCTTTGCAAGGGCTGCCCCCCTTCTCTGGAATTCACTCCCACAAACTGTCAGACTTTCTCCCAATCTCTCTGCCTTTAAGAGATCTCTAAAAACACATTTATTCAGAGAAGCTTACCCTAATGCAGTTTAACATGACCTCAGTGTGCTGCTAAAAGCAATACCCTGTGCCAAACCTCTCACAACTCTGGTCATGCCCATTCCCACACCTTGTGTCTCAACCCTTTCTCCTTGTAGATTGTAAGCTCTTTTGGGCAGGGCCCTCTTTACCTCTTGTATCGGTTATTGATTGCTTTATATGTTACTCTGTATGTCCAATGTATAAAACCCACCTATTGTACAGCGCTGCGGAATATGTTGGCGCTTTATAAATAAATGTTAATAACAACATTCTGTGGCCTTTTTACAAGTTACATTGACTAAAGAAGAAACCAGGCTGCTTTTAGAGAAGGCTTTAGCCTTTATTTCATTCTTGGGAGACCTCCTGAGTGCCATGTATAATTGAATGCATTAAATTTGCAGAGCAGTGGAGGCCAGATATAGCCCATCCTATCATATATGGTTTCCCTTTATGATATCGGGTACACAGTATATGCTATATTTAGTGCCATACATCTGATAAGGATAGCATGGATAAAAACATTATTTGGTTGGCAATAATAATACCGTAGTAAAATGCGAGGTAAGGATAAGTTAAAGAAATGTACAGTTAACTGTTGAATTAGGAATTAGGCTTCTCCTGCACACTGCTCATGTTGACAACAATGATGCTTTTCAGCTCAACTCACAGACGTGGTAATGTGTAATTTTCAGGAACGATTTCTAGTCAGAAAGAAAGAGTATTTTTAGCACGTGGGTTTGAATGGCTATTAATAGACGCCTCGTAAATAGACTTTGAGGTTTTATCCTTTAAATATAGCTTTGTTCGTGACTTATCACAATGGCTTCTGTTATGTATTCTCCGAGATACAGTGATATAACTGTGTTTCGTGAATTCTAACATTAAAATGACTCACTTGTTTGCAGAGGCAAAAGGTTCCAGAATCTCCTCATAAGTGTTGCCCACACCGAAGGAACCTTTATGCACAAAGTCATTTTCAGTGCTTGAAGTCTGGAGGAACCGTGAAATTTGGCTACAAACAGTTTGCGCTCAAACTCTAGGTATCAGCGTCTTAGAGTTCCGTGCATTCATTGTTTTGAGATAACTTTGTAGATTGCCACAGAATGGGGGGCTTCTTCTGACCCTACTTCTTTGCTGCGGTACAACTGGTGTTAGTCTGGGTTATCAAATTCAAAAATAGCTATGGACTACAGATAAACTTATTAGTTCAAAATGCGTCCATGTTTATTTTTTCATGCTGCACTTTGGGGTTTTCTTTGCCAGATATTCAGCAGTATGGGGCGACACGGCCACTTGCTTGGTTTGCACTCTGCATTGACATTGCCTTAAATAGTGCGGAAGACAGTTTTTATGATGCAGTGTATTTTGCTGATGCTTGCTAACACTAATACCTTCAACTCCCCTTAGTGCTAAATATTTGAGATATTGATGTCCAACAGCTGGAGAGCTTCAGGTTGGACATTTCCAATTCCGGTATAGAAGTTCAACAGCTGGAGAGCTTCAGGTTGGACATTTCCAATTCCGGTATAGAAGTTCAACAGCTGGAGAGCTTCAGGTTGGACATTTCCAATTCAGGTATACAAGTTCAACAGCTGGAGAGCTTCAGGTTGGACATTTCCAATTCATGTATACAAATTCAACAGCTGGAGAGCTTCAGGTTGGACATTTCCAATTCCGGTATACAAGTTCAACAGCTGGAGAGCTTCAGGTTGGACATTTCCAAGTCAGGTATACAAGTCCAACAGCTGGACAGCTTCAGGTTGGACATTTCCAATTCAGGTATACAAGTTCAACAGCTGGAGAGCTTCAGGTTGGACATTTCCAATTCAGGTATACAAGTTCAACAGCTGGAGAGCTTCAGGTTGGACATTTCCAAGTCAGGTATACAAGTTCAACAGCTGGAGAGCTTCAGGTTGGACATTTCAAAGTCAGGTATACAAGTTCAACAGCTGGAGAGCTTCAGGTTGGACATTTCCAAGTCAGGTATACAAGTTCAACAGCTGGAGAGCTTCAGGTTGGACATTTCCAATTCAGGTATACAAGTTCAACAGCTAGAGAGCTTCAGGTTGGACATTTCAAAGTCAGGTATACAAGTTCAACAGCTGGAGAGCTTCAGGTTGGACATTTCCAATTCAGGTATACAAGTTCAACAGCTAGAGAGCTTCAGGTTGGCCATTTCAATTCAGGTATCCACTCTTACAAGTGGGGCCCTGCTTCCCTAAAATCGCAAAGGTCCTTCTCTTCTGTAACTTTAGTCAAAGCAGGCCTGCTGTCCTCAAATCAAAACACATGAATATAGCTGACAATCTGGCATCCAACTGTAAAAGACTCACCAAAGTAGAAAGGATTGTCCAGGTGCTCCAGACCCTCAGCTCAAGGGAGCTGACCACCCGTTAGCACAGGAACAAAAAAGAGGGAAAGAAAAAGGCACACTGGAAATCCAAAGACTGGCCAACCAAAAGTTCAAGTTTTTAGCTTTTGGTTGGCCAGTCGTTGGATTTCCAGTGTGCCTTTTTCTTTCCCCCTTTTTTGTTCTTCTGCTGTCCTCTATCATCTGGTACATCTGTAGCTGTTGAATATAATGAATATATTATTGTCTTCAACCTAACCTGTTTATTCTGATTGTATAGAAGGTGTGATATAGGAAATGGTGATGATGGTCACATCCGTAAATTCAGATATGCCCATGCCTGCTACTTATCTACTGTAGCCCCAAGTCAGTTCTGTTAAACATTCTACCCTTATTAAGCTCATGACTTGGGACTGAGTGACCTAATAGTGGGCCACTGGGAAGAATACAATGTTCAAACCTTGGTACTTGGTACTTCAGTAACTGGTATCATGCCCCCTGCACCAATTACATTGCCTAATGTTCTACAGAACCGTACCAATATGGCTGTACAGGTTTGTTCTTTTGAAGACAAACTAAATCCATTATCATTGTTATTGTGTTGTACTCCAGAAAATGTCATTTGTAATATTTTTGTTGACTTTGCGGTACATCAAAATTACCTGATCGTCTTTTATTATACTGAAATTAACCTCGGGTTTTTAGTTTTGATCTACTATTCAGACAATAGGAGCACTTCCCTTCAGATTTGAAAAAGCACATTTTATATAATTTCCAGACTGAATCTGAAGTACTTCAATAACCCTTGCATAATAGAGATATATGTATAATTGTTGATGAATACAGGGAAATAATGTAAGCCTGGGTTACATTTACAAGAGAAGAGTGGATGTCATGGAAACCAAAATTACGGCAATGTAAGTATTAGAAATATGAACACACAAAATGTTGATAGAAAAAAAAGAAAACAACTCAACTTAAAGGGGCAGCAGTTACTGACTGTTTTAGGGTGGTGCCAAGCAATGAATGCAAAAATGGTGCAATTCCAGGAATTAGAACATGAGTAAATTAGAAAGGGGAGTTTGAGAACAAACTTCATGTTGGGTTGAAAAGCGTGAAGTCACTGAATGAAATCTGATTGGCTGTTGTTGGCTCCGCCCACTTTCTCTAACCTTGGACCACAGTTATATAGTAAAAAACCACTGTGCAAAGTTTGGGGACCCTGGTTTTAATAGTGTCTGAATGGCAGCAATTTAGATTTCCCCACTGAAAGTCATCGAGTGACATCTGACTTTTTCTAACCTGGAACTGCAGCTACCCAGTGACTAACTGCAAAGTTTAGGGACCCTAGGATTAATAGTTACAGAACGGCAGCAGTTTAAATTTAAACCAAAAAAAATCAATAGATAAATTGTGATTGGTGGTTGGTGGATCCGCCCACTTTTTTTCTAACCTTGAGTCGAAGTCACCCAGTGACAAACAGTGGGCACCCTGGCATAAATAGTGTGAGAATGACAGCATTTTACATTTAAACCAATAAAATTCAATGAATGAAATCTGATTGGATGAAATTTAATGGGTGGAAATGGATTGGCTGTTGGTGGCTCTGCTTTACAAAGTTTGGGGACCTTAGTATTATGAAGACTATAGGTGAAATCTGATTGGCTGTTGTTGGCCCTGCCCACTTTTCTAAACTTGAACATAGTCACCCAGTGACAAACTGTGCAAAGTTTGGGGACCCTGACATCAAACCAATTAAATTCAATAGGCAAATTATGATTGGCTGTTGGTGGCTCTGTCCACTTTTTCAAAACTAAAATTGCAGTGACCAACTGTGAAAAGTTTGGGGACCCTGGTGTTAATACTGTGAGAATGGCAGCAGGTTGGATTTCTGCCAAGTCAATAGGTAAAACCTGATTGGCTGTTCACAGCTCCGCCCACTTGGGCAATCATCATATTTTCATTCAGGCTGACCCCATGACTGTGTGATTCAAGTTTGGGGAGTGTCGCCTCAAAGCTGTAAGATTGGCAGCAGTTTCAATTTCACTATAAGAGTCAATGGGTGAAATTTGATTGGCTGTTGTTGGTCCCTCCCACTTTGGGGTCATCCAACAAATGTTGCTGTTTCATTCGAGGTGACCCCATTATTATGTTATTCAAGTTTGGGGGGTGTAGCTTCAAAGCTGTAAGTGTGGCAGCAGTTTAAAAATCTTCCCTGTCAAAGTCAATGGGAAAACTGGGGGGTTCGGAGCGGCGCCACAAAAAGACAGGGGGCGGGATCACTTAGAAAAGCACAAGCAACCTGCTCCGCTATAGGGTGAAGAAGTGTGGGGAGTTTGGGTGTTGTACCCCTAAACCTGTAGGAGGAGTAGCGTTTAGAAAATGGGGGGCGCTAAGAATAAGAAAAACCGGAAGAATGAGCTGAAGTAAAAGAACAGTGGGTCATTGATAACTAAAGGTCAGACTGTACCATTTAGGCGGATGGGGGGGGGGGGTGATTGGGCCGTACCATTTTATTGGAAAGGGGGTTGGACAGTACCATTTTTGTTTGGAGGGGGGGCAGACCGTACCATTTTGTTGAAGGGGGGGGGTCAGACCGTACCATTTTATTTGAAGGGGGGGTGTCGGACCGTACCATTTTTTGGAGGGGGGTGTCGGGCCGTACCATGTTTTGGAGGGGGGTCGGACCGTATTATTTTATTTGAGATGGGGGTCGGACCATACCATTTTTTGGAGGGTGGGGTCGGACGTACCATTTTTTTGGAGGGGGGATCAGAACGTACCAATTTTTTGGAGGGAGGGTCGGACCGTACCATTTTATTTGAGAGGGGTGTCGGACCATACCAATTTTTTGGAGGGAGGGTCGGACTGTGTCATTTATTTGAGAGGGGGTCGGACCATACCATTTTTTAGTAGTGGGGCGGACCGTACCATTTTTTTGGAAGGGGGGTTGGACCATACCATTTTATTTGAGGGGGGGTCGGACTGTATCATTTTTTTGGAAGGGGGTGGTCGGACCATACCATTTTATTTGAGGGGGGTCGGATTGTACCATTTTGTTCGGGGGGTCGGACCGTACCATTTTATTTGAGGGGGGGGTCGGACCGTACCATTTTTTGGAGGGAGGTGGGGGGTTGGACCGTACCATTTTTTGGAGGGGGTAGTCGGACCGTACCATTTTTTGGGGGGGGGGTCGGGCCGTACCATTTTTTTGGAAGGGGGTCAGACCTTACCATTTTTTTGAGGGAGGGTCAGAACGTACAATTTTGTTAGAGGGGGGAAGGAGGTCGGACTGTACCATTTAATTTGAGGGGGAGGTCGGACCAAACCATTTTGTTATATATGAAAAAACGACTGTGCAAAGTTTGGGGACCCTGCTTTTAATAGTGTCTGAATGACAGCAATTTAGATTTCCCCACTGAAAGTCAACGGGTGACATCTGATTGGCGGTTGGTGGCTCCACCCCGGTGTTATTTCTGTGAGAATGACAGCAGGTTAAATTTCGGCCAAGTAAATAGGAAAAATCTGATTGGCTGTTCACATTCATATTTTCATTCAGGCTGACCCCATGGCTATGTGATCATTCGGGGTGACCATACCATTTCTTGGAGGGGGGGGTTGGACGATACAATTTTATTTTAGGGGGTGTCGGGCCGTACCATTTTTTGGAGGGGGGGGTCGGGCCATACCATTTTTTTTGGAGGGGGGTTGGTTGGACCAAACCATTTTGTTATATAGTAAAAACGACTGTGCAAAGTTTGGGGACCCTGCTTTTAATAGTTTCTGAATTACAGCAATTTAGATTTCCCCACTGAAAGTCAACGGGTGACATCTGATTGGCGGTTGGTGGCTCCACCCTGGTGTTGTTACTGTGAGAATGGCAGCAAGTTGAATTTTGGTCAAGTCAATAGGAAAATCTGATTGGCTGTTCACAGCTCCACCCACTTTTGGGCATCCAACAATCATCATATTTTCATTCATGCTATGTGATTCAAGTTTGGGGAGTGTGGCCTCAAAGCTGTAAGATTGGCAGCAGTTTTCAATTTCCCCATAAAAGTCAATGGGTGAAATTTGATTGGCTGTTGTTGGCCCCTCCCACTTTGGGGTCATCCAACAAATGTTGCTGTTTCATTTGGGATGACCCCTGAACGAACGATTGGACTGTTCGTGGATTGATAAATCTCCCCCCTAGTGTGACCTATGACATAGTATATTATACTAACATTTCCCAGGCCCTACTTAACCTAGGTTCCAGTCTGGTTCCACCAGCCTGCTCAGGTGCCTCTCTCAGAAAGGATCCAGAACATGTGCTTTAGCATATATATCATATATACAATCTTCTGGCCAACTATGGAACTACAAAGGTCATACTTTGATACAGGAAGGGGAACTTATTTCTCTTCTAACACTAAGGACCCTTTAGTTGTCTAAGATCTAGGGGACTAAGAAAAGGAGTAGGTAATTTACCAGTCTCCTACACAAATCTAACAATAAAATAACAGTGGCAATCAAAGTTGTACAAGTATATATGATTGTTAGCAGCTTTATATTCTCAGCTTTACTCTGCTGAAAACATTCTCAGAACATTGCTAATGTGGGAGTCATGGGGCAGTTCCATTACAGGAAAACTGGGGCCCAGTACCCTCTGGTACTCTCCCTGTATGCTTGGGATCCCACACTGGGGAAAAGGGTTCCAACCTGATACACATACTTCACAAATACTCGGTAACTTGGGCACTAGCTACAATTAAATGTATTATTGCTGGAACTTTTTAGCAGATTCTTACCAACAGGGTCAATTTTAAGTTCCCAGAGGGGCACGGTGAGCGACAGTAGTACTCACAGCCAGCGTCTATGCGCAGAGTAAGAGCCGTCAGAGCAGTGATCCTTCTTAGTATTTCTCTGTCCCTGAGCGAATCCTATGCTGCTGGGTGACACGGTAAGACTTATTTATCAATTTTAAAATTTGCACATTTTAGAGTTTATTTTTCAATTTGACTAGGATGTTTGCTTATTTGTTAAAATTTTTGAATATAAAAGACTTGATGAAATGAAGCCAAGATAAGAGTTTTATAGTCGAGGTTTTTGGAATTTTTGCGCTTAATAAATATTGAATATTTAAGTTTTTAAAGTCATAATTCAAACTCATGAGTTTTAGTGCAAAAAATGAGCATTGCGGCAAAACTTCAAATTGAAGTGTTCATAGATCCAGCTTCTGGAGTTCTAATCTTCTGTTCTTCTCTGGCTGCTCCACTAATTATCCTGAGCCCGACTCGGACTCCTAGGGGCAGATTTATCAAAACACATGTTCGAATCCCGCATGGGAAAAATTCGGATTGGAAAATTTCTGAAGATTGCAAATATCCCGAAAATGCTTACGAAAAATCGTATTACTCACGATAATATCGTATTGGTGAGCAACATGTTGCCCCCGAGCCACTGGTTGGGGCTCACTGATATTTATATATACATATATATACAGCCCTGTACATGCATCTATTTGACAAATACAAAAGGAATAGGGACTCTTTCTGGGCACCAATGTATTAATATTAGTTTCAGTTGTCAGAATAAAAGAGGCATGGATACCCATAATAAACTACTATCTAGGGCCATTTTAAAGTGCAATATAAAATCCTCCTCCCCAGACATACCAATCACAAGGAGTTAATGTTAATGGTGGGAAGCCCCCACTCTTTATTGGAATTGCTGCTTCCTCCATACTAATTAAATGAAATTGAAAAGCAATTTCTTAAAAGGCTAAAGGGGAGTTTAAACCTACTGTTGATGCAATCTGTTCTTTCCATTCACAGAAATACTCACCCCCCGACATTGGCAAATCTTTCTTAATAAAAAATTCAGAACACTCCTCACGTACATAACACAGACCATTATGTTATTATTCTCCTTCAATGCTGGGCTTAAAGTATTTTCCTGTTTATGTTTTCTAGATTGTCATGCAGTCATCTACCACTTTCCCATTCATTACCGAGGTAAATATCAATGATGAATATTATATACTGCTTTTCTAATCCCCGCACAAGTTCTTTACTGGAGTGGTCCCTCGCTTAATGAAAGCTGAAAGAAACAGAATGACTAAATGTTTTCGCCATCCGGAAATATGCGTGCTTCCTCCATATTTTTATTTTTCCGATGAAATCGCGATTAAGTGGATATAAACGCCGCTATAGCACATTATGAAGCTTCATTCAAAGCCTTTTAGCAAATATTTGCAGAACCCGGAAAAAAAAAAAAAGATGTTTACAAACAGACAATGACGTTTATTATGACACACAAGGCTCAGATAACAGAGGCTTATCAGGTTCCCGGGCTAACGAAGGTAGCGTTTGTAATGGGCAATGTGTGCATTACCGAGCAATTTCCTGTAAATCACTGTGTACCTTGCTGGAGAATTAAGGTTCAATACAAACCTGCCCTGTAAAAAAAAAATATAGAGCAATCAACAGTTTCCAGAATATGAATTAAAGAGCCAGTTATGTACAGTAAAGTATTTACATACAAATCAGTGGATATGCCAGGGGCAGGTTTGGGGTGGAATCCCCACCACCCACATTAATGTAATATTGCTTTCATGCACTATATGTCTGAAAATATATGGGCGCCCCTCCTGATTATTGGAATTGCCAATTAAAAGGAGTTGTTCCCCTTTAGCTTTTTGTTAGTCAGCTCTCCAGTTTGGAATTTCAGCAGCTATCTGGTTACTAGGGTCTTGTTAGCTTAGCATCCAGGCAGTAGTTTGAATAAGATACTGGAATATGAATAGGAGAGGGACTGAACAGAAAGATAAGGAATACAAAGTGACAATAATAATAAAGATGTAGCCTCACTGAGCAATAGATTTTTGGCTGCCGGGGGTCAGTGACCCCCATACAGAGATGTAAAAGAGCAAGGCAGATAATTCAAAAACAATATGACTAATTTCAACATGCCAAGTAGAATCTGAATTTACAAAAATGTAAATAGTCACCCTATAAGTATAAACTCACAGTACATTAAGCTGCCTTATATTTTCAGTGTAATACAGGTATGTGATCAAGTTTTCTATATTAATAAATAAGCAAGCATTCGGTCTCCGAACAGGGAGATTTGTCGCGGGCGAGTCCTAAATAAAATTTGCTATGGGGCCCAGTTACACCTAGTTACGCCACTGATAAGGACTGGTTTGTCTCCAATAAGGGGTAATTATATCTTAGTTGGGATCAAGTACAGGTACTGTTTTATTATTACAGAGAAAAGGGAATCATTTAACCATTAAATAAACCCAATAGGGCTGTTCTGCCCCCAATAAGGGGTAATTATATCTTAGTTGGGATCAAGTACAGGTACTGTTTTATTATTACAGAGAAAAGGGAATCATTTAACCATTAAATAAACCCAATAGGGCTGTTTTGCCCCCAATAAGGGGTAATTATATCTTAGTTGGGATCAAGTACAGGAACTGTTTTAAAAAAGGGAATTATTTGTTAAAGAGAGTCTGTGGGAGATGGCCTTCCTGTAATTCGGAGCTTTCTGGATAGTGGGTTTCTGATTTACTCCTGTACTTGTATATGTGAGAAGGAACCTTGTCTGGAGTTTACAACAAGGGACCCACAAAATGAGTTCTCTGCTTCATAACTTGCATATTGTGAAACTTGGGAATCTGCACATATGTTAATATGCTTTGCTTTTCCATTTCTGTTTTACTCTTTGCCAGTCAGGGTTATAAGCTCCCTTGGAGAGGTGCAATGAACCTGAAACAAGACTTTTACTGGAGTGGAAAATGAGAGCACAGGTTCCGTTTCTAATGCAGGAAGAACAGATGGGCTACTTAATAGAATGGCTTTAAACAATTATAGGCCAAATTTGGAGAAAACTGATAACGCCGGTCGCCTGCACTTTACTGGCTCTTTCTTTGTTCTGATAATTGTGCCATTCATTTCTTTCTGAGCTGACAACTGTTACAAGTTATTGATTCAGCAACATTGCACAACACAAAAACATATAAACAAGGCAAACATATCAATCACAACTATAGAAATCTAGCGTCACACTGTACAGTCATCCGAGATGTTTCATGTGGGAATGTGCTGGCAAATGCAGGTAGGAGTTTGTGCAAGGCTATGGGTAGAGGACCCTTGAGGTGGCAGTACCATTAGGCTCAGATCACCCCAGTCAAACCCTTTATAGGGCCCCAAAATATTTTTTGACTATGAGTTCTTTGATCTGGCTGGTTGATCCAGCAGGGTTTCAAGGGTCTATCTATCTAGTCCTATTGCTCATCCACCTACTGCCACATGATTGCTATGCTCCCTTCAAATGCACTGTGTTTGGACCAAGCGAGTGGTCTTTGGTGTAGCCCAGTTTATAATGGCTTGGGGACCCTAATTGGCCTCTTGGCAGTGATCACTAAGAAATACTTGGATCAGTTATAAGGAACAGCTAAGGGTTTTAGAAAATGGCACACAAAGTACAACAAATACAATAACAGCATTGTCATGCATCTTATATCCAACCATGAAGTTCCAACCAACAGTTCTCACCAACAAAAAAAAAAGAAAAAGGCTTCCAAGTTTGGAAAGACAGTTTTAGTTGTAGAAAAAATGTTTTGCTAAAGCTGCTGGATAACATTCAGCTGAAAATTACACCATCATTTCCTCCGTGACTCAGCCCTGTAAAATGTCATTTCTGCAATAGTATCACACCCTTGTCATGGAGCTGTGGCCCACAGTGATAGGGGCCCAGATATCACTCCTTTGTTTGTATTTACTCAAGAGGAGTCTTCAGAGCCACCATAGAAAAATAAATATCTGCTATTCGCTTAGAGGTGAGATGCTTCTTATGGAACGACCCCTTGTCAAGGAGAACCCAAGGATTCCAGTAAATACACCTATACTGTACCTGTACAATGATCTTGACAAGTGGGATGTTCTAAATCAGCAGTTAGAGGAAAGCTATACCCCCAGAGTGAATACCTACCCAACAGTTTATGTGTGGCATATTAAAGTGGCCTATTAAAGAATCTTACCAAACTGGAATATATATATCAGTAAATATTGCCCTTTTACATCCTTTCCCTTGAGCTGCCATTTAGTGATGGGCTGTGCGTTCCCTCAGAGATCAGCTGACAGGAAATAATGCAGCTCTAACTGTAACAGGAAGAATGCTACATGTGACCTAACATGTATGTTGGTTTGTTTATGTGCACCATGAATTACAGTATATGATCCCAGGGGGCGGCCCTTACTTCTTAAAATCACAATTTTCTATTTAGGATTACCCAATAGTACATAGCACTAGAAAACTATATTTTTATGAAAATGGTTTATTTAGATGAAGCAGAGTTTTACATATGAGCTGTTTTAGGAAATATATTTTTATAGAGACCTACATTGTTTGGGGGTTTACAGGCTGGACAAAACCACAAAGTTACAGTTGAACGGGGGGTGCCATGCTGTGAGCCGCACAGCTGACTTTTACACTGTTGATCACTTAAGCATGAAGCATGATCAGTACACAGTAACAGGTGTACAACTTTCCTCTGTCAAAATAAACAGCTCTTTAGGTCGGTTCCCCAAAACAGGGGGAAGGTCCTATGTCATTTAAATCATTTCTGTGCAATGAGAGGCCATCTGGCTGGAAGCGGCCATCAGGAGTTCAGCACAGAGCTCCCCTGTGGGCAAGTGTACGGTGCTGTGCCACTGGGTCCAGCCCCATAGGTGCAAATGGTACCTGGGCACAATGCATTTTTCATGGCAGCAAGGATAAATAAATGGGAACGTCCTAAATAAACAGCAATTTAAGGGGTGCCATTAACAGTTGTGTCACACTCTAGATAATTACCCCTTATATGTTTTATCGATTTTTAGATATCCAAATTCATTCTGCAGTAGTAACTGAAAACTCTAAATCTAGCTTTACCTGCTAGTACTACTGAATGCGAATAGGCAACAGATGAACCTATTAGGAAAAGCTATTTAACAGAAATTTGATTTTTAATTCAGTTTAAAGGATAAATAAAGCCTAAAAAGTACTATGGTGAGAAAATTTGTATGTTATATGCTTATGGTATAGTACCAGCCCAGAGCTGCAGCAGCACTATAGCAGTAAGATCTAGGCTATTAATGTTGTCCACAGGAGCTCCCCATCCATGATCTTGTTAGACTATTCTTTCAGTGTCAGTGACACTACACATGCTCAGTGGGCTCTGGGCAGCTGCTGAGGGCTCGTCCAAAATCATCAAGCAGAAAATGAGGTTCATCTGCCATAGATGCGGATGCTACAGGGCTGATTATTAAAATTCTGATGAAGAATCTACTGGTCGCTGAGCTGATGTGAATCTTGGATTCATTACTATTTAACCTTTTATTTAATTTTGCACAATATATATATATATTTACACTGTGTATTGCGTTTAAGGGCACAGTTAATTTCAGGTAAGGGACAGCAGCCCAGAGCATGTGCTGTGAATTCGGAGGACAGAAGATGGGGGGGCTACTGGGGCATCTTCAGAAGCACAGATCTTCCTGCTAAAAGTCACAGTTTTATTTTTCCTTTGTACAGGCATAGGATCCGGAAACCTGTTATCCACAAGGTTCCAAAGGCCATCTCCCATAGACTCCATTATAAGCAAATAATTCTAATATTTAAAAATTCTTTGCTGTTTCTCTGTAATAAAACAGGACCTTGTACTTGATCTCAACTAAGATATAAATAATCCTTATAGGAGGCAATACAATCCTATTGGGTTTAATTAATGTTTACATAATCTTTTAGTAGACTTAAGGTATGGAGATCCAAATTACAAAAAGATCCCTTATCCGGAAAACTCCAGGTCCCGAGCATTCTGGATAACAGGTCCCATACCTGTATAAAACGATTTTAAATTGTTTCAGCACTGGGCTGGGACAGTATTAGAGATGTGCCAGTATTCCCCAATACACTCTAATAAAGCATGTCTCAACATACAGAGCATGATGGGATACTAGTATCACTTTAACTCCATTCTCACCAAACAGGCTTATGGCATGTCCTTCATTTAGTTTGTTTGGGGCTGTAAGGCAGCGCTAGTCATGGGCAACATAATGTAAAGAAATTATTTCTCAGAACTGGAAAATCCACAATGTTGTGACATCGAATTCACATTTAAATAGTCTGTATTGTCCATATGTCAATGCACAATTGTTTGGCTACCTTGTATTTACTGGGTACAAAGTACCTAACTGACCCAATGGACTTTTACTACTATTCATGACTATGCCTAGCTTCTGCCTGCCCTGACCCCTGGGTTCCTTTAACTTCTGCTACTTTCCTTCTTGGACTGTGTTCTGTGGTTCTCTTTGCCCTGCTTCCTCCTTAGTCCTCCCTTTCTGGTCCTAAGGACCTCACAACTTGACAAGTGCTTAGTTGTTCTTTAATTGTTGATTCTATATTTTCTTTTTAAAATGCCATAAACCTTTGCTCTTTCAATTTTTAATGTCATCTATTATGTAAGGTTATGGTCAGGCAAGAGACTTGTGTATTACAAAAAGCGTTTAGTTTAGCAGTGTCTAAAGGTGCCCATACACCTTGAGATCCGCTCGCTTGGCGACATCTTCTCCCGATATCCCCACCTACCGACAAGATTTTTTACCCACTCGATCGATATCTGGCCGATTTTAGGGCAGGCCCGTCGGTAGTGCCCATACACGGGCCGATTAGCTGCCGAATTTGTCTAAGGGACCGATGATGTTGAAGGTGCCCAAATCACAGCAGGCTACTGGATAGTAAGAACATTATAATATCAGAGCAAAGGGAAGTACAGCTTAGGCTCTTCCAAGTCACCATGTCAACCTTCCATTCAGTATCAGGGACCATAAAAGTAAGAGACACAATTCAAATATAAAAAATACCATGCCTTTTTCATATTCTCAAACAAAACCATATAAAAAATAATTGACATCTTGCTAATCATCTCATGGAGCTCTTAAAAAGGAACCAAAAGAAATTAGATTAATTGGCCTACCAAGGTTGACTGTTGCTTATGGCATTTGATATTAGTCCATAGTCCCATTACCAGGCAGAAAAACAGAGAGACAGATGGAAGTGGTGCCTTGCTTCTGGTGTAGGTACTACATAACCTGTTTAGTACTTAATACTATTTTCTGTGCTCAGGGCTAGAAATCAGTAAATACTTTCATATAAAACATCACAGTATCTCCTTCAGATCACTTGTGTCAGGGCTGTTCAACTGATGGTTTATGATTGAGTTTGGCCCTTCAAGAGGTTTTTAGAAATCTCCATAGACCTCATTGTATGATATCATTATTTTATAATAATCTGACCCTAAAATAAGAAAAAAGAATGTAAAAAAATGGACCACGGGCAGGCAAAGAAAATCACTAACTTGCCCTACATACTAATCTAGACTTTTAATGCACAGTAAACAAGCTTTAGAAATGGCTTTTCCATACTGAAAAACATGGAGCGTGTCTGTTAGAGATTCGGAGAGACCTGATGATGTTTTTGCCACAAATAACAGCTAATGATTCCTCATATAACCCTGAAAAACAGCCAAACCAAAGCCTAACCAAGACTACCCAGCAGCACAGGGCATTGTGGAGATACAATGACTTACAATTAGAGGATAATTTCAGCTAATGATATTTTGTCTAGACAATTGCCTAGGCTACCCTTTTGGAGTATAAAAAACAGTCAGTAGTCTGCTGACATAGATCTGATGAACAAATCTGTAGAGGTGCATAATTGAGACACTGTAAGAAGGGATACACAAGATTGATAAAGAGACGCCTTAAAATAAATGATGAAGAGGATTTGCTTGATATACAGTAGCACTAAGCACTACTACGTACATTCATGTTCGAGCAGGCTACTCACTGAGCCTCATTTACTTATGCAAGGGCAATTTATAATTCAAAACACCATATTTTTTTACCCACAGCGCCTCATTCTTTTGCCCCGCGTCAATAATTGCACAAATTCAGCAGAAGATAGAGGACGGATGCAATGGCGCTTGTTCAAGCTTTTCAAAGGGTAACTATCCCACATGTGACCCAACACCAAGGGCAAGTAAGAAGCATGTGATTATAGGATAAGATGGAATATACTATATATACTAAGATGGCGCATACTATATTACTGTTGGGGTGGGATCCTTGAAGAAGAAGTTTTTCACATCGACATCACCATGGCAGTGGGGTACTAGGAAGCAATATGTAGACAACCCACATTGCACACACTCCTTCATTTTGATCAATGGATATATGTTCACATTGGCCCTGGGCAGGCAGAACTGTGCTCAAAAAACCAACGCAAAAAATACATAATGGCAAATTGCTTCGGAGCATACTGGGTATCAAATCCCCATTTCATAGATTTAACATACCGTAGCACAATGTTTCAGGGTTTCCTCCTTCCCCACTACAAACTGCATAGAGGGTGGGAGAACCCCAAGACATGAGCCCTAGTGAATAGTGCGCTTGGAAACCCAAATTGTTGTTGTGTTTCTATTTAATTATGGAAGTATTAATAAAGCAGAGCCAAGCCATTTTAATATTTGCACCCGAATAGGTTTATAATCAATTTTTCCACTGCAAAAGTAATACAGGTATAGTGCATTGTGTCCTACCCCCTTCCTGACAGAACCTTGATTCATGAATATTGAATGAATATTTCTGTTTTACCATTAAGATTTCTTTATATTCTGTTGCTGGTGTTTCTATTATTTCTTTTGTTCAAGATTTTCTTAAGCTGAAGACACAATGACATCAGCATTGTTAGAAGCTGTATTAATTAGAATTCTGTTTTCTGCCTTATTGTATTTCTAACTGGGAACCTCTTCAATAACAACCCATCTGTCATATTAGCGTGTGTTGTTATTATTTATCTAAAAATCATGCAGCCTTGTTTATCTCTTGGTTTTGGGGAATTCTATGTGTTATTTGTTTGACACAATGCTACATTGCTTTTTGCCTTGCGTTAGAGTTGTGCTTCTATTGTGAGCATTAGTTGTGCTGCTATTTTGGGGATTGTGTGACAGTTGTGCTGCTCTTGTGGTAGATGGTGGCTATGGCAATCAAAGAATAAACATGCAGCAATTAGGAGACATATACTGAGATGAGAAGACAAAGCTATTAATATAGTGCTCACTGCAGGACAGATTTACAATTTATATAAAGTCACAAATAACCCCCAAAATTAATTTAATTGGAACTCATATCACAAGATACAGTCAGTGCTTAGGCTTATGCCCAACAAAGCGAGTTAGTTGCCTAGATCTCTGCTATCGACTAACCGCTTCAAAATGCCTTTCCACCAGTAACAATAGGAGTCGCCAGTGGAAAGGCATTTCGGAGTGGTTAGTCGATAGCAGAGATCTATCCCAGGCAACTAACTCGCTCTGTTGGACATAAGCCTAAGCACTGACTGTCTCTTGTCATATTAGTTCCAATTTAATTCCAAATTAATTTTGGGAATTATTTGTGACTTTATATAAATTGTAAATCTGTCCTGCAGAGAGCACTATATTAATAGCTTTGTCTTCTCATCTCATTATATGTCTCCTAGTTGCTGCATGCCTATTCTTTGATTGCCATAGCCTCCGTTTACCACAAGAGCAGCACAATTGTCACACAATAACATGCTCCATGGGAAACCAGCCTTAGAGATGCTCTTGTGTCACATAACCCACTAAAACAATGGCCGCTTGGTGGCTTCTAATGCCTTTATATTTTAAAATAGTGGGTTCTTTATATTAATATATGGTATCATGTCTGACTTAGAGATAGCAGCGCCCTGACATCTGCATTGCTAAAAATACTCCCATGCCCCAACCAATGGTAGGTATGATAACACCACTCAATATTAAAAATCCAAGTCCTGCTCAGCCAAGTTATGACTCCTCCAGTTACATGGGAGTAGGAGAAACAATAGGTTAGCTGAAAGCAGTTCTAATGTGTAGCGCTGGCTCCTTCTGAAAGCTCAGACTCAGGCACAATAGCTTAAAAAAAGACATTTATTGCTTCAAGAATAAAAGTTTAAATGGTAGAGTTAATTACTTGTAATGTACACAGTGTAATTTAGTAAAAGAAACTACACCATAAAAATCAAATCATGACAGAATCCCTTTAATGGAGGTTTTGGAGGTTCATTTCAGAGATACAAAGATCAGTTTCATGATTATGATGCAGGGCAAGTAGTGTCTATCTGCCCTGCCTCCTGTACGCAGATACATTTTGCCTACTTTTTAAGGTATGTACTATGCATGTTTAGCTAAATAGGGTGCCCATTTGTCGTGTAATGCTGAGGCTTCTGTAAAGTTGCTGCCATAATGCGTGCTTTTGACAGGTTCCGTAAACCCTTCAAGGCTCTCTATGAAAGTGTATAAGCACAATCACAAATACTGTGTGGATGCGAGAGGCACCAGGTATCCATGAAACCCTTCTTATACACCATTAGCCTAATGTTCAGCTTACAGGCCGCAGCAATCATTGCTGGATTGGAGCCTTTGTGCCTAGTGACAAATACATGTAAAACATCAGGAAATCATTTCATACTTTTACCTGGATATGAATATTTCAATACGGAGCTGTACAGGGTCAGAAAATTCCCCGGTGAGATTTCTGTGTTATTTCAGAACTCTGCTTAATGTGCCCCCCCCCCATTGTTGTAAAGAGCTGTGCTGCTTTATTTTGCTTGTAATTGCGTACTCACCATTCTGACGGACATTCTGGCAGATTTCTTGCCTCACTTGAACATTACAGTATATTATGTGCGTTGCTATAATTTACCCCGCTGTTCTATCCCTTTACAACTTTTATAGTAGTGATTTAGTCTCAGTGTATATTGTTGTCATTGTAAGGAAATGAACCAAACCAAATCCATGACCTAATGTGCATCTTCAAATCTGAGAAAAAATTTAAAAAGCATCAATTTTGACCAAAGAAGATGTTGCTTTTGGTCATTCAGAGCTTTAAAGGAAAACTATACCCCCTAACAATGCAGGTCTCTATGAAATTATATTGCATAAAACAGCAGATATGTAAAACCCTGCTTCATCTAAATAAACCTTTCTTAATAAAATAAACTTTTTAGTAGTGTGTGCCATTGGGTAATCCTAAATAGAAAATTTTAAGTACTAAGGGCCGCCCCCTGGGATAGGTTAGGCCAAATCAGCCAATGAATGGACAGAGTTCTGCCTTTTACTCCAACTCTACTTCCTGTTACAGTCAGAGCTGCATTATTTCCTGTCAGCTGATCTCTGGGGGAGCACACAGCCCATCACTAAATGGCAGCTCAAGTGAAAGGATGTAAAATGGCAATATTTACTGATATATATATTCCAGTCTGGTAAAAATGTGTAATACTTAATATGATATAAACTATCTGTTGGTTAAGTCTTCTTTCTGGGTGTATAGTTTTCCTTTAATGGATTCGGATTGGCTGAACACTTAGCAATGAGTTGGAATTAAATTCTGCAAAAAGTGTCAGGGTTTGGGCAGATTACAAAATTAATACTGGTTTTGGTGCATTTCTACACTAAAGACACTACTTGACCAGGACCCAATCAAAAATCATATATCCCCATATGTAGTAAAAGCCACTAAGTTTACCCAGGATCAGTAACCCATAGCAACCAATAAGATGTTTACATTAAAACAGGTAAGCAGTAAATTCTTTCTATTGATTTGATTTTCCTGATGATTTGTTGTTGTGGGTCCTGGGCACATTTAATGCATTTTCCAAGCACTGGCCAGCAGGTGGCTAGTCACAAAATTCATTACATAAGCAGCTGATAAAAACTTAAATAGCTCTGAAACTGAAAAAAATGACATTTATTTTTTTTTAACATTTTTAAAGGTTTACTTACTTTAATACCTAAATCAGATTGTCAAACGTGACTGAACTAAGCTTGTGTATAAAAGGAAATGGAATTGCAATTACAGTTATGGGATCCGTTATCCGGAAACTTGTTATCCAGAAAGCTCCAAATTACGGAAAGCCTGTCTCCCATAGACTCCATTTTAATCATATAATTCAGTTTTTTAAAATATATTTCCTTTTTCTCTGTAGTAATAAAACAGTACCTTGTATTTGATCCCAACTAAGATATAATTAATCCTTATTGGATGCAAAATAATCCTATTGGGTTTAATTAATGTTTTATTGATTTTTCAGTAGACTTAAGATATGGAGATCCAAATTACGGAAAGACCCCTTATCCGGAAAACCCTTGGTCCCCAGCATTCTGGATAATGGGTCCTAGACCTGTACTGCATGTGTGTCATTAGCTTTTTCTACTGAATACCAGGATGATGCTAGACTTTGTGGCTACAAATATAATAGCTACAAGGAAATTATTTTTATTTTATAGGTGTAGTATATTATCAGAAGTTTATGGTTGTGGGCAGCTCATTGTAGAGCGTAATCCAATATGCCTATTTCCTTATTAACATTATTAGCAGCAACAGGATCCAACTGATAGCACACACTCATTGCTCCCTTCTCCTGGGATAGATGTAGCCAATGGTTCCCACACATATAGTTATGTCACTATTCAACGACCATGACACAAATTCCACATACAGTATCAAACACACAGGTCTCTACTGTCAGTATCCACAGCTAAATGCTCAGAGTTGTGGTTCAACCACCTCTGTTGCTTGGAGTAGAATTGGAGTAGAATCTCCTTTTGTGGCTTTTTAAAGCAAAACTATTTAGGTCTTTATAAAATATATTGCATAAAACAGTCTCTATGTACTCCTTGCTTCATCTAAATAAACCATTTTCATAAAATATACTTTAAAATAAACTCTTTTATGGTAAGTAATTTGGATACTCATAAATAGAAAATTGCCATTTTAAGTACTAAGGGTGCACACAGCCAACCCAGGGGCACACATACATGCTAGGCCCCATCAGCCAATGAACAAAGTTCTGTCTTTTACCCCCACACTACTTCCTGTTACAGTCAGAGCTGCATTATTTCCTGTCAGCTGATCTCTGAGGGAGCGCAAAGCCCATCACTAAATGGCGGCTCAAGGGAAAAGATATAAAGGGGTAATATTTGCAAGATTTTTTAAGGTGATATAAACTGTTGGTTAAGTATTCATTTTGGGGGTATAGTTTGCATTTAAAATAGTGACTGAGTAACTGCCAATTTCAGTCTATGTTATGCACAGCATTTCTTTCGAGCCTGTGGATTGATATGTGGAAGGTTTGAGTTCCAATATATTGTTAAAGGGGAAATATTCACATATAGTGGGAATTCCGAATTACTGGACTGAATGTGAACTAAATAAAATAAATGAGGCAAATGTTAGCACCAGGTCTGTTAACCCATAGAAACTGATCAGAGGCTTGCTTTCAAACCCCAGACAAGCAAATGTAACCTTCTGCTTGGTTGCTATGGGTTACAAGACATGGTGCAAACTTAGTGATGCTTATCAGATTACTCCTCATGAGCTCTAAATAATTATGTCTGTGACTTTACCTGCTTTAGTTTGGCCTCCGTAACATATAACAAAGCAGTCCTAGTCATCTGTTTTGTATTGAACATAGGTCTATATTGTCCATTTAAAGAGAAACAGGATATTGGGCTTTATATGTTGTTTTGAGGCTGAAATACCAGTGAATGTAGACAAATACATTATATACTATATGGGGAACTGATGTTCATCATTATGAATCTGAAGTGTCCAAAATACAATATGCACAACCATTTATAAAACCTATTTGCTTCATGATCTTTTAAAATACAAGTACATGACCTAATATTGTTTGCAGTGTTCCTAATGAATAGTAGGTACATTACTGATCAATAACTGCGCATATAGACCGGTTGCTAACCAGTTCCTCCGACCATGCTTAATTGTCTCAAAGTGCTCAAATGTGATAAACACTTGACAGTAAGTCACATTTATCATGGGCATGTGTTTGCCACGGGTGTTCTTACAGGGAAATTGGCCAGATTTGCAGTATGAACAGTGATTTTCACCCTTATTTTCCTAAAATGGGGCCCATAGTGTCTTTGCCAATCACCCTCAATACATAAATTATATATACCCCCTTCCTTAAAGGACAAGGAAAGTCCTTCCGTCTTCATTCTTGGAACGACTAAGGACAGGCGCATGTGCAGTAGAGTGAAAAGCCGACTTCTCTGTTAAAGTTCCACTATTCACTCTACTGAGCTTGCTTGCGCGAGCAAACCAGGAAGGAGGAAGCGCTGCAGTTACCCCGGGCTGGTGCTGTTTACTCTGTACAGTGGCACCAGGCCGGGGTAAAAGGTAAGCGATTAAAGTCACTTGGGGGTGCCTAACATTTTTGCCTTTCCTTCACCTTTAAAAGATTACTCTTGCACTGTGGCACTTTGAGGGTTGATGATACCCTGTTCAACAAATGAATTATCTCTTTTAGCAAGTCATATGGGAACAAATAAGGCAGTAGATTGGAAGTACTACACCACAAGTAGCTGGGGGGCTTAGCAATACCAGACATGTGGGTTTGTTTTAGCATCTCAGGTTTTGCATAAACTGTAGTTTTTAAGTGGACAGATATGCAGGATCAGACCTATAGGCAGCAATATTCCCAATCTATATAAAAATATATGTAAATAAGTGTAAATATAAAGTATTGTCAGAAACTGGGGTGGTGCCTTTTGCGTTACTAAAAACAAAGACAGGACTGCCCAACTCTTAATGGTTTATGTACTATGCAGTCCACAGGGCCCCCACCTAGAGGTCGGCCACTCCAACTTGGTGAAGAGTTTGATGGCACAGACAGCAAAATGTAAAATGTCTAGCCAATACAATCTCCTGCAACTAGAAAGATTTTCTAAAAATACAAAACACTCCCCTGTACTATATTTATTGATGGCACGCTCATTAAACCTGTCAACTATTACTCTGTCTGGGTGTGATCTTTGACTCCTCTCTCCTTATTAACCCGACTGTCAAAACCTTTCCCTATTTCTTACACAATATTGCCAAAATCCACCCCTTTTTTTCAACTGTAACAGGTTGGACGCTCATGCATGCTCTCATCCTATCCCGACTGGACTACTGTAACCTACTACTAACTGGCCTCCCTATACAGTCTGTATTAAATACTGCTGCCAGAATTATCCTCCTCTCATCCGAGAGAGTACAGGCCCCTCCAATGCTAAAGTCCTTATTATGGCTTCCCATTAAACAAAGAATAACTTACAAATTCCTCTGCTCCTCACTACATCTCTTCTCTTGTGTCGCCATACGTTCCTGTCTGTCCATACTGTCATAGGGCAGTTGGCAACCTGACTGACCACCTCGCCTCCCCTCCTCTCACTCACCGGCAGTGACAAAGTTACCTATGGATCAGTCTGTGGGGGGACAATAGCACGGATTAGGGCTAGGCACAAAGAAGAAGTTACGTATCTAGTCCCCCCACTACCACCCTAGACACGTGCCCCTTCTGCCTACCCCTAGTTCCAGCCCTGCATCTAAATGAACCACATGTTAGGGAAGGGTAGGAGGGAAGGTTGACATCTATGTGTCTCCCCCAGCACGGCCCTCTGGAATCTAAAATGCTAAATGCAGGCAGCACTGTAACCATGGGGCTGATGTAGGTCTTTGTGGCTATTCTGTCCAGGGCAGGGGCAACATTGCAAAAACTTGGTGGATGGCTGCCCTGCACTTTGTTAAAGGAGGCAAAAGGCAAAAAGCAGCTCCTGGTAGTTTAAAAAGGCGAAATTCTGATTGAATGTCGGCTCTTCTAGTGCAGAGAGCTCTATTGCGCTATTGCACTCTCTGTACTAGCGATGTGGCTCCCCCACTGATGCAAAAAAACCAAAATGTTTTTTTTGCATCAGCAAGGGGGGGCGGCATCAACTTGGCCGCTGGTTAAAGGCCTTATGTCTGTTAATAATTAGTAATAGATTGTCATTGTCATGTGTCCTAACTAACCTTCTTAGCAATCTTGTTATTGTGTGTTCTGCATTGTACCATATATTCAATTACACCAGCCTGAACGAAATACAATGGCACATTTATTGGAGCTCCCACAGATCTTTTTGGTGGCTTTACATTATCATTACAATATTTAAAGAAATCATAGAATACAAGTTTTGTCAATATTTCTTCTTATTTGTCCTGTTTATATGACAGATTTTATAAAAGCCGAAGAGTAATATTGTATTTGAAAGTGTCTGTAAAAGAGGAGGGAGCTGCCCAGACATATTGTAGGGTTTACATTTCAGACACCTAAATCTTATAAATGAGCTTTAATCCTCAAATTATAACATAGGATAATGACTCGCTAAAGTACCTGGGCCATTGTATTTAGATTGCCAGTTCTTAATCCTTTAATCTCTCCCTGCCGCAAACCCTCGAGCTTTCACATCTCATCAGAATTTTGGCTGAGCTCAAACATTCTTTTTTTTTTTCTGCAAGAGATTTTATTTACAGTCCCATCTGTATCAAGGATATGGTATGTATATATATATATATATAATAAAATATAATAAAATTAAATAATAAAAGTTAAGATATGATGATATGGGATGTTAGTGCCCCATTAAAGATAATGGAAAGCCAATGTAAACTTAAGATGGCCATACACAGTAAGATTCACTCATTTGGCGAGGTCGTCAAATGAGCGGATCTTCACCCAATATGCCCACCCAAGGTGGGTGATATTGGGCTAATTCAGTCATTTGGCTTCAGGGCCAAACGATCAAATTACAATGGCAGGCATAGGTGCTGTTGGACCGAGGGCCGCACCAACAAGCTGATCCGATCTGATGGAAAATCAGACCTGCCCAATTGAGATCTGGCTGCCATGCAGGAGTCCCAAAATCCAGAACAAATGCCAAGATTCTAGTCATGGCTCCCAGTTCTGCCTATAACAGCTGCCTTTCACTTTAAGAGGAGCCCTCTATTACTCGGATGACACTAGGGGGGGCATTTATCAATGTACGAATGCTCCAAGCATATTTTCGGCGACAATTTTGTACCTTGCGATAAAATTTGTGCAACAAAATCGTATTTTCGCGCCGAGTATGAAAGTTTTGGATTCATTCAAGCTTCGGTATGGTGACTTTCCTTGGGCCAGGTTGGAGCTGCAGAGTGCCATTGAGCCCTATGGGAGACTTTCCTTGGGCCGGGTTGGAGCTGCAGAGTGCCATTGGGCCCTATGGGAGACTTTCCTTGGGCCGGGTTGGAGCTGCAGAGTGCCATTGGGCCCTATGGGAGACTTTCCTTGGGCCGGGTTGGAGCTGCAGAGTGCCATTGGGCCCTATGGGAGACTTTCCTTGGGCCAGGTTGGAGCTGCAGAGTGCCATTGAGCCCTATGGGAGACTTGCCTTGGGCCGGGTTGGAGCTGCAGAGTGCCATTGAGCCCTATGGGAGGCTTGCCTTGGGCCGGGTTGGAGCTGCAGAGTGCCATTGAGCCCTATGGGAGACTTTCCTTGGGCCGGGTTGGAGCTGCAGAGTGCCATTGAGCCCTATGGGAGACTTTCCTTGGGCCGGGTTGGAGCTGCAGAGTGCCATTGAGCCCTATGGGAGACTTTCCTTGGGCCGGGTTGGAGCTGCAGAGTGCCATTGAGCCCTATGGGAGACTTTCCTTGGGCCGGGTTGGAGCTGCAGAGTGCCATTGAGCCCTATGGGAGACTTTCCTTGGGCCAGGTTGGAGCTGCAGAGTGCCATTGAGCCCTATGGGAGACTTTCCTTGGGCCAGGTTGGAGCTGCAGAGTGCCATTGAGTCCTATGGGAGACTTTCCTTGGGCCGGGTTGGAGCTGCAGAGTGCCATTGAGCCCTATGGGAGACTTGCCTTGGGCCAGGTTGGAGCTGCAGAGTGCCATTGAGCCCTATGGGAGACTTTCCTTGGGCCGGGTTGGAGCTGCAGAGTGCCATTGAGCCCTATGGGAGACTTTCCTTGGGCCAGGTTGGGAGGCTTCCAAAATCATGCACAGAAGGATCAAAGTCAGAAAGGTTTTCCCGCTGTTTACAATCGTTCGGTTAGAAAATTTTGTGACTTTCGGATCACCAATACGATATTATCGTGACTATCCCGATTTTTTCATAAGCATTGTCGTGATATTTGTGATCCTCAGAAATTATCCTGTCCAATCTGAATTTTACCTATTTCGGGATTCAAACTCGTGATTTCATGAATGTGCCCCTTGGTCTTAAAGTGAGTGAACCAAGGCAGGAGTTCTGGGCCAGCAAGGGAACCAAAGCGTGTCACAGAGATAATGGGGAAAGAGCTTAGCATAATCAGTAAGCCAGGCCGAGGTCAATGACCAAACTATCAGTGTGGTACAGAATTGGAATCCAGAAGCCTGGTCAAAAATAGGCAAAAGGTCAGTTCAGGCAGCAAAACAGCAATGGTCATTGGCCAGGCAAGGGTCAGGAACACTAGAACAGACGAGAAACACACCCAAGAACTATACAGGATAGACCTATGTTGACGAAAAATAGCTGCGGTGCCTTTAAATTACCCAGTAAAGTGCATAGTAGCCTAAAACATGTTGAGTGTAGCACAATTATGAAATTCATTAACAGCTTAACTTTGACCCTTCCACTTTATTTTGCTCATTATTCAATATTCTACTATGCTGGGGCAGGAGCCCCTGCTGACATGTATTTTATTTTTTTTTTGCTATGGTTTCTGAGATATTAGCAGTTATTAGACTGTTAGCACAAGGCTTTTGGCTCAACATCTTCCTCTGTAAGTCAGAAACCCTATGTTTACCTGACTATACAGGAAGTGCACTCACAGTTAGGGTCACTCACACTCTGACATGCACAGAGAGCTGTTGAGCCTAACACCTGATATTAGCAGCCTAGAACTGCTAAACCATTTAAAACAGAGTATTAATACAAATTGCAAAAGTGTTCGGAGGACGACTTAGTAAGTAATACATTTTTGGATTAATACCCCCTTTAAAGAAACTGTTCAGGACCAAAATGAAACAGGGTAAATAGATAGGCGGTGCAAAATAAAAAATGAATTCAATATAGCTAGCTAGTTAGCAAAATGTCATCTACAGTATAAAGACTGCAATGAACATAATAGCCAGAACACTAATTCCTCCTTTGGAGCTCTCTAAGACAGTAACCAATAAGTGACTTGGGGGGGGGTGGCACATGGGACATAACTATTCAGTTAGTTTGCTTTTGAATCTGACTCAGGATCAAACTAACTGAACAGTTATGTCCAATGTGCCCCCCCCCCTAAAGTCACTGACTAACTAAAAGGGTTAGAGAGCTAAAAGGAGGAATTTGTGCTCTGACTATTATGTTAGACATCCACCCGCTCCAGCCTTTACAGATGACATTTTTGTCTAATTATATTAGAAACATTTTTTATTTTGCACAGCCTTTTACAGAGTTTTATTTTAAAACTGAACTGTTCCTTTAAGGCTGCTAGACTGCTTAAGATGTGGACTCTTCCATTATTTGGTCTCTTAATTGGTTCTTTCATGAACCAGTTATTTCACACAAGCAAGTTACACAAGTGTTACAAAATGTGTAACATTAGTGCCATAAGATGCACAGATACTGAGTGATTGTAAATGAACCTTCCCTAATAACCCAAACATTATTTTCCCAAGGTGCTACTTTTAATACAAAGGAGATTTACAAGATATCTGGAGATCCAGCTGCTTCACACAAGCATAAGGTGCACTGCAAGCCATGTGTTACTCCATAAAATGTACCCATCTGACATTCCATCCTCGGGAGACATTTCTCTCCAGCATCAAGTTTATAATTGGACAGAACAAGGTGCATTGACTTGGTATTGTATTGTACTGTATGATTCACATAACTGATCTTCTAATCCTGGGAGAGCTGACTAAGTGCAGGGTTTACCCATAATTAAAAGTATCTGCTCATATGAAGGTATTTTTTAGGTTCTATAAATGTTCCTGTACAGGCTGTTGAAGTAAAACATTTTGGCAGGCCTTGTTATTCGTTATTGCCCACGCTCAGCTGTACACACCAGTGATGGCAGCCTTGTCGCTCTTGTGAGTCAGACAGTAAATCCCTGTTACCTTCTTGGTGCCCACGCTCAGCTGTACATATCAGTGATGGCGCCCATGGCACCACGGTGAGTCAGACAGCTAATCTCGCTTACCACTACATGGTCACAAGTGTCTTTTCTCCATTTCACTCAACCAGTTCCCCCCATGTCTGCATGTTAAATGCAATAGTCATTTTCCAACTGAACTGTCTCAAATTTGTAGATGCTTCAAACAAGTGGCCAGCTCCATGTTGTAGCTCCCACCCTTCCCGGCTATAGTCAGGTGATTCCAGCAGGGTTTTAACTTCGGAAGCAAGCAAGTCGCAGGTAAAACTCAGTCCCTGTATAAATTGTGTAATAAAGCTGTAGAATTTCTAATGAATCAGATAAAAGTGAGTGACCGGCTTCTCCCAAATTTAGTGGTGAGCACAACTTTGCCTTTCTTGCTACAGTCTGTTTTGTAGATTTTGATGTGAAATGATACAAGCCGTGAAAAATGCTGTAGAACAGTGCTGTCCAACTTCTGTTGTACCGAGGGCCGGAATTTTTCCGACCTACGTGGTGGAGGGCCGATAATGGAAGCCAGTTTGGCCACTCCCCTTTTTGAAACCGCACCCACTTGAAACCACACCCATGTTATCACATGACCATACCCATATTAATTGTTGTAGTACAGCAAAACCATGCCATACTCTGCCTGCCCTACCCTGCCTGTGTGTGCCATACTCTGCCTTCCCTACCCTGCCTGTGTGTGCCATACTCTGCCTTCCCTACCCTGCCTGTGTGTGCCATACTCTACCTTCCCTACCCTGCCTGTGTGCCATACTTTCACTGTGTGTCCCATTCTTGGCTGGTTTGTACCATACTTGGCCTGTGTGTGCCATACTCTGCCTGCCCTACCCTGCCTGTGTGTGCCATACTCTGCCTTTCCTACCCTGCCTGTGTGTGCCATACTCTGCCTGCCCTACCCTGCCTGTGTGTGCCATACTCTGCCTTCCCTACTCTGCCTGCCCTACCCTGCCTGTGTGTGCCATACTCTGCCTTCCCTACCCTGCCTGCATGTGCCATACTTTCACTGTGTTTGCCATTCTTGGCTGGTTTGTGCCATACTTGGCCTGTGTGTGCCATACTCTGCCTGTGTGTGCCATACTCTGCCTTCCCTACCCTGCCTGTGTGTGCCATACTCTTCTTGCCCTATGATGCCTGTGTGTATGACACACACAGGCAGCATACAGTGACACAATGCTGGCACTGCTCCTACAGTCTGCACAATAACTATATATTAAAAAACTTTTTAATTGAAGTACCACCTCAGTATATGTTCTTTTTGTAGTGTGCAGGGATTATTTGTGGGTTTCTACTGCTCCTGAGGTGTGAACAGGGGAACAATATGGGTGATTACAGCCTGAGCCTGAGGTGTGAACACTGCAGGGGGTGAACAATGCAGAGATTAAAAGGTGTGAACAACACAGGGGATTACATGTTTAAACAATACAGGGGGATTACAGCCTGAATCTGAGGTGAGAACCATGCAGGGGGGCCAGTTAATCTCAGTACTGATACCATTTAAAGCTTACACAAGAGTAAGCCATCAAAGCAGCCAGACAGGTGGGGGGCCACACAGAGGGGGGTTGCGGGCCGCATGCCCAGTTGGACAGCACTGCTGTAGAATGTGTATGTAAGATGAGGAGCAAAATGAAGAGGCTCATCATTCCACTGTCAGTTTGGCACCCTATAGGACTTGAGTGAAGTCTGTTTTAGCTTTTTAAAGTAGAGGTAGAATGCCTATGCAGAAGCCCAAAACATAATGTATATTTATATGTGCTGCAATGAAGAAAACATTTAAATAACAGCTGCTCATTCTCATATATATATACTCATTCTCATATATTCTCTCATATAAAAGTTACTCCTATGTTAATTCTGCCTTCTGTAGTTTATGTGGGGCCTGTGTGACTTGTAGAGCTCTGGAATAAACATGGAAGCTTATTTGTGCTGTGTCTTTTTTTTACCTCTTGTGCACTTGTTTTACTAGTATTTTATAGGGCCATTTACCATTTACTAGTATATTTACTAGTATACATAGGGCCATTTACCATTTACTAGTATATTTACTAGTATATATAGGGATATTTAGTAGTATATTTACTAGTATGGACATTTAGTATTATATTTACTAGTATATCTACTAGTATACATAGGGCCATTTATCATTTACTAGTATATTTGCTAGTATATATAGGGACATTTACTAGTATATATAGGGACATTTACTAGTGTATTTATTAGTATATATAGGGCCATTTACCATTTACTAGTATATTTAATAGTATATATGGGGTCATTTACTATTGCCATGGTTACAAGTACCTGAGCCCCAAGGGGCACAAAATTGCGGCCCTTAGTCCCACAGCATAGGGAGTCATGTACTTAATGCTGACAATAGGCATATGGCAAGTATGGGGCTCCCTAGCACCTTGGCTTCCTATGGGCTCACAAGTCTGAATGACACACAAGCAAGGGCCATTCCAGTGGATCCCACAGAGCCACCCACCTACCACCCACTCTGCTGGCAGTGCTGTATACAAAGAGAAATGCAACTCTTTGTGCTCTATTCTATGACACCCAATCACATGCCTGTGGACACTGCAAGCCAATAGCAAATAGCAGGTAGCCCAGCACCTCGGCCCAGCATTAATAATGGAGGCCCCATGTGTAATAAAACCGTATTCTATATTCTAGCATTCTATTCAAATCATAAAAAAGGGGCCAGCATGGTAACTGTAAATATACATCTCCTTGAAAAATTCATACAAACGCTCTCCTTAGACAATGAGCCGACCTTCATATCATCAGCATAACATATACAATTACTCATTACTGTCAAGCTGCTCACTGTAATTTCTAAAGTACACACTAAATGAAAGAAATTGCTGCTCGTGAGGCTGATTTTCAATGCCTTTATTTGCTAAATGGGCAGAACAGTTCCAGGCATACATTTTTCTAATTTCCATACCCCAGAATTAATTCCAGTAAATTATTTAGAGGGGCTATTATTCTGCTTCTTAATATTCAGGATTAATGTGCACTGATTTGCTTTTGTAAAGTGGAGGTAAATACCAGCTGGATAGCATATTCCTTTATTTCCCTGCATCCAACTTTGTGCTCCAATATATTCTCAGGGAATCAATCAAAGCTTGCCCCATTCTCTATACAGGGACCACACTTGGCTGATGCTTTATCAATTTCTGTCTGTTTCTAAAGGAAATTGGAAAGTTTTGCCTGATGATGTCTGGCTGTCAAATTAGCATTATGTAAGCAGAGAGACAATAGGGGCCATTTACTTTACTCTACCATACTGCAGTTGAGCTCGGCTGCAGTTAGTTGCGAGCGAAATTCCATTAATTAAATGTACATGGATGTGTTTTTTTTTAATTTCCTTATACAGGTATGGGATCTATTATCCCGAATGCTTGGAACCTGGGGTTTTCCGGATAAGGGATCTTTCCGTAATTTGGATCTCCATAAGTCTGCTAAAAATCATTTAAATATTGAATAAACCCAATAGTCTTGTTTTGCCTCCAATAAGGATTAATTATATCTTAGTTGGGATCAAGTACAGGTACTGTTTTATTATTACAGAGAAAAGGGAATCATTTAACCATTAAATAAACCCAATAGGGCTGTTCTGCCCCCAATAAGGGGTAATTATATCTTAGTTGGGATCAAGTACAGGTACTGTTTTATTATTACAGAGAAAAGGGAATCATTTAACCATTAAATAAACCCAATAGGGCTGTTCTGCCCCAATAAGGGGTAATTATATCTTAGTTGGGATCAAGTACAGGTACTGTTTTATTATTACAGAGAAAAGGGAATCATTTAACCATGAAATAAACCCAATAGGGCTGTTCTGCCCCCAATAAGGGGTAATTATATCTTAGTTGGGATCAAGTACAAGGTACTGTTTTATTATTACAGAGAAAAGGGAATCACTTAACCATTAAATAAACCCAATAGGGCTGTTCTGCCCCCAATAAGGGGTAATTATATCTTAGTTGGGATCAAGTACAGGTACTGTTTTATTATTACAGGGAAAAAGGAAATTATTTTTTAAAAATTAGAATTATTTGCTTATAATGGAGTCTATGGGAGATGGCCTTTCCGTAATTCGGAACTTTCTGGATAAGAGATCCAATACCTGTATTTACTCGGCACCATTTCCTGCCTCCTTTTCCAAATGAAGTGCCTTTGCGCCTATAGATGCAGGCCGCTGTAGGAACGTGCCACCTCTGAAACCAGCTGGTAGCTATCAGGATCCCATAGAGGCCTGTGTCAATTGCAGATCCACAAAAAATTTTACAACAGACAACAGAAATTATGTCAACTGGACATTGGGCACTATTTTGTAAAAAATAACCACAAAAAACACTACACTATGGGTTAAAAAATTATGGCGTTCCATGAAACCACGGAAAGATCTGTGAAATAGTAAAATTTCACAGAAATGCATTAGAGTCAAGGGGGAATGTGAAATTACCTTGCAGTTTACTCGGTTTTAGCTCTGCAATTGCAAATACATGATCTACCTTGTTGGAGAAGCTCCATAGACAGGGGAAGGGCTCCTATTGGTTAATATAGAAAGTGCATAATTATAGGGGTTTTTTTCTAGCTCAACAGCTGGCGAAAATGCACATTTTGGCTCAAACTTTTTGCTCCTCCCTATCCCTAACATTTGTTTCAGGCTCATTGCATTCCCAATCTTAAGGTGGCCACTATACACGATAAGATTTGCTTGTTTGGCGAGCAAATCTTTCACCCACTATGTCCATCCTGAGCTAATGCAATCATTTGGTTCTAGGGTCAAATGTTCACATTGCAGTGACGGGGATAGGAAATGTTGGAGCGAGGGCCACATCAATGAATCAATGCAGTCCCCCATCAGATGAAAAATTTTTGAAAAGTGTTTGGTTAGAATTAATTATGTTTTGTTTCTGACATAAAGCAATTACAAGCTAAAGGTAGAAATCTGTCACACTTAGATCATTGTTTTCGGCATCTTCCCTAAGCAGCGGTTTACATTTTTTGGTTGAACTTGAGCACAATTTCCACTCCCCCTTCTGTGACTGACAGTTTTTCCAATAGCTGGATGGGCACAGGAGGGATGAAATTCCCAGTGGCTGTATAACACTTCAACAATCCCAAAACCCACTGTTAATAAAGTGTAGGTTCCCTGTATTTATTCATCTTGCACCAAATGATATAGCTTCTTACTGTAACTGGCAAGTTCTTGTTTCCTTTCCATTTTATTTGAATTTGCAGAATACAGATTGGCACTGTTGGCAGTTATTTTTACAGAAAATGAAAATTAATTCAGGTGTTTTTCCCTGACACTTCAAAACATTTGCATAGAATAATACACTCTAGCTTACAATTTATTGTACTTAGGGGTGTGGGTGGAAGGGGGGATGTTAAAGATGTAACTAAAGGAAAAGACCAAGTTACGTTGCTGAGTTTGAATTCCATTTAGCTTAAGAACTTTTAAATCCTGCAAAAAGTACTTCCGCAAAAAATATTCTAGGGTGCATCCCTAGAATAAAGTAACATTTTAGCCACTCATTCCTAAAGTATTTCTTTCTGCAGTGTTGTTTCATGAAGTGAACGCTTAACAATTAAAATAAATGGAATATATGGTTGCCACCTCTTTAGAAAAAAACCAACTGCCTTCCTATCTGTTACCTATCCATTACTAATATTGCCATCAAAGATCTTTAAAATAAACACCAGCCAAGTGGCAACCCTACTTGAGCCTAAGGGATATAAATGGCACAAAAAGATCTTGTACTGTATAATGAATCCTCTGCTGATAAACACACATGAATTCACATAGGGGATATCCTTAAATTCTGCTTGTGTTGGGCCTGTATCACATTGTTTACCTCATGCTAATTTTTGCTGTATTTTATGGGAAACTTGGGAATGTTTCCACTGAACCAAGAAGTATGAAATATTCTCAGTTCATGTAACACTATCGCAACTGATAAAGATACATTTCCAAAACGTTTACTTATTATGTAAGTTATAAATCAAAGTGATGCTATGGTTAAACGATAAGACGTAGAAATAAACATTGTATTTTAGCTTTTTCCCACACAATCTCCAGTTAAACTAAACATTAGAGAAGGTTCTGGTATTTGTTTAAATTCAGAACTTTATTATCTGTGTTCACAAACAGTGCCTGAGACAAAACAGTGGGTTCTTGTGGTTACCCTCAGGTTTTCTGCGCCATTCAAAACATCACTGTTGTTTTAATTCCAGTTCATGTGACCAAAGAGGGACACAGGGTAAATCCTTATTATTGTTAATACACTTGCTCTAAATGAACTTATAGATGCGTTGAGCTGTATTTTCCCCACAGGCCAGATAAAATAGACCGGAGGAATTCTAGTTAACATGAATATGAAGACAGAGAAAATCAGTCATGACTTTACTGTCCAGTGTAAGTATCAGAGATGGGGATATTGTGAGCCAATCTGAAACAATAATTGTGCCTGAAAACTTCAGAAAAGTGGAATTATTTCATATAATTTCTCAGGCCTGATTCTCTGTGTATCATAGATATCTGCTAGACGTACAGCTTTTGGATTTGCAGCCATGAATACAAATATCTTCTGTTCCAATGCCGCACCTTCACAGTGCCACCAGCTGGTGCTTGAGTTTCTGGGCACAACTTGTAGCCCAGAAAAAGAAAACTCTTATTCATTCTCAGGATTTTGGCACAGTGTGGGCCTTCATCCGAGAATAAGGGAAATATTTATGCTCCCATATTATGCGAATAAACACAAATATGCAGATATATGAGATAAAAAACATTTGTCAGTATGGAAAATATGCTCTACAACAGGAGACCTCAAACTACAGCCCATGGACCAGATATGGCCCCTATTTACCCAGCCCCCGTCCTCACCCCTGGCCACTACCTGTGGTCCTCGACCCCAGCGAGTCACGTCACCGCGTCCCGTAATTTTGAAACATGGGTTAAAATAGGTCACTCCCCTGGTCCACCATAATTACACCTTTACATGCTCTGCCCATTTTCTTGAAGTCCCACCCATGATCCAGGATTATCCTGCAAAAATAGGACAGCTGGGATAAAGTTTTCCATTCCATTCACAATTTTCAGCTTGGAGCTCCAGTTATATGAATGGGTAATCACATACAGGGGATAAATATCAAACTTAAATAATCAACACCTAGGCCCTAGCCTATGTGTATTCATGTCACACACGGTGCCAGCAGGGTCCTGGGTTGAGGGCTGAAGGGAAGCACCCTGCCACTGGAATGTCCTGGGTTCCAACGAGCAGAGAAAAATGATTTCTAGGCTTCCAAGACCAAGATAATCCAGCATGGGTAGTATGGGTCTCATGGTGTGAAGATGTGTTGATATGTTTTCTTTAAGAGGTAGGCACAACACTGGCACAACCATGTATCTGAGCAAAAATGCACCAAAAGAGATGCATACTATGAAAGTCTCCCATGAATTCTGTGAACATACTTCTTTGGTCAGCTATATTTTTAACCTGAAGAAGGGCTAAAATGAATCAAATTTTGCTTAATGCATAATTGTGGGCTCATATTTTCAGTTAAATAGCATCTACTACTCATTCTGAAAAATCTTTTTGCAGCTGATGGCATTACCAAAGTAGCTCAATATTTGGGCAGGAAAAAAATCAAAAATACAACTTGAAAACTCATACAAGCTGGCATACACAGGGAGCACTGGTGTCAGCATATCTTTGAGAAAAATACTGACTATTCCCTTGTGTATTTCTGTATACATATTACTCAGGCTACTCACAGGCTGCTAAAAGTTGCCACCTTGGCCCCTACAGACGGCTCTCAATTCAGAAATAAAGGTAGGAAGGATTGGGCAGTTCTGAGGACTACAATCTGGAAGTACAAGCAGCCTTTTGACATAAGTACCTTTAATTGCAAGTAGATGCAACTGACTGCAGGGAAATTTGTGTGACTGTAACTGCACTAGAGGCTGTAAATGTAGTTTATAGTGCATTATTTGGATGGCTTTCTGTGTATTGGCTCCGCTGCCTCAGAATGGCATGTGTTCACTCTGGAAGTCATGAAGGAAGGGGCAGAGGACTTTGGGGTACTGCTAGCCCCAGAAAAATGGTGGTTACCTGCATGAGCCTTGTCCTGAACATAGGCACCATGGCTGGTTTGACATTACTACTGGAGGATATGTTGTGTAACCTGTTAGATTAGGTTAGATTAACTTCAGACACCCCCAAAAACACCACCGCCCCAAATAACTATTCGCTGCCACCATCTATCCTTAACAGGTGATAGAAACCTAATCTAAATATTTCCCTGCTATCTACAACAGGTACAGGTATGGGACCCATTATCCAGAATGCTCGGGACCTGGGGTTTTCCGGATAAGGGGTCTTTCCGTAATTCGGATCTCTTACCTTAAGTCTGCTAATAAAATTATAACTAATTGTGATTAAACCCAACAGGATTGTTTAGGCTCCAGAAAGGATTAATTATATCTTAGTTGGGATCAAGTACAAGCTACTGTTTTATTATGAGAGAAAAATTTAATAATTTTTAAAAATGTGAATTATTGGTTAAAATGGAGTCTATGGCCTTTCCGTAATTCGGAACTTTCTGGATAATGGGTTTCCAGATAAGGGGCCAGATACCTGTAAACAGTGCATTTACAAAGATATTACAAAAAGAGACACACATTACACTGCAAACAGTAAATAAAATAAAAGGGAATAAAACACAGAGAAACCCTATGTACGTTACTAAGTTAGGAATTTCCTTTGTGTCCTCCTGAGGCAAGAGTTTGGAAACCTGGGCACACACCCCCAACAGAATTGGACCTCAGGTATGAGCTGTAGTAAGAGGGCCTTTTGCCCTTTTATCCCTTGCTGGGACCCTTCGTCATTACCGTATGCATGAGGGGGGAGTGCCCAGGAACTTGTCGCTTATAACCCCCTGTAGAGGGCTGCAATTCTCAGGCCAGTTTCTGTCATATAATATTGGCACTTGCCAGTATCCAATATTATTATGAAAATATGGGCTTGCTGTAATCCATATGTGGGCGATCAGAATGATACCAAACATGAGGGGTGTCTCCTGTTCCAGTCCCCCAGAAACTATCCCTTTAAACTGGTGGGTATAGGCTGTCCTTGTTTGGTATCATTGGGAAGCATGGGACCTCCTCATAACCAATATGTGATTCATTAGGATGTGAACCCTAAAGCAAAAGGGATATGGATCCCTTTTTATAATCCATATTTTCTCATAGCTGCACCCCCTGCAGTTCTTAGGTCCACAATTCCCTTTCTTTGATCAACAGATCAAAGAAACCAATTGCCCCAGCTTCCCCGCCCAGATGGTCTGGCTCCGAATTGTCTTCTAACCCAGATAAGTGTATCACCTTCCCACAGTCCCTTGTTGCATATTTAATGAATTAAGGGTCTCTTGTGGACCCAAAGCCAAATGTTGCCAGGTTTAACCCTAGACATGCCAGAGAAATACTGTTTTGGCATGACACCTTTGAAAGTTTATGGGCAAGAAGAAGGCTATGACGTGGGTAATTCAGTCATTACTTGGCAAGATTCATTTTAATGGGGAGGGTGTTTTTCTTACATCTGGAGCAGTTTTGCAGCAGAAACATGAGATTGGGAGGAAAGGTGCAGATTATCTGGTTGCTGCTAATAAGGAACAATGAACCGCTTTTATCATTGGAGACGGTGTCAGAATGTAGCTGAGCACTTTTGTAAACATCAGTATTATTAAGGAAATACAGATGGACAAGAAATAGAAGGTTGTCTTTTTATTGTTTTATTTTTTTTATAATTATTTACACAATTCTCTATATTTACAAGTGCCTGATGCAGGCAAAGACAAATCAATCTATAGGCTAGTAAATTAACAGTATCTCTAGGCCGGGGTCATGGGTCAGGGTCCAACTCGGCTTTGCAGACCCATGCAGGGCTCTAGTTTACGTAAGTTGTCTTCATATTTTGTTGAATACGTAGGTCCCATTAAATTTGCTTTTCTAAAATTTGTATTATGTCTCTATAACTCTGTAGGTTAGACTTTCCTTCTCTTTTTTGAGGGACTGTCTTCAGGGTCTGAAATTTTGATAAATTTTCCTCCACATTTGCGCTTGTGTGCCTTGGTAGAAGGAGGACGGTTCATAATTCTTCTTTCTATTTCTCCACAGGGGCCATTGCACTGCCACCAATGGCGCTTCAGTAAATCATATTCTTCCTCGTAATCAGGGTAGGCCTATAAAATAATGAGAAAAATGCAAATGGAATCATTTTTAATACAAATGGAATTAACAGATTGCTTCTAATATGGCAAAATAAGTGTTTAACCTCTTACCGTAATATTTGCACCAGTCAGTTTATTAATACGCCTCTTATGGTAGTGAAAGGTCGGTCCATGCTCCCAATCTTTTCTACCATTGGTAAGCTGATATACATGTATCATTTCATGCAGGAGGATCTGTAGAGTAAAGAAAAATTCAGTTACATGAATATTATTACTAGTTTATAATATAAGTACATTGACAGCCTTTAACGTGTTGCTAAAATCTTGTTTCTTTTAATCTAATTACTATAAATTAACACTGATATATCTATATAACAAATATACCCTACAGAATAAAGGAAAAGAAAGCAAAAGACTTACTTCCACTGTAGTACTCCTTGGCCTTAAATCAAGAAGAGGCTTATATAAGCGAACTATGTACTTTCCGGTAGTGGTCCGCTTGGTGATCCCAGAACCTCTGCAAAACAATATGTGAATCTTTAACATTTCGTATTCTTTTGCCTTTACTGTACAAGATAAGCACATGATTCTTCTACTGTTAATTATACTTATTTTCTTAAATTGTATTACTATATTTATCATTAAATGCACCATATACTATATCAGTCAATCTACCAGTAACGGCGAGGTGTAAAATTACAAAGTTTAGTTCATAACTTACTTAGTGACTCTGTTGCTCCATTTAAGGTCAACTTCAGGCAATTTCCCTTTAAAGAATTTGACATTAAATTCCTTATATAGGGCGTGAATATCTGGTTTTGGATCCAGAACCTCCCATTGTGGATCTACAACTGAGAGCTCTTTAGGCTTCTGATAAGGCTTTCTATTAGAGTGATTTCTATATCTTGGTTTAGCTCGAACTTTTGTGATTAAATTTTTTGTATTAAATGTAGATAAGTCCATATTGATAGATGTAAGTAAGTTGATATTTCTAGATGTAAGTAAGTTAATATTGCTAGATGTCTCTTCGAAGTGCAGATGAAGAGTGACAGTCTAACAGCTGCTGCTTCTAATAACACTGCTGATAAGAGCTGCATTGTGATGTCATCACCTTATTGAGAAGCAGCAATCAGTGTCCTCCCTGATCCTTTGTGATGTCATAGGCCGGTTAGCTAGAGAAGTAATTGCATTGACTGCAGCGCTACAACTTTAATTGTTATAAGGAAATCCATAGATAAAATAAAACAAATTGTGGTTTTAGGTAGAATGCATAGTGGGTTGTGATGATGGTATTTTGCTTTGCAGAAAAATTCTCGAATCTTTGAAAACATTCCCGAAAATCTGCAAAACAGTGAAAATGGCATGCGTAAAAAAAAAAATCTTGTGCGCATCATTGTTTTTGACGCATGGGCCAAAAAATTGTTGCGTGTCTATTTTTTTTTAAACGCACTCAACAATTATTTTTGATGTGCATTATTTCTCTACTCTTCCCGCTGTGACATTTTGAGCCCGTGAAAAAATACGCCAATGGCAAAAAGCGGAAATTCACCGCAAATTCAATGCCTGCCAATAAGTTTCGCTCATCACTGATAGTGGGGACAAACTGACAAGGGTGCAGTTACCTGACAACAGAAGCTTTAAAATTAAACACTTTAAAAGTGTTACATATTAAACCTGATCGATTGTGTTGTATATATGGTATATTGGTACATTTTGACTGGGCTTTACAATTCGCAGGCTTATACATTTATGCCAGTAATACGTTGGGATTTGTAATTAACTGCCTCCTAGCTGGTTAGTTGGCACCTTTCTTTAATATGCTTATTACTACAGAGGCAATAGCTCTCCTGGCTAGCATAGCAGAACTGGATTTAATGCATTTAAAGGGTCGTGGCAGACAGTGAATTAGTCACCCGCGACAAATCTCCCTGAAATGCCATCCCACCAGCTAGAATGAAAATCTCCGGTGGGATGGCATACGCGGAGCTGCGATTTGCCTTAAGAGGAAAATCAGTGATTTCACCGCCGTCTATGTCATCCCACCGGCGATTTACATTCTAGCCGGTGGGATGGCATTTCGGGGAGATTAGTCGCCCGCAACAAGGGAGATTTGTCATGCGGCGACTAATCTCCCCGTCTGCCACAGCCCTTAGGTGTAAGACCAGCTTTAGTTGTGGGTATGTCCACAACTCTCTATACTCTATATTGAATTGCTCTGTGAGTTTATTATCTGTGCAAGTGAGAAAAAATCTGTGCAAGTGAGATCTCGGCCTTTTGGCTAAGATCAAGTGTAGTATCTGTTCTTATCAGTTTCAGATCAGATAATTGCTACTTGTGACGAAGCGGGGGGCATGATGAAAGCGGAGAAGCTGTGCTCCCTTTTGGGAAGGGCTGCCGACCTTTTTGTCGGGGGCTTTGCACATGCTTATTATGCCTAATCATGCTCTACATTTTTATTTTTCGAAACTGCACCAGCTGCCAGCTGGGGCCTGAACAAAGAGACTAATGGCATTGCACCCGCACACTTCCGCACCCTTTTTGTGTTGGATTTGAGCACCCGGATAGGTGTCCTAGTCCTCGTGGCTAGGCCCTAGGCCCTGACTTGGTGGTCCCCGCCCTAGCTTCGGCGAAGGTGGGTCTGCCCGCACATGCTGTCTTCGGGCACATGGGCATCGAACGAGAGTACCTTGCCCTAAGGGTAAGGCGCTCGGATGATACAATATCATCTGTGCAAGTGAGATGAGTTTGCACAAGACATCACATGACGGTTCCCACTTGCCAGACACTTATAGATAGTGGTTTGTGTATTTAGACTTTCCCTTCATTACATATTAACCAAAGGCTAATTATAGTTCTGATTATATATTAGCTCAACCTACTTATTGGGTCTGTTATGTCTAGTATCACAGGTGGCCATATCTTAACAGCAGGCACTTTAACACAATCTGATTGTTTCACTTCTGATAATAAGGTTGTGGTTAAACTTTTTCTGTTTCAGCGGTTCCTGAAATAACCTGTTGATTAGCAAATCAGCAAAGCCGGAGCCATTTATAAAGCAAACACTACCTGGCCTTGTAATGTGCTTAGCCGGGGAAGCTTATCATTTAATTCCAATTATTTTTACATTGTTTTTTTTCTGTTGAGCTGAAGCTTTCTGAAATGTCACAGCAGGTTAATAAATCTCACCATATTTGTTTTCTGACCCTTCTCACACTGAAAGGCAGTATATTGCATTAGGATACTATTAAGAGTTGAGGTGCACCGATGGACAGAATCTGCACAGGGAAGAAACGCTAGTAATTGAAGCCAGTGACGCAAGGGATTGACGTCCAGTGTATCTGGGATATAGATTTTTTCTAACTGCCTAAGGTTGCTGGATTAATAGAGTGCGCCTACCTTTCTAGTATATTCAAGTATTATGTGTGTTTACATATATAGGGATGTGGCTCATTTTCTCCATGCTGTAAGTTCTGTATAAACACCTGTAACCCTTTCTTGGCATAAAACAATTATATTAGCTACTCCCGGGTTGAGCACTGTTACATTGGTGACCCCCTTTCTCAGAGTATTGATTGCAGAAAGGGATTATTTTGTTCATCTACAAATTATGTGCTATAAATGAAGAACTTTGGTCGCCAGTGGCATGTAACCATCTAATATGTTTATTTAACACAGTGTAATGTGCTCACTCAGTACAAAGCTCCATATGAGGCAGTTGAAAGCTCTAGAGACAATCAATATAAATATGCACTGGTACCACATAGGAGATGGGTCTTTTTAGGTTTAAATTAACCTTTGTAGAATACCTGCCAGTAGTCCAGATCACCTCCAGTAACTAAAACTAAACTTGTGCTCTGTCCCACTGGGTATCCCATAGCTTTTCGGCAAGGTATCACCTGGGAGAACAACCATCAGTCTATCAATCATCAGTGGAGCCAAGCGCTGCACTTTATACAGTTTCCTAACTATCTTACATCTCTGAGATGGACTATTACAAAGATCTTGCTGACAATTGTTTTATCCTTGACTCGTGCAAGCCCCATAGACCCCTCTCTCTCTCATGAGAAGATTTTACATGTATTAACTTTAATATATTATGAATTTTGACATAGGATAAGCAAGTGTAACATAGCACTGTAAGTTCCAGTAAATGTTGTAAAAAGCTGCAATCCCACTATAATAAGCTTGCAGTTGGTTTTAACTTGAATTTGACAGTTGGAGTTACATAGTTAAGTTGGGTTGAAAAGTAACCAAAGTCCATCAAGTACAACCCTTCCAACTGAACCCCCAGTGCACAGATATACACATACTTATACCGAACTATCTATAAACTCTCATATAAAAAATTATATATACCAATGCCTATACCAACTAAGATCTTTAGATCTCAAGATCCCAATAGCCTTGGATCAAGCCTTGCTTTTTAAGAAATCATTCAAGCCCCTCTTTAATGGCATTAATAGAATCTGCCATCCCAACATCACCTGGCAGGGCATTCCCCAACCTCACTGCCCTCACCATGAAGAACCATTTCCACTGCTTCAAATGAAAATTCTGTTCCTCTAATCTAAAGGGGGGCATCTGGTGCACTGATCTTTTCTATAGAAGAAAAGATCCCCCACTATCTGTCCATATCCTTTTTTAAGGACAGGAGCCCAAAACTGCACTGCATACTCAAGGTGAGGCCTTGTCAGAAACCTATAAAGGGCAAAATTATATTTTCATCCCTTAAATTAATGTCTAGTGTTATACAGCGTGTTATCCACAAAATCCCCCAAATACTTCTCAATTTAGGATTCCCCAACAAACTACCATTTAGTGTAGAACTTGCATTTATATCTACCAAAGTGCATTTGCATCCTGCATGGAACTTATAGCTTTCACATTTGCGAATCCATATCCCCCCTGAGAGTGCATGTGCATTCGTGCGTTCATTTAAACTTACATAGGGAGCAGTGGGGAGAGGTCCCCATTGCTCCATTTGTGAGCAAAGTTTGAGGGCAGCCTCGCCACAAATCCGGACCTGTCTGAGTAGTTACAATGTGCCACTGTGATTGGATTAGTGGAAGAGTTCATATGCTGAGGACCCTATGCAGTTGACCCTTCAGTTGAACTGAAGAAGCTGCTCATTTTCATTACTTAGCAAGTCCAGTTGCTTTAGATTTACTTATACTAGATATTTCTTGGGTGTAGTATACCAATAGTTATCTGAGATATCTGTTTAAGAAAATCTTTCTGGTGATTCTGACCATGTTCTAATTTTTAGAAAGATATATAGCATGTGACCCCCCCCAATCTTGTAGGTAATGATGACAACTATATGTTTTAGTTTTCACTCTGGGATAAGAATGAACATTATCTTTATAAATGTGCCCTTTACTGGGGATCCTCATAGATCTGCTAAGGTCCCTGTGGGTGGACATGTCTTAACGGCCCCTCTTAGGGGCTGATTTATCAAAGTGTAAAATTAGAGCTCACAGTAAACTTCCACCACTCTATTTTGTACATTTCTGTAGGATTTTTAGAGGCATATTTATCAAATGGTGAACGTAAACTTTCACCCATTAATAAATGAATCAATTCCAAGTAATTAGAGAGTGGGGGGATTTTACAGTAGTGAGCTCTGATATTGATAACTAATGCTTGCATCTTTTCTCAGTCGTTTTGTATTATGTAATGCTCCCCAACCTGTCCCCCGATATCTGACACACTGAGACCTACCCAGACTCTGATGTAGATTTGGTATAATTTCTTTCAAATGATTTTGCAATAAACTAATAGATTTGTAAATGTAAATATCTAAAACCCCCCAAATACTGAATATTTATCTTGTGGAGTCATAAAACTGACATTTCATCCCTCCCTTTCCCTGACAATACTGATTCTCTTGCCAAAACTCAATACCTCGCCCCCCCCCCCCACTTCCCCCGCTCAAATTCTTCCCTATTTTTATATACCGCGCCATGATCCACAGGCACACAAAGCAAAGAGATGCAATTCATTATTCTAATCTGTCTTGATTTATATTGCCAAAGGCAGCAGATCATGATTATATAATTTATGCATCATTAAAATGTGCCGCACTCATACTTGTCAAAGCAAAGAGTCTGACATCTCACTTAACAGGCTCATGCCTCATTCTCACCCTGTTACAGCTCTTGGCTCGAGGTGCGGTTATTTTTAACCATTTCACAACTGTAAGAACCATATTACCCACAACTGACAAAAATATTAGCATTTACATAATCACACTCCAGTAATAAATACCACTGTTGTGTTCCTTCCTCATATATATATATATATATATATATATATATATATATATATGTCAAATTCTTTTTGCCAGTAGATATCTGTATAATACAATTTGCTCCATAGTCTCATGCAATGACTTTTGTTGTATCTAACTGAGCAGCCCACGGGTTTAATATTGGTATATGGACATAAAGCAGTTCAATCAGAAACTACCAAATCTGTATAGCATTGGAACTAGATATTTGTATTCTGCTGCATATTAACCCAGCACACTCATCCTATAGAGGGCAACCTTGCTATTTTCTATTGCTATATACAGGTCCTGCTTATCTTGGTCACACTAAACTGATACACTTTTGTTTTGCATAAAAACCTGGTGTTGCTTGTCTTTTTGAATGCTGTATCTAAAGAGGCATATTTTATTGCATAGTTACATTTTTGGAGTTCTTCTCTCAAACACAGTATAAACTGTACTGTATTATTAAAAAACAAAACATGCAGTTTTTTAAAGTGAATCCCAATACTTTTGCCATGTAGTGTGTCTGGATACTTTTGGCAGTTTAGCATACTATTAGATTTACAAATACATACTTTTTTTTGTAAAACAAATTCAATTTCACTGTTTTATTTTGACCAGTGCAGAAGGACAGAAGTGCTCAAAATAAGGTGGGCCACAGTCTATGAATGTTGCATAAATCTTCCTAATGTTGACCCTGAAATTAACATCTCCATTTGTATTAATAGAATTAATCTCTGAAGCCCACTTTCCTTTCAATACTTTATACATGAATTCACCCCAACCCTATAATATAACGCATTACATTTTTTATCTCCATTTTTTATCTGACAAATACCAATCTAATGAAATGCTGTCACTGTTGATTAAGTAAAACAAATCAGAGTCTCTCTAGCCAAGTTTAACTACTAAAACTTCAGATTTTCTTGCACGTTTCAGTTCTACCATCAGTGCTAGTGATAAGTGGAACTGGCCTGATGAATAATGCCATTGGCAGTTTAACCCTGTGTTTTTTTCTGATAATATGTTTATTCCTCCAAACAAAATGCAGGGTGAAATTGTCACAGATTTGCAAAAATATCCGCCCCTACGCAGTACTATTTCTTATTACCATATCCATTCATCACATACGGGATAGTTTTTAGTAAGTGCAGGTACAATTGCTGTCTCCTTTTTTCCATTTACACTGGTGCCAGCTGGCGTTATCTTTGGAAATATCCAGTTGGCCGAATAATTATTTTTTTATCATATAAATCCAACTTCCCTGTAGATAAAGTTATGTCCGTGATTTTAATCACGTTCAATTCTAAAATGACACGGCTGCGAGATTTATGTCCTGTAAAATATCCATGCACGTTATTAGACTGCGTTCACTATGGGTAATTACCTTACAGTGTTTTATTTTTATTTATGGGCACCGAGGTCCCTTTATATCATCATGGATCTTCCTGTTTTTGGTCTGATTTTATATTTATATTGAACGCTTGATGCATTGTCCTGAAATTGTTTCCTGGAAAGGAAGTTATGGAAATCATGTTGATATGGTTTAGCATTTACTAATGACTTTACATGGACATTCATTTGGAGATAAGCACGGGAGCCACATGTATGTCCTTTCCTGAACCCGACTGTACTACTGTAGCGTATTGTGACAGTAACTGCAATAGCAGGAACTTTTGGTACATGGAGTGTTGGGATTCCACAACTGTTATATATTGCACTCTGTCCTTCCATCACTTGGCTTCTGGGCAGTACTGAAGGTCAAGGCATTTCCATAGAGGCGTCATGTTATACATCCTACCAGCACCTTATCCTCCAATGCAAGACCAGGTCTCTGCCAGGCCTAGACCCTGGGCTGGCACACTTATTGGAGCAGTGTTTGTTCACTTTGCACTTATTATGGGCACAGGTTTTATAACTCCCCACTATGGGGGACATGGGTGCTGTGTGAGGCAGGGTGGCATCGTTATGACCTGAGCCTCATTAAGCCATTGTTTCATCAAACACGATTCCTGCAACTGATGTACAGTAGTTAGTGGGATTAAAAGCAAGTTTATATGACTGTTTCTGTCATATGACTGTAATTATCTGAGTAATTACTGCTAGTCTTTCATGCTCAATGAAACTTGTGTGAATGACTTTCTCTTTAAATTACACTTTCCATTTAAGCCTTCTTTTATTATGTATGTGTGAAAGGCTTCATAATAAAATCCTGTATGAATAGATCATGCAGTCATTTTCCAATCCCATCATACTGTGCTGCATATATAATCTTCCTTTATAGCACGTTCCTGGCTAAATGGGATTGTGATACAGTCTGAATTAAAACAAAAGCACTGCACACAACAATAAAGCAAATATTAATCAATTTGCGACCCTGATTTACAGCTCTCCTGGATCTTTAGCCTCTTTCGAAAATGTTCTACCTGCCATGGGGGCATTATATAGGCTCAGTGATAGGGTTACCACCCGGACAGTATTTGACCAGCCTAGTGGCCAATATATCTGCTGGTAAATTTGTAAGGGTGCCAACCCTACCTATAATGTCTCCCTTCCCTAATTCTTCTGTTGGCAGCAGGTCAACCCCTTTTATATAGAGGCCAGCCTCTGCCCCTGCCCATCCACCCATTCCCCTGTGTAGCCAGCCAATTCCCCCCTCCAAGTTACGTCGCCGCCTGCCCCCAAAGTAAAGGTCGGTATTAATAGCAAAAAAGGTGGCAACCCTCCTACCCTACTAAGTTTGTTTTATATTTATGTAATAATTCCATTCACAGAGATATATGTTTTAGGGCTACATCCATCTGGAAGGTAGTTATTTATACTTTGTGTATTCCAGTAACATACAGGTTCCCAGGTGTTAGATTTGTTTTAGGACTTATGGCAAAGGGTAGGGAGACCAAGCCTAAAAGGCACTATGGGACTGGGAACCAATGCAGATATACAGATGAATCTGAAAGGACGTGAGATTGCATTTCCTGCTAAAGGTACAGCTCCATGCTACATGGAACTCTGTAGATAACCAAGGGCGAGGCAATAACCTATGTTTGGGGTGCCAAACAGCTTACAGTTCACCCTCCCATTTATAAAGGTACTTTTTAAAGACACATTATACTGAACAGTTATGGGTATGTAACACGGAATAACACTGTGTGACACTGTGGCAGCTAAGGGCACTCCCATGTTTGAGCAAAACCTTGAATAAAAAGTCATGGCTCACTAGTCAGGCATTGCACCATTTTTCCAAGCATTTTGGGAAAACAACAGATGTTTTAGACATTTCGGATGTATTTGGAAAAGCAATATAATGAACACATTAATATTCCATTATACACAGGCTGATAATGCCCCTGGCCCCACCAGTATGGGTAGGCACATTAAATGAGCCTGATGAGTAACTGTTAAGTGTTTTTGTCTATGGTGAACTGTCAGCTATATCAGCTATATATAAGCTGGAGAGAGTGCAGAGACGTGCAACTAAACTGGTAAAGGGGATGGAAGATTTAAGCTATGAGGTTAGACTGTCAGGGTTGGTGTTGTTTTCTCTGGAAAAGAGGTGCTGTAATGGCAGATTCTGTTAATGCCTTTAAGAGGGGCCTGGATGAGTTCTTGATCAATCAGAATATCCAAGGCTATTGTGATACTAATATCTACAGTTAGTATTACTGGTTGTATATATAGTTTATGTATGTGAGTGTATAGATTGGTAGGTGTGGGTTGTGTGTGCTGGGTTTACTTGGATGGGTTGAACTTGATGGACTCTGGTCTTTTTTCAACCCTATGTAACTATGTAACTATCAACAGTTCCTATACAATTATTTGCTGAACTCTAGGTACACCTATTTTTGTGCCAAGCCAGAAGCACCACCAGAGCTTACGTTTTCCACTCATTACCTGAGCAGCCAAGCTAAAACTGGAGTGTTCTTCAAGGGATTCTGTCACAGTGTCGCTGTCATGGTTTTTTACAAAATGCTTCAGTTAATAGAGCTCCTCGAGCAGAATCAAAATTAAAATTCAATTTTCAAAAGAGCAAACAGATTCTTTTATTTTTATTTTTGAAATCTGACATGGGGCTAGCCATATTCTTCATTTCCCAGGTGCCCTCAGCCATGTGACTTGTGCTCTAAAAACCGCATTATCTCTTTACTGCTGTGCTGCAAGTTGGAGTGATATCATCCCTCTGCCTTTCCCCCCAGCAGCCGATCAGCAGAACAATGGGAAGGTAACAAGATAACAGCTCTCTGACAATTGTATTGATGAAAATGCTCCCATGACCCTGGGAGTGGTAGATATGAGAATAGCACTCAATAGTAGAACACACAAGTCTGGCCATGACTCCCCCAGTTACATGGGAGTAGGAGAAACAATAGGTTACCTGAAAGCAGGTCTAATGTGTAGCGCTGGCTCCTTCTGAAAGCTCAGGCACAATGCAGAGATGGCGCCTACACACCAATATTAAATAAAATAGCTAATAATACATTTATTGGTTTAAGAATAAAATGTATATGATAGAATGAATTATTTGCAATATACACAGTGTAATTTAGTAGTAAAAATGACACCATCAGAATCCATTTAAAGTCTGCAACATTTGGTCTAAAATCAAACAATTGTCAGACAATTTGTTCATTTTCATCATCTCAGTTCCATCAGTTTATTATTGCTCAGGGCTGAATACTAGTACTGCTGTACATAGAATGTAACAGGTCTATAGGTCAAAAACAAATGCAACCAGATATATTTTATATCTGGCTGCATGGTTATATTTATATCTCTATAATTCACAATAGATGAATAATTACCTTACAGATCTGATGAAGGCAAACAGCCCTGTGTGGCCTTAGCCATATAGAATTCAAGGTGATAGTTCCCTTTAATTTTTAGGGACCTGTCACTTATAAGGCACCTATCAGTGGAAAATTGTTTCCCCAACTAGAGACAATGCCATTTTGTGAAAATCAGGGGTGCTCCCACCTGGTAGGGGAAAAAATTTCAACCTATAGGTACCCTTTATTATCCCTAGGATTCTGTAAGTTATTCTACAGGAACACCAGGGGAGTCAAAGGCTACAGTCTGTGCGGCATGCTCTTTCTGTAGAAAAGGGGAGCCCTAAGACTGAAAAGAGTGTTTTGTTGGGTTGCAAAATGGGCAAGACGAAGGAATGAATAGGGATTGGGGCATATCATGGGCAGAGTTTTGGCATCTCTGGCATAGCGGGGTGTTGCTAATGGTAGCCCTTATTTTAATAACGACACCAGTGAATCTTATGGGTTGGGACCCAAAATGGAGTCCCCATGCTGTTTATGGTGGGTCATTGCTACAATAACAAATAAGGCGCATAACTGACTTTAAACCAATTTGTTTGGGTCATGAAGCTGAGTCTTAGACTAATTTGGGTCACTTCTGAATAAGGGTAAGTAACCCTGAACCACGTAGAATGTTCAAATTTGGAAGCAATGGCATGAAATGCTTATTCCTTGTAGCTTTATAGCATAAACTCTGCAGAATTATGCTGTACATATTTATGAGGGCACCTTGACTACTGTAAATATGCATACCCTAAAATAGCTCCATGGGTATGACTATGATCTGTAACCTAAAAAGAATAATATCCCAAGCATTTTATGCATCTTACACAGTGCTGACTCAGTATAACTCACCTACCAAGATACTGATCTTAGATAAGTACATCTCTGTTCTCATATCCCCTGTCTAGTGTGTCAGTTGTCTAGAATGTTTTAATTACAGTATATTTTAACCCTCAGTCTGTTTTTTTTATTTGTTTCACTGAGGTCATTTAAGGACTCAGCGTTATGTGTAGCTGCAACTGCAAGCACTGTACTGATTAAATTCAGATGTTGGCATTGTATTTCAGTATCTTTCCTATTTGCTAAATATATAGATGGACCCACAGTGTAAAGATCACTAGCAACAGGCCGGTTTGTTTATTTGGCAGACCACGGTGTGCTGTGTGAGCCCAGAATAGTTTGAAGTCTTTAAAAAAGTACTGAAATTGTCAACTGATTTTTAATTTGGAAGTGGTGACCTTATGTTCTGGTGTATTCTGTTATCAGCAATCACTATGTATTGGACCTCTTTTGTCCGGATCGGAATCAGGCATTGACAGAAGCCCATGAGCAGCCCACATGGGCACCAGGCTAACCTGGGAGAAGTACAGGCAGCTGGGGGAGTGGAGAGAGGCCGGTGAGGTCTAGCGAGGTACCAGGGAGTAAGCATTAGCAGAAGTCAGTCAGGCTGTAGTCAGAGCAGCCAGATTTGGATCGGAGTGGAAAGGCATATTCTAGATATTGTACTTAAAGTGGAACTCCACCTAAACACAACTTGAAAAGTAAACATAATATCAAGCAACTTTGCAATATATATCAATTGAAAAATATGCAACTTTTTCATGATTTTTAATGTAATAATATGGTTTGGAACAGTTCCCTAAGCCTGACCCCTGTTCCCCTGCTGATCTGGCTGACTACTCTGAGACGTAAAAAGAATGTAAGAGTAGTCGCCTGTCTTCGGCCTGCATGCTCTCTGTAAGCATATATATAAACAAATAAATAAACTCATTTATGTATGTGTCATTCTACTATAGCTAAACAAAAATCTAGAATAGAAAAAATGCTAACCTGATAATATCATCCTATTTACATTTGAGGGTAACATATGAAAATTTAAGAGAAGTGACCCTGGAACCTCGGCCACAGGTCAATTTCCAATGAAAATATAAAAATAGGGTAACAAGAATTGTGCTATGAGGCAGAGAATAATGCTCAGAAAAGTGTTTATTGTCCACACAACATGTTTTGAGTCTACTGGCACTTGACAAAGAGCCTGTAGGCTCCCAGCATTTTGTGAGCATTGTGAAACACTTTTCTGAGCATTTTTTTTCTCAGTTATGAATCTCAATTATGAAGAAAGACTGGCCAAGCTGGAGTTGCTTCATTACTTATGAGCACTGAGAAAGGGCTGATAGCGCACAGCAAAATCTACTTACAATTACATTACAGATTTTCCCAGAGGTGGGAGCACACTGATTTCATGTATTGATTATGGTACTCATTGTGTTCTTTCCACCCTTGCCTGTAACATTCGATCATGTCTTGGGGCAAACCCATGGCACAGCCATGTTTTTGTCTATAGAAAACTTCCTTGTGCTTGTTTGTTCCTTACTATGTCTCAATACCACTTACTTCAAGCACAAGACAAAAACATGGCTGTACCATGGGTTTGCCTGTGTCTCCAATTGTAGTGAACCTTTACATGGAAGAAGTAGAAAAGAAAGCCCTGGACACCTTCAAGGGAACAACACCAAGTCATTGGTTCAGATATGTGGATGACACCTGAGTCAAAATTAAAACATGCAAGGTTCCAGCCTTCACCGAACACAAACTCGGTGGACAAAAACATCGGGTTCAAAAGGGAAGATGCGAAAGACCGCAAACTGGCATTTTTGGACTGTGCAATAGTTATCAAAGCATCCAATGCAGAGGCTAAAGAGAAGGAATAGAAACATTTAAAAGGAGTTCTCAAAACTTGCGGCTACCCAGACTGGGCCTTTATCAAAACTAAATCAAAAACAAGCAGAAAGACCAGACCAACAAACAGAAGGGAGGAACACAGCAGGTGAAGCAACATAGTCATCCCATCAGAAACACTTAGGAGAACTCCGAGACAAAAGTTGGTGCACCCTAAAGACCCTACACCAAAGCACATAAAAAGTAATGTGGTCTATGCTGTCCAGTGTAGTAAAGAGTGCTCTGACTTATACATTAGGGAGACAAAACAACCTCTCTGTAAGAGAATGGCCCAACATAGGACAAGACTCAGCAGGAGGTATGAAAGAGGCCATTTATGCCAGCCTGGAAAACCCATCCCTGAATAGAGGAGGGGGCCTGCGACACCGCTTGTCATCAACATACAATGTCGCTTTGACATCCTTACCCCAGCGGTTTCACAACAGTTCACACTTCATGTACTTTGAAGGATTAACACCTGGATCTATGAGAATTATGGTACCATTGTGACTGGATCATACCTTCTTACACCTGTCAGTTTCAGCCAACACCTAACTGAATAAGTTCAATGGAACTCACAAAAGAACCATTATGATTGGATGTCTGTGACTACACTACCCTCAAGGGTTTAAATACCGGGGAATTCCCTACCAGTCATTTGAACTGAAGAAGCCACTCGGATGAGTGGTGAAACATTTTCAAGAAAAAAAACTCAGAAAAGTCCAGTTGTTTTAGACTTAATTCCACTAGATAAAATCAAACTGTTTTTATTCCCTTTGTTGCATAAAAAAAAAGTATATGCCTATTGGCTACAAAAACAGGAGCCTACGCAGCCCTTATTTTTTCTCTTCACAACTGTGTCTTCCTACTCATCTACTTCCCCCTCTCATCTGTTAGAATGTGTGCAGAGTATTTAAGTTTTGCTGTCTTTGGCTGCATTATCTTGTAAAATGGGCTTTGCACATGTGTTTGTGTGTGTCTGCTGCTGAGGTCAAGGCTTGCAAAAGCATTCCATGGATTAATAGAACACGCTGCAGCACTTCCATTTGCAAAAGATGAAGGTGTTTATCAAGGTCAAAGACCAGGCAAAGTTAGATGCCTTCTCTTGCCCTTTCTCAAGCCTGAGGCAATGTGATATTTGGGGTCTTCTCTTGCCCTGTCTCATAACTGAGGCGAGGCATTGTTTGGTGCCTTCTCTTGTCCTTTCTCAAGCCTGAGACCAGGTGACATTTTGGGCCTTCTCTTGCTCTTTCTCAAGGCCTGAAACGCCATCTAGTTTTTGACCGTAATATCACCTTCATCTTTTGCAAGGGTGGCAAGGGTTTAGGCTGCCGAAGTACCCATCCAACAAGGATAATTTAAGGTGGTTGATGATCTTACAAAAATATAAGAACTGCAATAAAATTCTATGTCACAAAGCACATAAACCAAAAGTACAAGTAGTACTAGTATGAGCTAGAGAATTGGGAGTAATTGATGGAAGATGTTGTCTTCTCCACTGATATTTTCTAGAGTTAAGACCTATTACAAGTTGCCTATGCCACACATAGAGAAAAGCGGGCTGCTGCTACTTGTGACTGTTATAGTTTCACAGGTGGTCAATACAAGAGGACCAGTCTTATATGATATCAAAAGGGTGAGCCCTGAGCATTGAGATTGTCTGCACTCCTGAAGTATTATGGTTTTGTCCATTGATAATATAACCCTGTATACTATGCTAACCAGAGACAAGCATATGCCTTATAGCAAATGGTTGCAATTGTTTGTTACTGTAGAATTCCTGCAGCATTCCTTAGCTTGTGTCCCATGTGCCCATAGACAGAGATAAGCAGGGCCCTACACAGCATTTCCAGCCTTGGTGTTTAGAAGAAGGTCATAAGGCCCTGCAGTACAGACAATACTGTATGCATTACTGTGCTTTACTACTTGCTCTAGTGCTATAGACCGTGGGTCTAAAGGATCAGTTTATTATAATAAGCAGAAAGGTTTAGTAGTGCATTAGCAGATCAGAGTCCTAGGTATCTGTGTTGTGGGTTCCCTCTGGGAACTCTGGTTTCCTCCCACATTTATAGCAGGCAGGTTAACTAGTTACCTATAAAACTAATCCTACTGTGTGTTGATGTGATGTGATAGGGACCTTGGATTGTAAACTCCACTGGGGCAGGGATAGATGTGTAATCCCTGAAAAGCTATTTGTAACATGTCAGTACAATAGTATTCAAGAATAATAATAGTAATGAAAAGAAATCACCCTAAGAACTTTTGTCTGTAGACTCTCAAATCCCTACATTTGTGTAGACAAACACATCCACTTGCACATGTATACACATAAGCACCTATACACACAAACTGACCCAGACATCCAAATCACATACACACATATACACACACATGTATACATTCGCCCTCACATACACACATATACACACACATGTATACATTCACCCTCACATACACTACACTCACAAATACACATACCATTAATAAATTAGCGTGTGTTCAGTTAATAAACTAAATTACTAATTTACTTAATAGAAAGTATACATAAACGTCTAAATTAGCTATTAGCAAACCAACATCACCAAAGGTGAATGAGTTAACTTATGCAATTGGTCTAACAGACTTGCAATTGGTCTGATACACACACACAACCATGTAGAAAACTATGATGCCAATGAAGTGCATATGAGGTTGCCCATACATTAAGCTGATTGGCACAGCTGTTATTGTGATAGCGGAGCAGATAGAAAGCAATCCTCCCAGAGCTCTGGCTTCCATTAAACCGTGCCAACTAACACTCCCACTTAAATGGCATCATTTCTTGATAATTGATGAGGCTCCAAAAGAATACTTCATACTTCTGCCATTAAAGTTACATTTTCCAGTAATTAACCCAATCTGTTGGCTCACAAGTAGTGCAAAGTCCATAGGAAGGACACTGACACAAATATAGGGAAACGCATGTGCTTTAATGAGTGGCTTTTGCCAAAGACACCTGATAATAAAGGACATTCCCTCCCAATGGGCCTCCCTGATCGATATCTGGCCAAATATTGGCCAGGTGTTGATTGGACAGATTTGACTTTCCTGTTGGATTGGGGAACCGCAATCATTGATATGGTTCATTGATATGGTCCTCTGTCCGACAGTGCCTATGCCTGTTACGGCAAAACAATCAAATTAGAAGATCTACTCGTTTGGCAACCTTAACAAATGAGCAGATCTCAACGTGTATGGTAACCTGGTAGCTGTCAGTGTCACACTAGACTAGCACTGTGAGTTCCAGATAGGCAACAACAGAATCCATATCATCAGCTGCGATAGACACAACTCAGAGTGTGGCTGCAATTATGCTAGAATGATTGGATAAAAAATATGTGTACCTGAGCACTGTATGTGTTCTTTATACAGTTAAATCCCCTATGTATCTGAGCACTGTATGTGTTCTTTATACAGTTAAATCTCCTATGTATCTGAGCACTGTATGTGTTCTTTATACAGGTAAATCCCCTATGTATCTGAGCACTGTATGTGTTCTTTATACAGTTAAATCTCCTATGTATCTGAGCACTGTATGTGTTCTTTATACAGGTAAATCCCCTATGTATCTGAGCACTGTATGTGTTCTTTATACAGTTAAATCCCCTATGTACCTGAGCACTGTATGTGTTCTTTATACAGTTAAATCCCCTATGTATCTGAGCACTGTATGTGTTCTTTATACAGTTAAATCTCCTATGTATCTGAGCACTGTATGTGTTCTTTATACAGGTAAATCCCCTATGTATCTGAGCACTGTATGTGTTCTTTATACAGGTAAATCCCCTATGTATCTGAGCCCTGTATGTGTTCTTTATACAGGTAAATCCCCTATGTATCTGAGCCCTGTATGTGTTCTTTATACAGGTAGAGCCTCTATGCACCTAAGCACTACATGTGCTTTATGCAGAGAGAGTACACAGTATTGTAGCAGGTAGTACTCATTGTGCTATTTCCCATATTCATGGGTTGGATGACAGAAAGATCTACATGCCAGTATTACTCTAGTATACTTACTCACTACTCACTACTACCTATTAAGGGCAGAGCCCCCTAAAAATCTTGCTGAGCTGAGGTAAATTCTCATTATGGAGTGACCTTCCATCATTTAAAAGCCTTTGGTAACAGTTGCTACTACAGTATAAAAGATCTGAGATTAGAAGGCTGCTTGGCTGGAGATATAATTATAGTCTTTAGCCTTCAATTTTCAAATGGCAGAAATTCAAGAGGAATTGAAGTATAATTTGAGCTATAATGAATCCAATTACCCATGGTCCTGCCCAAAAGGCAGCATATTTGATATGGGAAATGGCATGCTGCAGTGTGATTACACATATATTAATAGGCAAATTAAATCTCTTCTTACTGACTTTTACTGTGCTAGCCGTGCTGTCAGACAGAGCGCAGGCCACTGGATACTGGGTACACGATCAGCCTAAAGTTAATATTCATGCAAAAAGACAGATTTGGTAAGCTTACTAGAAGTAAATAGATGTAAATAATGCTTTGCTTATAGATAGATATAGATGTGCCAATGTACAAACTTCTTGTCACTGAGCCTTCAGGGGACACAGCATGGAGAATCTCTAAGCCTAAAATTACTGTCAAACAAACACATTAAAGGGGAACTAAACTCAGACATGGTCTGTGCTTTGAGCCGATTATTTCTTTCTATTTGTATATGTCTAATGGAAAATACAAAAGAAAATATTTTGATTATATTCTGCTTTAAACTATGCTCTTTTTCCTTGCTTCTTCAAAAGTAGATTCTGATTTGTCTGAAGGAGTCATTGGTTCTTCTCCTCCAATGTGTGTATATATATCTATATATATATATATATATATATAGATAGATATATATCTATATATATATAGATAGATATATATCTATCTACATTTGTATATATATATATATATATATCTATATATATATAATATATAGCGAAACTGCACTATACAACCAAAAGCAGTGGGAAATCCCTTCTGAAATGGTTACTGCGGTCTCTAGAAGCAACGTCTGCTGAAGAATTATTCATCCAAACCACTGATGTTTTTAAGGATGAGGAGCCACATCCATGCCAAACATTACCATGTGCAATGCCATGCATTGGCAGGAGAAGTGTATCAATTTAGGCTATGGGACTCCGGGGTGGTAGAAATAGCTTGTCTAAAGTGATAATTCGGGCTGGATTTTAGGAGAACTGCTACTTCCCTGGATGTGTAAATCCAACTGTGAAGGAATAATGACTTGGGAAAGTATATCATGGTTTAGGCTAGGTTACTTGGTTCAGGTAATAGCAAAGCTTAATACTATAGTGTACAATTATATTCTTGACAATTCTGTGCTTCCTACATTTTAGTAACACTTTGGGCAAGGCCCTTTTCAGTTTCAGCACAATAATGTGCCAGTGCACCAGTAAATTCTGTACAGAGCCAATTTGCTGAGATAGGAGTGTAAAGACTTAACTGGACTACATAGAACTCCGACCTCAACCCAACTAAATACCTGTGGGATGAATAGTAACACCAAGTGCAAGCTGGATTGGTCTCTCAGCATCACTGCCCAACCTCACTAATGCGCTGGAGGCTGAATTTAAGCAAATGCCAGTAATATTTCTCCAGCATTGAGTGGAAAACTGTCCTAGCAAAGGGCGGAAAACTTCCTGTTATATAGTGTGAGGTCTAGTTAGGCGTGACAACCTCCAAAACACTGCAACAGGAGCTGTAGCAAATGTTTCATCAGTGAAGGAGCTTTATTGGTTCAAGCACAGAATACAGAAGCATTCGGCAGCTCAGAGAGATTTCTCCCAAACTGACTGTTACAATACTTATTATATTGATCATAAATCACACAGTCATTATAATTTAGGACATCAGCAAAACTTTTATTCAACTATGAAGTCGTGAGTTCCCATTACAATTCAGGGCAAATGTATTTTGCGGTGTAAAAAATGCGAAAAAACTCGGCACATAAAAAATGGCACAAGTTTTTATGCATTTTTTTTCTTAGAGCGACTTCTGCCGGAACACAAGGGGGCTGATTTACTAACCCACGAATCCGACCCGAATTGGAAAAGTTCCGACTTGAAAACGAACATTTTGCGTCTTTTTCGTATGTTTTGCGATTTTTTCGGATTCTGTACGAATTTTTCGTTACCAATACGATTTTTGCGTAAAAACGCGAGTTTTTCGTATCCATTACGAAAGTTGCGTAAAAAGTTGCGCATTTTTCGTAGCGTTAAAACTTACGCGAAAAGTTGCGCATTTTTCGTAGCGTTAAAACTTAACGCTACGAAAAATGCGCAACTTTTCGCGTAAGTTTTAACGCTACGAAAAATGCGCAACTTTTTACGCAACTTTCGTAATGGATAGGAAAACTCGCGTTTTTACGCAAAAATCGTATTGGTAACGAAAAATTCGTAAAGAATCCGAAAAAATCGCAAAACATACGAAAAAAATCGCAAAATACCGATCATTACAAAAAAAACGCAATCGGACTCCATTCGACCTGTTCGTGGGTAAGTAAATCAGCCCCAAGGTCTAAAGTGGTGTAAAAAGAAATGCTGTCAATGTGTTGATTTTTAGAAATAATAGATCATATGGGGTATGTTCATTTTGGGGCCGATACATATCACATACTTAAATCTATTCCACAGGTAAATCTATTGGGGCGTCAACTCAAATGTTTTAATACAGGTATGGGACCAGTTATCCAGAATGCTCGGGACCTGGAGTTTTTCAGATAAGGGGTCTTTATGTAATTTGGATCTCCTACCTTAAGTCTGCTAATAAAATTATTTAAACAGTAATTAAACCCAATAGGATTGTTTTGGCTCCAGTTGGGATCAAGTACAAGGTACTGTTTTACTATTACAGAGAAAAAGGAAATCATTTTTAAAAATCTGAATTATTTGATGGAGTCTAAATAGTGGAGTCTATGGGAGATGTCCTTTCTGTAATTTAGAATCTGGATAATGGGTTTCCTTTTTTTTTTTTTTTTAATAAATACTGACTATTCCTGGTTCTTAAGAATATAGAGTATAATCGCATTTGTGTTTAATATGTTTAATTGATGGGTTAAGTTTTAGCTGGCGAATTGTTGGATTCAGATTTTTATCAGTTTTATTACACAGTAAATCTAGAACAGGGGTGGCCAGACTTGGTCCGGTCGCGATTGACTGGGCCGACGCGGAAGTGCGGTGTGCATACGTACGCGACGCAGCATACATTCGCATTCATCAAGCACTTCTGCATCCCTGGCTTGATCGCGGTCCACCAGGAAACCTTGGGGAATCGACTGGTGGACCGCGATCGTCATATTGGCCTCCCCTGATCTAGAAAAAGTAGCAAATTTTCTGTGACTTTTAGCGCTAAAAAATCAGAATCAGATAAAAAATAAAAATCCAACTGTTAGTAAATGCCCCACCCCCACAAAGTATAGAGATCCCATTTACAGAAAGATCCATTATCCGGAAAACCCCAGGTTCCGATCATTCTGGAAACAGGTCTAGTATAGGACTAGTGTAGAACCGTGCTGACTATAAGAAACATTACATGAAATTTCGCTCGCAAAAACCATGTTTGCTTTCCTACCACATATAATAAAAGAACACTATAATAAAAGAACAAAAACACAAGAACAATTTTGTTTCCATGAAAGAATCTAATTAATTACAGCTCAGTAAGAGCCAGTGGATTCAGTACGTTTTCATTTCTGAAAAAGATTGAAAAATGAAGATATTGTTGAATAAAATGCCCGCTGCTTGTAGGATTATAAAGGCTTTATTGTGCGCTGACTGCTGCCTTCCACCCTCCAGTCATTTTGCTGTTATTCTTATTCTAATGTATATAAATGAAACTGAGCTAACGAAGTCTAATCCTGCAGAGATCGTTATGCTAACATTTTTATAATTATATAATTGCATTTAGCTCAGATTGGGCATTATATCCCTGCCCTGCGTACAGCTTGGAAATGCTTTTAGGAGTCCTTTATCACTCCCTGCCTTTCCCTGAATGAAGCCAATTTGCTACTATTTGTACAGATTTAACTTAGAGAGGGGAAAAAGAATACGCTGTCCCCATTATTAACCAGATTGATGATTAGTCACATGCACTTGCAGAAAAGTTCTGAGCCGTACACTGCTCCTCTCATTAAATGGCCTGAGAACTTGTGGGGTTTTTGTAGAGCATCAAACTCCTTTACTCCAATAGGACCACTGTGTGGTCTGTCACAGATTGGATAGAAATTCTTTAAAAAAAAAAAAAAAAAAAAAAAGAGAGAGAGACAAATTGATAAGATTCTATTGAATCTAATTAACTGCTTGGCTAAAGGTACTAACAATATGAAGATATTTGCCATCAGGTAGGACTTTGGCTCCCCTAAAGGGGCCTGGAGCAATGGCACCAGGGCTAAGCCACAAGGCCAGGGGAGAATGCTTATTTATTTCCTAGACCAGTGATCCCCAACCAGTGGCTCTTGAGCAACAAGTTGCTCCCCAACCCCTTGGATGTTGCTCCCATGGGCCTCAAAGCAGTTGCTTATTTTTTTAATTCCTGGCTTGTAGGCAAGTTTTGGTTGAATAAAAACCAGGTGTACTGACAAACAGAGCCTCCTGTAGGCTGCCAGTCCACATAGGGGCTACCAAATAACCAATCACAGCACTTATTTGGCACCCCAGGAACTTTTTGCGTGCTTGTGTTGCTCTCCATCTCTTTTTACATTTGAATGCGACTCACAAGTAAAAAAAGGGGTTGGGGACCCCTGTCCTAGATACACCAGAAAGCCCAGTTTAATGGTCAGTTAGCATCACAATTAAGGTGAAAATGTTAATTTTCTGCCCTAGATATTGGGGACTCACCAAATCCACTATTTTAGGATACGTGTGAACCCCAAATACCGAATCAAATCCTAATTTGCATATGGAAGGGTTGGGTTACAGAGAACCCCCACGCAAAGCACACTGAAAAAATTGTCAACTTCCTTGTTTATGTGACAAAAAGTCACATGATTTTAAGGATTCAGATTCGGTTCAGCCAGAAGCATGGATTTGGCTGAATCCAAATCCTGCTGAAAGAGGCAGAATCCCCAACCCCATCCTGGATTCGGTGCATGCCTACAAGATATTTTTGGAACCATGGTCAAATGATACATATACCAATGTTTTTCTATTTCTTTGACTTTCATATGAGCTGGAGAATGAAGGCTGGACCTTTACAGGGAGTTTGAAAACCTGACAACCCCTGCTCCATGGGCTTTAAGCAAACAACTTCTACCACCAATTGACATGGCATTTGAGGGATGAAACCCAGGGGCAATTTTTTACAACTAATAATGCATATTGGTGACTTTGCCCATGTAAAGGTGTCTCAGGCTCAGCTTTTACTGTAGTTTTAGTCACCTACTACAGCCCTAAGCTGGCAAAGGGGAATAATAAATTCATTTCATAGAAGCCATCTGTAAGGTAGTAACTGTATCACAGTTGCTTTAACCGAAATCTCACCCAAATCCTGCTCCCCAAATACGCAGCCTGGTTTACAGTATATAGAAATGCTCATGGTTAGTTAGATCAGTCAGAACAGTTATAAAAGAGCACAATATTTAAAAATGTAATTGATAATGGCATTATATTTTATGGGTTTTTAAAGGTATAGTTCAGAAAACATTTAAAATATTTCTACTCAACTGTATATGTAGAATGTATATATAATTCACATGGGCATTAATTAATTTACAATAATTATAGGGCTTGTTTACATCTGGCAGTTCCAGTGAGCAAAGTGCAATTTCAGGCCATGTTTTTTCCTATAATGCACCATTTTCCCCCCAAATTTTGGAGCCATGGGTGCTTGGGTGCTTTTCTTTACGCAATTGCACTGCGCCAACTGCAATTGTGCCCAGTTTGCTTCTGCGTGCACAATAGGGTACAAAAGGGCATCACATACTCTCTAAGTCTGCCTGGTGTCATTTCTGGTGTTTGTTGGCCTCATTTCTCGGTTTGGTGTACAACATATGAATTGTGTGCTTTATTCTTTTGGCGCAACCGCGCTGCAGCATTGATAGTGCGTGCAAAGAGAACCTCAGCCTGCTGCCTGGTCAGGGGGTGGCAGTAGCTCCAGGGTTCTCCTGCATCAATAGGGGGCAGCAGCATCTGATTTGGAATGGAAGGAAGGAAGGACTGAGCAGTGCTGAATGCAACTACTGTATATGGAAGTGCAAGAAGCGCATGACGCAAGTAACTTTACTGAAAGTGGCTCTATGCACAACTCACTGTGGGGAAAAGCACACATTGTCCACACATTGCGGATACAAATGAGCCAAATTATTTTACCATGCCACCTTGCTCAGCAAGACCTGCTATTGGAATATCTTGCCCTATTACATCTTTGGATGTGCTACCAAACCATATGAAGCAATGACTTCTGCAAAGTTACCAAGGGGTGGCCATTAAAATCACCACAATTTCCAATCATTCCATTGGTTTTTATAGACATTATTATAGAGTGCCTAATGATTAATTATTCAGTCTGTATGTATAAATATATATGCAAAGAATGAATGGAGTATGGAGATACATACCCTTGCTCTATGGTTCGGACATGATGGACAGCTTGGGACAAAAGGGACAACTTCAATGAACAGATGTGGAGCCCACAGCTTTGGTTAAAGTCAGCTATGGCTTTATTATCAAATATGAACCCACTGATCCTTTCAATTCGTCCAGCCCCTGGTAATAGCATAACTTCTTCCCAATTACAAACCCAGCCAGGACAAGCTGGAATATTACCATACAAAAAACAACATACAAGTAGAAACATAAGAAATGACATTTGAATTGTTAATAGAATCAAATAGTCCTTTTAAACATCTAAGCAGTATCTATTGTGTGCATAAAGGCCCAAATGAGTGTAAGGACATGGGGGGGGGGGGGGTAATAGTGCAGAATAAAGGGCATTAGATACATGGGTCTTTGCATTAGACCTTTTGGAAATTAAGTTGAAGAGGTGAGAAAAGCCTACCTATTGGCATCAGAAAAAGGAATTTCTGTAACAAAGCATTGCACAGCCCAGGAAACCACCCTTTACAGGTAAGTAAAATGCTGAATATTTTGCCTTCATATTTTGCAATATATTTAAATTAAAATATTTAATCGAGTACGCCATAACATACTGTATCATAATATATTAAGAAGAAGCCAATTCAGTAGCTGCATGTATAAAGAATTAGGCTTCATCCTTCCTTACTGATTGGTTATTTCACTCTCATTCCGGGAACATATATGACTGTGTAATAAAAATTAATGATTCTCTTTTGGCTTTTGATAATTGAAGTATAAGCTGTATATCAAGAGCCATTATTCTGTGCCTTTATATTATAATTGCTTAATTATGCCGACCAATCACCTCTCAGTGAGTACAGCTCTGATTGGCTCATCTATATGCAATAGGGGATTTCTTTTTAGTGGAAGGTTGTGTGTCTGTCTATTCATTTCTTACCCTTTCTAATTTACATTTAGTCTGTCTGTGCTATGCAACTACGTCCTGCAGGCACTTTATGCTGTATGTGAGTGCTCTTTGGCCAAACTTACTGGGGTCCGTTAAACACTATGATCATGTAGGGACACATAGGGTGAACATGTCCCTATGGCTTTAAACCCTACAACTTCCTTAGTCTGTGCTGTTACTGGGCAAAGACCCATGTATCAGTTTATAGTTTTGCATATGTGTCTTATTGGTTAACAGGGAGACCACTCCCTTGGCACTCTGATATAGTGCTTACCAGGGGGTAGGTCTTCCTCTTTGGCTGCCTCTGATGATCCAGGTGGAAGTTACACGGAGCCTGGGATCAACATGGCCCCAGTAAAGCCTTCTACCCTAGAGGTGCATCTAGCTCTAGTGAAGTCGGGGAACAGGGACCCCGTGAATGAGGAGTAGTAAGTATCAGGATAATTTATAAAGAGCAATTTCTAGGAAAGTGAGATAGTGGGATTAGTTAGAAAGAGCAGTTTCTGGCTCCAACCAGGAGAGATTAGCTGGAAGTATTCTTACCTACAGGCATTGTTGCCTTAAAACAGGACACGGTCAAGACGCAGGTATCAGGTCAGTTCCTATCCCTGATCCATATTTGGCTGTGAGGGATCCTTGGCTGCTAAGGGACACCCTGAAGATACAGATACTTGGCCGGGCTACTCTCCACAGGGAGGCAGTGCTGGTTGGTGGTCCTTACCTTCCCCACCCTCGGCTGAAGTGGGCTATATGGGTCGACACCATATTTTTCTACCTCCTGTGCAATTACCTGATATTTCCTCTGTGTGAGTATTGCACATTGATTGTCTCTGACAATAAACCAATTCTATTGTTGAACTGCAAGAACCTTCTGCCGTCCATTTGTTAAACTGCACTACATACAGCTACAGCGAGTTGTAGTTACACAACACCATAGCTTTGTTTGGTCACTTCCACTTAGAGAAGGCCCATCCTGAAGGATTGAGACGCGTGTACTCCATGCTCTAAATCTACACTAGCCCTGCTGTTGGCTTGGTTACAGCCAGGAAGGGGTTACAATCATTTTACCCTACTTTGTAATCTTGTAAATCTCACATTGATGGGATTTAGGCCTTTGGGGCAAGGACTGCACCAATAAGCCGGTACGTTCCTCACCCTGATGGGATTTTTAAAACTGCCCTATCATCATTTTGTCAATTTTCAGCCAGATATTGGTCGGGTAGGCCCATCTGAGGGCCCCATACACAGACAGGTAATCTGCTCAGTCCATTAGCAGCTTTTATTGGTCCGTGTATGGTCTGTAATGTGCTAAATGTTCTCTCACATTTTACCCACATGGAAAAATTAAATTTTTTTGCCTTTGTGACACAAAACACTTGCAGTTAGTTTTCATTATTTATTCTTTATAGTTTTTGAATTACTTGCCTTTCTTGTCTGCCTCTTTCCAGCTTTCAAATGGGCGTCACTGACTCTACTGTTCATATTCCCATCTCTTGTTCAAACCACTGCCTGGTTGCTAGAGTAAATAAGAGCGTAGAAACCAGATAGCTGCTAAAATACCAAATACACAGCTGCTGAACAAAAAAGCTAAATAACCATTACAATAAAAAATGAAGACCAATTGCAAATCGTCTCAGAATATCAATGTCTACATCATATTAAAAGTTAAATTAAATATGAACTACCCCTTTAAGGATCATGTTCAAACTGTAAGTTATAATTTGTGCAATATTTGACTGGAGAACTAACAGTGAAATTGTTTTACAGAGTTTTGATTAAAAAGTATTGATACTTCCTGTTACCTAATTGATGAACCTTTTAATGTATAGAGAAATAACATGCGTAGGATGCTCGGAAGCCTCCGTGGAGGAGTGGGTCAGTCCCAGCCCAAGATGGGCTACCCTGATGCAGCTGGAAGATTCAGCGAGTACTGAGCACTGAGTAATCCCAAATAGAAAACTGCCATTTTAAGTACTAAGGGCTGCCCCCCCTGCAACAAACAAACCAATGCACACATACATGTTAAGTCACATCAGCCAATTAATGGACACAGTTCTGCCAGTTCTACTTCCTGTTACAGTCCGAGCTGCATTATTTCCTGTCAGCTGATCTCTGAGGGAGCATACAGCCCATCACTAAATGGCGGCTCAAGGAAAACGATGCTAAGGGCAATATTTACTGATAAATATTTTTTTGGGTAAGATTCTAGGCCACTTACTGATATAAACTATATTTTGTTTAATTATTCATTCTGGAGTATAGTTTTCCTTTACTATAATCATGGACTTAAAGCCTAATATATGTCCCATGAAGCCTCCTATCAATGGTAATATTAATTATGATTGACCGGAACTTGTGCTGCCCCTGTTTGCTTATTGATATTTTTGCCAGATGAAGTCCAACCTATCATAATAGTCATAGTCATAATAGCTTTGGCATAATCAGATAGTAGCTAAGGTAAATAAAGGCACACGTTATCAAATACATCCTTATATATCAGAATAACTTGATTGCTCACTGAAAGCCGGTCGGCTGGAAAGGTCAGCTATAAAAGAACATCATTTGTTGCTCTGAGAATTCAGCTAATGTGTTATTTAATATTATTTATAGTTCCGTAATCATGTCTGGAGCCCCTAGCTTTGCCTAGGAAGATGTGTTTTGCATGTTCTAGCAGAACGCTGCTGTTTTTGCCCCCATTGTGACGGCAGTTAGTGCATTTCCCATATTAGTCACCGTAAAGTGGCACGTGCTTCCTTTTCCTTCCACCAAACATCGCCGTCACGTTTCACCGCACACATCTTGCAAATTGATCCAAATGCTTCCTGTTAGAACGGACAACAAAAATAACAAAGTGTTAAATAATATAATAATTTCCTCTGTTTTAAGGCAGCTCACAACCTGTCCATGTTCTTTTTAATGAATGGAATTTTAGTTATAAATAGCTTGACATTACCCTGTGGCCAGCTCTGAAGCACGCCGAAGCTCTTTGTGCTTAGCCAGTACCTGGGTTCCCATATAACTGTCCTGTTTTGACAAAGTAATGTCCTGTACTGCCTAAGCAAACAACCTGGACATCTTTAATTGCTTAAACAAGAGGGCTTGCAGTCACACAGAAATGGGTGCTAAACACACCCCCTGTAGTCCCCATTGTGTCCAGTCGGTCCAGATGAATAGCATGCAAGTGTTCCTATTGATGCAGGGGAACCCTGGAGAAACCACCACTTTGAAGGTGAAGGTGATTGCAGGGACCCCAATGTGGACTGCTTCAATAGGCTCAGACCTTTTAAAGGAAAATTATACCTCCAGTATGAATACTTAACTAACAAATAGTTTATATCACATTAATTGACCTATTAAAGTACCTTACCAAACTGGAATATTATATTATATATAATACGCAGCCGAAACGTTAGATGTTGATTTGAATTAAACACCTCTATTATTCATTTAAGACCTGTGAGTGCGGAACATTTTCTTTTGCTATATATACTGTAATATATATATATATAAAGGGATCCCCAAAATTGGTCCCCAGGAGGGTTCCCATTTAGACAGGCACTAGAGGGTGGCCTCATGGGATTTGGACACCTAAAGGTGGTCCTAGTGGTTTTTCTGTGAAAAAGGGAGTTTCCCTGCAGTTCGGGTAGCAGCCACTGGGTGGTGTGTTAAGATATAAAAAGGGAAGGTTTCCTGGTTCAGCAGGTTTTCTAGCCCGGGACCTCCCTCAGAGGCTTATAACGGGTTAGCACTTAGGTAGCAGTACAGAGGTACTAGCTCACTCTAGGAGTGGGAGACAGGTTAATTAGTGGGCAGACATCACCCCTACAGGAGATAGAGGGATTAAGATCCCCCAGCACTCATAGCTGGAGTCAGGGATAACAGTGTTTAGATCAGGATATTACCTAATCCAGTGGTGCTCGGGCGTGAGTACCGGGGTGAGGTCTCAAGGGGGTGTCCGCTTGGCGGGAGTACCGGGGAGAGCCCTAGAGAGGGTCTTCTGGCGTGAGTACCGGAGGGAACCCCAAAGGAGGATCACTTGGCGGGAGTACTGCGAGTAGCCCCAGGGAGAGAGGGTCTCCAAAGGGAAGTGAGAGTGCAACCTGATGTTTAGCAGTACTCCTGTGTAACCTGCCTGTCTGCTCTATCTGCAATAAATAAGTTCCACTGGTTAAGCATCATTCCAGTGTCCTGGTCTCTTCATCCAAAGAGGATCCTCACTGCCTGGTAAGCAGCTACCCCAAAGGGAAGGGGCAAGGTACCAGGAGTGCTAGGAGTCCTGACCAGAGTACAGTACAGTATCAAGTTCCCAGGGAGGGGAGTTACAGTTTAATCTGTCCCTATCCTGGGTGGAGGCACACCATCAAGTAAAGTAACACCTGTTCCCCCAAGTAAGCGGGGGCTCAGAACTCCTGTTAGCGCCAAAAGGATCAGCAGGTAGCAGCACTGTCACTAAAGTGGGCTACATATATATATATATATATATTCCAGTTTGCTCCTATATATATATATATATATATATATATATATATACAGTGGCTTGCAAAAGTATTCGCCCCAATTTTATTGAAATTCCACGTGAAAGACCAATACAAAGTGGTGTACACGTGAGAAGTGGAAGGAAAATCATACATGATTCCAAACATTTTTTACAAATAAATAACTGCAAAGTGGGGTGTGCGTAATTATTCAGCCCCCTTTGGTCTGAGTGCAGTCAGTTGCCCATAGACATTGCCTGATGAGTGCTAATGACTAAATAGAGTGCACCTGTGTGTAATCTAATGTCAGTACAAATACAGCTGCTCTGTGACGGCCTCAGAGGTTGTCTAAGAGAATATTGGGAGCAACAACACCATGAAGTCCAAAGAACACACCAGACAGGTCAGGGATAAAGTTATTGAGAAATTTAAAGCAGGCTTAGGCTACAAAAAGATTTCCAAAGCCTTGAACATCCCACGGAGCACTGTTCAAGCGATCATTCAGAAATGGAAGGAGTATGGCACAACTGTAAACCTACCAAGACAAGGCCGTCCACCTAAACTCACAGGCCGAACAAGGAGAGCGCTGATCAGAAATGCAGCCAAGAGGCCCATGGTGACTCTGGACGAGCTGCAGAGATCTACAGCTCAGGTGGGGGAATCTGTCCATAGGACAACTATTAGTCGTGCACTGCACAAAGTTGGCCTTTATGGAAGAGTGGCAAGAGGAAAGCCATTGTTAACAAGCCATGTGGGGGACACAGCAAACATGTGGAAGAAGGGGCTCTGGTCAGATGAGACCAAAATGGAACTTTTTGGCCAAAATGCAAAACGCTATGTGTGGCGGAAAACTAACACTGCACATCACTCTGAACACACCATCCCCACTGTCAAATATGGGGGGGCAGCATCATGCTCTGGGGGGGGCTTCTCTTCAGCAGGGACAGGGAAGCTGGTCAGAGTTGATGGGAAGATGGATGGAGCCAAATACAGGGCAATCTTGGAAGAAAACCTCTTGGAGTCTGCAAAAGACTTGAGACTGGGGCGGAGGTTCACCTTCCAGCAGGACAACGACCCTAAACATAAAGCCAGGGCAACAATGGAATGGTTTAAAACAAAACATATCCATGTGTTAGAATGGCCCAGTCACAGTCCAGATCTAAATCCAATGGAGAATCTGTGGCAAGATCTGAAAACTGCTGTTCCCAAACGCTGTCCATCTAATCTGACTGAGCTGGAGCTGTTTTGCAAAGAAGAATGGGCAAGGATTTCAGTCTCTAGATGTGCAAAGCTGGTAGAGACATACCCTAAAAGACTGGCAGCTGTAATTGCAGCAAAAGGTGGTTCTACAAAGTATTGACTCAGGGGGCTGAATAATTACGCACACCCCACTTTGCAGTTATTTATTTGTAAAAAAATGTTTGGAATCATGTATGATATTTGGTCCACTTCTCACGTGTACACCACTTTGTATTGGTCTTTCACGTGGAATTCCAACAAAAGTGATTCATGTTTGTGGCTGTAATGTGACAAAATGTGGAAAAGTTCAAGGGGGCCGAATACTTTTGCAAGCCACTGTATATTATATATATATATATATATATATATATATATATATATATATATATATATATATATATATATATATGAGCAAACTGAGCAGACTCGTGCCGTGCCCTGAAGGATTTTTCTAAAAGAAGATAGTCTGGCACAGAAGATCATGTATACAGAATAAAAGGAAAGAAATGTTTCTTTTCACTGAGGACTCAGAGCAGCAGTTTTGTAAGTGTTGTATTTACATAGACCTTTGTGATAAAGCTTACTTAGTTTTTACCTTTCCTTCTGTTATGTATTTGCATAAACTGTGTTTTTTGAAGGGTTTTAGAATGTTGCAGCCTTGGGAAATAGTAGAGGGAGACTGGGAAACAAGTCTCTGTGTGTAGGGAATAAAGATGGTCAACTGTTAAAAGCCTGCCTGCATTACTGTACTGCATCACTGATATAACACCTTGTTGTGCAGATGTTATTCTTTCATCACAATTACATCTGATTTGTCACAATGCGCAAGCACAATTGCATGTGTTTAAATGCACCAGATACAATAGAAAAATTATGCTGTGGGTGAAAAAAAAATGTACTGAATTGCGTCCGAAATTGCACTTTGCATGCTTGCATTTCAATTCGTAAATGTCATTTGTTACTTGCAGTGCTGCAGCAGTGCACAAGGAGTTCGTTTTTAGAAAGAAATGGGTTCTGTATAAGAAACCCCTTACAACCAGTTGCCTTTGTTTTCAGGTTATTACATGGGGGATTTAACTTGGAAGGGTCATCCAAATAATTATCTTCTCATAGTTTCCAAATTTACCAAGGGGGTGCAGTGGTGATTGAGTGTATAAATAAATTACTTTCACTTTTATTGTTCTGCACTGCTTAGTGCATCAAATAAAAAAGCAATATTTTCCTATAAAAATAATGGCTGCATAATGCTATTGAATATAGGTATGTTTTGTCCCTTTAGTTAGCATGGATCCCCTGTTGTTATTATATTTAGACAATAATGTGCTGAACGCTTGTTGGTATATACAGGTATGGGATCGGTTATCCAGAAAGTCCATCTCCATAGACTCAATTTTAATCAAATTCTAATTTTTACAAAATTATTTTTTTATCTGTAATAAAACAGTACCTTGTACTCGATTCCCAATTAAGATATATTTAATTCTTATTGGAGGCAAACCAATCCTATTTGGTTTAAATATTGTTTAAATTATTTATTAGTAGGCTTAAGGTATGAAGATCCAAATTATGGTCCCATATTCAGAAAACCCCAGTCCTGAGCATTCTGGATAACAGGTTCCATACCTGTAGTATAATAATGGGGAATATGATGCTACTATTGAAAATGTATGAAATTAATATTTTAGTTTTCAGGAAAAAACTGTAGGGTTCATGCACATACCCCCAGGATGCCGATGCTAGAGTGCTATAGGGTGCAAGAGTGTGGCCCTCAGCGCTCACTTAAGCACTTGCGCCCAATGGATTGCAGAGTGCCCAAATATGGTGACTGCGGCCTTTGCACTGTGCACACTGTGTTCTTTAAGGTAAATGAACCTTTTAATATTCTATTTATGTTTTGCCTGCAGAAAATATTTCCTTTATATGTTAACTTAGTCCTCAGAAACTCCATCACTGAACATTATGACTAGTTTTTGTGCCTTTACTACTGGACAAGATTCATTTTTATAAGTCAAGCCTGTTCTCCTCACTGTAAAAATAGATTTTTGAAGTGCACTTTGGGTACCCTAATGGACTGCATATGAGTTTACTGAACTCTATCAATGCGTTCGACCACTTGCGTTCCTTGAGTAGCCATGCAGTCTATGAATGGAATTTACATTCACTTAGTCAATAAACAAACATGGATTAAGAAGCAATTTATCCTTGATGCTAGGAATGTACTCAAGATTATATGAGGACAAGTGTTTACTGCACTTAAAAATATCTGCTACGTGGTCTTGAACTTGCATTGGCCTCTCAGTGGAACATCACAGCTTGATCAAGTGCCTTACATGCAAGTATATGTTTTATATATAAGGTAAAACAGAAAGGCCCGTTTATCAACATTTCAATTTTTGTGGCTTTAGAGATTTTTGGAACGACAGCTAAACTCATTTTCACGAATCTCAGTCATTTATCAAAAGATCCGAATTGAAATAGCACAAATGGAAAAAGACACAGAAGGAAATGCAAACCTTTTTGTATTGTCACACAAATTCACAGCATCAAAAAAACCCCCAGAAAACCTCTAAAATCGCAAATAAAGATATTCCAGATGTAAAAGGGACACCTGCCATTGACTTTTACATAATCTCGACAGATTTTTGCTTTCAGATTTGTCACAGTTTTGTCCCCTAATAAATATTGGAAAAAAAACATTTTTTTTCCACGACAAAATTGTGTTTTGTTGCAAAAAACACGAATCCGGAAAAAAAGAATCAAGCGTTAGTACTTGCTTCCCTTTAGTGATGGGCAAAATTTTTCAGCAGACATGCATTCACTTCAAAGCTCCATATTTCACCATCGGCGGATTTTTTTGTGAACCAGGCGACAAAGCTCACCACGTAAAAATTCACTGCGCAAAAATTATAGCCCGCGTAAAAAACAATGATATGCGTCATAAAAAAAATTGTCAAAAAAATGACCAACGCAACATATTCGCTCATCACTACTCCCCTTATTGTCAGAATGGATCAAATCTAACACAGACACTAAAGGGCCTATTTACTAATGTTCATACATTTTTTGTTTTCACAAATTGTATTTTTTAGTGCTAAAATTCGTGGATTATAATTATTACTCAAAAACATGAAAAATTTGCACTTTATTAACTGTAACCCCCTCCCCAAAAAAAGTCAAAACTATGCCATCTAATCAGCAAGTCAATGGGAGCAGCCCAAGGCACATTATAACAATCTTTATTAAATTGGTAGTTTTAGAGGTTTTGGGTTTATTTTTCATTTGTAAGCACACGAAAATTTAGGGAAAAGGAGAATTTTGAGGGTTTTTTTTGTGGGATTTTTCATTCATGTTTTTTACATTAGGCTGTTTTAATAAATTACTCGGCATTTGCGGTTTTAGTTAATAAAAAATTTTTTTAAGCCTCTACCTAACTTCTTACCCTCCACTGCCTGAACTGCCATCTTCACTGATGACTTCTAATTTTGTATAGAAACCTGGACTTCATATACTTGCACTGCTGCCGGTCAGCCATGGAGTTCTGCCCTGTTCACATCTCCAGAGTCAAAGTACTGATAGTAACCCATGGCAACCAATCAAAATGTTGCATTCATTATTCTACCTGCAGCTGGCTGAAAAAAGCCAATCACTGATTGGTTGCTATGGGTTACTGGACAAACACTGGGCAAATTTGCCCAGTGTTGATAAATAAGTATACATTTCTGGCAATAATGCAGTCCTCTCCCAATGGGTCTCCATAGGCCTCTATTTTGATCCAATCATTGGGCCCAGGAGCCAAATTATTGGGTTATTCCTATTTGGTCCACTGTGTTGGTGGTCAAACCAGATAAAGATCTGCTCACTAAATTAACGGATCCTATCATGTATGGTCAGTTTAGATAATACTACATCAGGTAAAGGGTCAGACTGCCGAGTTTATCTGGTAGGTGGCTATCCTTCCTAGGCTAAATCTGGGTACTGAAGTCCCTTTTGCTTAAAATATTTTGGTTAATGTATATAAAACTTCTGTTAAAGTTCAGTGATTCTTAGCAACCTGTTTAAAGAAAATCCCTAGTTCTTTTCCACAAAAGACATGGCAATCTGGGACTTGGGACAATCTAGGAATCTTTTTCCACTAGCTGCAAATCCTATACAGGGCTGTGGAGTCGGTAGATAAATTCTCCTCCGACTCCTCAGTTTCTGATACTTCCGACTCCTCTGTTTTTAATATGCTAATGTATTTTATACATTCATTGAAGGAAAGGAAGGAGACATACATGTCATTTAACCACAGAACTACTGGCTCTGCATTGGGCTTTATTCTTATAGCAGAGAAGTAATTAATTATGACTGTTTGTGAATTGGGACATTTAAACTTGCTTTATAATTTTTTGCCGACTCCGACTCCAGGTACCCAAAATTTCCTCCGACTCCGACTCCACAGCCCTGATCCTATAGCTTCCTTTATAGCAGAAACATCTTCCTACCTTACAGTTACCTATGTTCCATAACATTATATAAGGATCTACAGTGACAAATAACATTTTCTGAATTGTTTTTATTTTCTAGACATAAACACGTTCATTTGCATCGTATCCTGCCATTTTTAGCCCAGTGGAAAATGAGACACAAGCTCAGACAGGAAGTCAGATTGTGACTCAGAGAAAATTTGGCAGAGCTTTATTGCCCTTTTTATGGCTTATTGCTAATGAGCTGATAATGATCAGATCATGTCACAAAGGCTTCAAGCTGGGGGGACCATTCATTAGGCATTCTATATCAAAACAACTGGAACAATACATGGAAAGGTTCGCTGCTTTCCAACTGGTAACTGTAATGAGTTCGTTTTAGTAAAACACACTGGTTAAGTAAATAAGAGCAATGGAAATAAATATCTATATTTCCAATTTTGCCTATATTGGAGCGTACAGTATATGAGTTTTTCCTCTCTTTCATTGTACTCCATGTTTTAAGCTCAGAATGTTGTGCTTCCTGGTATAAGCAAAGCAAAGAGTAATAGTACATATGTGATAGACACACAAGGGTTTATTAACATCTGCTACAACAGTTGTGTTTGTACAAATTAACGTCCAGTGAGTTTCACATAAAACTCCATTCATTAATGGTATTTGTGTAAAAATGCACTCTTTGCACTTGTGTATAGTTGTGCTCAACGCTGCTCGTTCTGAATCAAGCACACTTGCACCTATTGATGTATCAACTCTTTCTCCTTGTAGATTGTAAGCTCTTTTGGGCAGGGCTCTCTTCACCTCTTGTTTCGGTTATTGATTGCTTTATATGTTACTCTGTATGTCCAATGTATGAAACCCACTTATTGTACAGCGCTGCGGAATATGTTGGCGCTTTATAAATAATTGTTAATAATAATAATATAGGAACCCTATAGCTAATGGCTCCTCCGTAACAGACCCTCAGTTCCCTGTATAGAGCACTTAAACAATCAGGCGCACACTGAACACCGCAAATGATGTCAACCAGGCTTGGAAAACTGTTATCGCAATGGCATCAATACCACTGGAATTCTGGGAGAAAACTCTACAATATGGGAAAAAAAACATGCCGGTTGCACCTGAAATATCGCTTCGCATATTGTACTTGCAGATGAAAATGAGCCCTATAAAGAATACTGAAGGATCCACTAGAACTACAAAAGGGATATTGTCATCAATATAAAACATATGGTTCCTTGGCAAAGGGGGTGGCAGGGCAGAAGCAATGTAAAAAAATACAGACACAAAGCAAACCATTATATAGTATAGTGATAGGTTGGGTGACTCGAGTACAAATGGGTCAGTCGCTAACTTAGCTATATACTTATTCTTATTAGAGATTGTATTGGGTATTATAGTAAGTACGGGAAGGGGAACTTCGCTAATACTATTCATACATGGGACTCAAAGTGCATTACAGGGTTTTTAAAGCAATCAAGGAAGTCATGTTAGGTGCTAAGTATGGCGGGACACCAGCAGATCAAGGAACGTATTCATTTTTCAGTTTGAGGGGAAGAAAAACATAAACGCAGGGGGAAAAATTGCAGACAAACGAAAATCACATTGTTTTGATCATTTTTAATGAGGCTGAAAATCTATTTTAATATAATCTATGTTTTATATCCATTGTAATAAACAATGAAATCAAGTTGCTTGAAATCTGCCATGGCAATTGACATTACCTTCTATAGAAATATGGCAGCTTTTTAATGCAAAATTTCATATTTTTTTTCTTTAGTAAATTGCAACTGAGTTTTTAAAAAATGTTCTTAAGTATATTCACATTTTTTGGTTGTTTTTTTGTTGAATTGTGGAAACCTGAATAAGCTGATATTGTGTTTGGGGGTTCTGGGGAGCATGATAGAAAACCATTTCCAGCTTTTCAGTCCCGGAAACTTGTTGACTTATGGCACAAGGATTCCTACAACTGTCACATTATATTTCATTGAGATTCAGTCACAAGAACCAAACTCCTTAAGAGTGATGACAGATTTCTTGCAATATAATTTTAGATAACCCAATTTCTAACATAATCCTTATTTCTATAAAAATGAGGCATATCATTCTTGTTTTTTTCATTTTGCATAATGACTTCCATGTGACTTAATGACGCGCTGAAACAGAAGCCAGAGACAGCCTAATTATGGAACCTCCATGCCCTGACAGGTTTGAAAATGTAGGTCGCAGGTTCTCCTCATTATGAGGCGAATAAGCTTCTAATTAAAAATAAGACAAATAATGGGAAGGGGCTGTTTCTATCTATCTACCCATATTTATCATCTATATATCCATGTGCCTTTCCATATCTACATTTCTATAGCGTCATAACAGATCACAAACTATGTAGAAGGAAGAAAAGAATTCTTCCATTAATATGTATATATAATAGACATGTCCATGTCCTTAGGGAAGTAATGAGGCTGACTTGTGTCACCTCTAAGCTAATTTTGCAACTATTTCACCACAAACTAATGGCTCCACTTCTTCCATAATATTAGAATGACAACAAAAATCTTCATAATGAGCTCTTAAAATATAAAGGTATTTTCATGAGTTTTTAGAATAAAGGGGAAACTTGTAGACCAAAAGAGACCAAAACATTAAAATATGATATTTTTAGAAACACACCACAGAGTACAACACTAGTGATGAGCGAATATTCGTCATTGGCGAATTGTTTCCCGAAACTTCTGCAAAAATTTTCTGAGAAAAAAAAATTGTTGCTCGTCAAAATAGGTGTGTCGTGTCAAAATGGGCCTGGTCATGTCAAAAACAACTTGATTTTTCACCGTTTTGTGAATTTTCCTGCTGTTTCGCAAAGCGAAACGGGACAGATTTGCTCATCACTATACAACACCATTGCCAAGCTGCAACCTCATTGTTTGGGCAAAAATGACCAAATGCTGCACTTCTGGAATTTTGCCTCAAAGAATAGTACAATCCAACCACAGACAATGTCCACGTGATGCAGGAAGGCTGGTTTATTAAAACTGATTGAAAAATCATGTGGAGATTTGGGGTTACTGGGGGGGGGGGTAATGGCCCAATAGATTTTCCGTTTGACCAGTTATCTCACATGTGATCATGCAAATGCCCCACACACCCCCATGCTAAGCCAGTTCTGTGGAAATATAGGGAAAAGACCATACAACAATATATAGTACAATGTTATATGTGTATCTCAAAATATTTCTATTATAAAGGGGAAGCTATCCTTCAAACTACTGTACTCTCACAGTGCTAAATTATTGCCTACAACTGGAAGGAAAAAAAAGCATCATCTGAAGAAAAACTGCCACTTTCATTTATCCAGTGCATTTAAGGTCTTGATTCAATTCAGCTCTAATGAGTGCAGTGATTTGGTACATACCCTATAAATAAGAGGAATTGGACGATTGCCATTAGGATATCCCTTATTTTTTATGTGTAAAAATAATAAAGACCGTGTCTCTGTTGTTAGTGAGCTAACAATATAGTGACAGTGACCTTTGATTTTAATTTCCTTCATTTTTTATTGTTGACTTTCCTTTAGTGAATTTGTGAACTTTGCTAGTGTATGCAAGTAGGAAAATATTTCCATGTGCCTGCTGCTAAGGGTTATTTTGTGACTTGTTGCTTCTGGTCTTTGTTGAATGCAATATGACTTGAACAAACACTGGCGCCCCCAGGGCCTACTGCCGAGGCCTCAGCAAACTGTAGGGCTGGTGGCCAGGTAGCCATTACAGCAGTGGGAAAATATCCCTGTATCATTCAGTCATAGTTAGTCATAGTTCTGAGAATATATAGGACAGCAAATGCCCGTTGTCACCAGTTTTTCATCCTAATTGGCCTTTAGGCTGAGGCCCATGCCACTTCTCCAATTCCCCTTGGAGGCCTGCCACACAGTTTGGGAACCATTGCATTAGAGGGACAGATTTTAGAAGAGCTATACATTATTCTTTTATAAGAAGCTCAACTCTGTGGACTCAGCTCAGCAGCAGGAGGTGGAAAAGGTGCCAAATGCCTCAGATTTCCAGGGTTTAACTTACCTTATGGTATCATAAAGATGTATAGATTTTAGTTTAGGTTAACTTGGTAACTAAAGAAAATCCAGTTCATACAAAGTATGGGGTAGACTTGCCAAAAGAGGTGGGGGAATGGGTGCTCAAACATGTAAGGCTTGTTTATTTTTTGAAGCAATCTATATTTAGTGTTATGCCTTAAAAATTCATCTTTATTGATATACTAAAATTAATTTATAAATTCATTAAATATCCAATCTACAAACAAATTGTAAAATCAAATCGACTCAAAATCAACTGATAACATTCCGGGTGACAGATTTATTCCAGTTCAAATCATTTCATTCACGCACAATGATAAGGGAATTCATTGTATTACCCATCAATATTATACATTAAATTACCCCCGGAAAAAAAGGAGATGGAGTGATAGGGGAGCGCCAAATTCATAAGTGGGTGAGCTATATACAATATATACATGTGTGAAGAAAATCACAAATTCATTGAGAGTAGGGCTAAGAGCCAATCATGGCAATGCTGTGTTTATACCAGCCGTTTGTTAATCAGTCTAAGAAACTCCTTGTTAATGCATCCATTCACAGAATTTCAATCACAAACGCTGGTTATAGTAGCTATCATCCTAGTCATGAACTGCAAAAATATCGTTTAGCTGTTCTAATCCCACACCTCATTTAGTTGCCGTTTATTTGAGAAAACAAAATGAAAGGGTGGAAAGCTACTTATACCTAGGCAGGGTTGCGTAGTTGCGCCCTATTGTGGCGCCGTCCTAAACAGCGGTAGAGATCTACATACAGCGCTCAGCATTTATTTTTTGTTTCTTTGCTAAATAAACCATTTTTTAACTGCGTCACTTCTGCATGATGGTCCACTTTTGTGCCAGCCTGTTATATTGGAAGAAACATAACTCTGTAACTGTCTCCAAGCAATGTAGTCTGGATGTAGGGAGATTAAATAGCTTTCCAGGTGCAACCCCTCCATTGTACAACCTGGCTTAGGGCATTGCTTCCCTCTGTCCAAAAAACTCATATGGATACAACAAGCTCATTTGATGGATCATTTTACTACAAGTATTTGGTACCACAAATGCAACCAACAATTGTTCTCTCAGAACATGCAAGAACTGAAGTGGCCATAGCAGCAAGTTCAAATTGTTTGTTGTACAAAAGAAAGCAAAGTATCTTTAGGTACCAATTCTGCATAAGTTTTAACTTAAAACTTTAAAAATTCCAAACCTGGAAAATAAAACTTGTTCATACACTTTTGAATAAAGGCACAAAAAAAGCATAAAAAATAGCTATTGTGTGAATATGGCAATGGGACAAATGCCGTATTGATGCAGCCAATTGTGCCAGTGTTTTGCCTACATGCAGCTGCTAATGAAAAATAAAACGCACAAAGATGCATTTTGAATTGGGAATTTTTACAAAATATCCAATGAGGTGAGAGAAGTAATTAATCTAATTAGACACAAAAAAAACCTGTTAGAATGATGGATGTCATATACAGTGTATAATGCAAAGAAATAAACAAGAGCTAAATCAAAAGTAAAATCTTGAATACTGCGATGAGAATTTAATAAAAGGACCATAAAGTAAATAAACCATTTCCCAAATAAATCTCTGGAGCATGAGGATAATACATTCATGGAGCAATGGAACAGCACGCGCAGTTGTCTGTGGATCTATTAAGCCCTAGCTTTCCAATAACAGACCTGCTAATTGGTTGCTATGGGTAACAAAAAATTAAGCAAACTTTTCACCTATAGTGGTGTCTTATACACAGTATATATTATATATATATATATTTTTTTTTTACAATTTTGCATTTATCTAATTCTAACGGAAACATTGAATATATGACTAATTCCATTTGTAGGTTTAGTTTTAGTTTAACATGAATTTATAGCCTTTCTATAATCCCATGACAAAAAGGTTACAAAGTTGTGGCAGCCAAGTGGGCAAAGTCTACTATTATTTTAGTCTCTATTAACATAGTTAAAACCACTGCACTTGACTTGATTTGTATACAGACAAGCCTGGTCAGCAATGAGTTAAAAATGTGAGGTATCTACTTGTTTGAAGCTGTTACCAATGCTGTAAATTCAATAGTATTTACAGTACAATTAAGCTGTTACAAAAGATCAATAATAATAATAATCCCACACAAACACATTCTGCTTGGCAGAACAAAAAACATTTTATTTTGGCTCATTGTGTACTCAAGTTTAGGACACTACCTTAGATTCTATTTATTAATCGTTTTTGCAGTAGACATTTGCAGGTAATTGATAAATATCTTGGCCAGTCTTACGGGTATATTTATCATGCTGTGTAAAAAGTGGAGTGAAGCATTTTTGGTGATGGTGCCTAGGGCAACCAATTGGCAACTAGATTTCAACAGTTAGAAAACCAAAGCAAAGCATCTAATTGGCTGCTATCACCGGTGATGTTTTACTCCACTTTTTACACAGCATGATAAATATACCCCTTAGTGTCTTGCACTTTGCACCTTGACTCCCAATGTCCCAGACCATACCAAGTAACACAAGTTTGCAGAGGGTCTTGGCGGTTTTGTCTAGAATGAGTGCTTTTCCTCAGTAGAGTATTTCAGGCAATCCCGGGCTGCACCTACATGTTCCTCAAGTTCATGTTATTCAAGATATCTCAACACTCTACAAAAATCTCAAAAGATGTCTCACACACACACACACACACACACACATGTATATTAAGAATAGAGATTTTAAACATTAGATTAGAGATTTTAAACCTTTCAATCAGTTTGAAGCATCCTGTTTGATCAGTAGATGGGCAAGGAGTTACTGTTAGTAGTGAGGCTCTTTTTAACCTTTAGAAACGGTGATGGAATCAAATAGAAACAGAAAATGTGCGATTTCAGGTGCTGAAAACTGGCAGGTGGCTAAAGCTGACTTAACAGCAAATGATATATCCCAATCTCTGATTAGGCTCCTGAGAATGGAGCCATTAGCCACACTGAGCGCACCAGCTTGCCTTCCCTCGGCTCATTAGCTTCAGCACTCATGTTACTTTAAAGAGCCTGCATGAAAAGACAGGAAGAAATCTCCTACCTGAAATGAGCAAAATAGAATGACAAATTGGGAGCTAGGCTCAGCATTTTATTGTGTAATAAACAGGTCATGGATAAGCTGGATGGTCGTCAAGTACAAGTGTTAATCCATGTTATGAAGTGATGAGATTCTTAGGATTAAATAGTGCATGCACAGAAGGGACACGATTTCCAACCATATATGACCTGATTAAATCTAACCCCCCCCCCCCCTTGAAGGTTATACAGGTATCGGACCCCTTATCCGGAAACCCATTATCCAGAAAGCTCCGAATTACAGAAAGCCCGTCTCCCATAGACTCCATTATAAGCAAATAATTCAGAATTTTAAAACTGATTTCCTTTTTTTGTGTAGAAATAAAACAGAACCTTGTAATTGATCCCAACTAAGATATAAATAATCCTTATTGGATGCAAAACAATCCTATTGGGGTTAATTAATGTTTTATTAATTTTTTAGTAGACTTAAGGTATGGAGATCCAAATTATGGAAAGACCCCTTATCCGGAATACCCCTGGTCCCGAGCATTCTGGATAATGGGTCCTATACCTGTATATAAAATCTATTTCAAAACACTAAACTCTGAGCTAACTGGTGCAATCAATTTACCTGAGCTATGCCACGTGGGACTTAAAAAAAAATAAAGATGCAAAAATACTGGCAAAGACCGTCACAGTGGCATATTAATAAAAATTCATGTTTGTGAAATGTTTTTTTTTTTTCTACCATAACTAAACTTGCTTTTTCAAAAAGCACGAATATCTTCTCATTTACGATTGAACTAGAACGGCAGGTATAGGCGCCGTCAGTGAGGGGACCGCATCACCGAGCTTATGCTGTCCCCTATCCATCGATAAAACAAACCTGCCCGATTGAGGCCTGTCATTAGTGTCACACACGGGCCGATAAGCTGCCGAATCAGTCTAAGGGAACAATATCAGCAGCTAGAATTGGGCTGTGTATGGTCGCCTATATGGTCACATAAAGGAGTAGCGATTGGGAACTTTTTAGCCCAGTACAATTTTGCAATTTTGCAATTTTGGCCAGTGGTTTAAAGTTTCACAAATCTGTCGTACAATTTTGCCATTTCTTTAACCAGAAAAAATGGGTCTTTGTGCTGGAAAAAAACACCATGATTATAATGCACCCCTTGCATCATTATTATGTGCCCCTACTCAGCACTCTCTATCTAAGGAGCTGTCCGGGCACCATGTTTGGAAGAAATTGGAAATATGTGTGTATATCTTATTGTAGCATTAAAAAAAATGTCTTGGAATGTAGTCTCCAATGTAACAGGTGAAAATTAGCAAAATGTCGCCATTATGTAAATTGTCCAGCAATTATGCATTTCTTTTGGTGAAGCAAAACAGATCAAACAGTTGGAAGTAAATGTTTTATTATCATCAATGTATCTGGTTTAACATGTACTCATCATAGCAACTGGTCTGGAAATGGCAACACATAAACACAATCATCCGATAATCTGGAATAAGTATATTTTTTAATAAATACAGGTATGGGATCCCTTATCCGGAAACCCGTTATCCAGAAAGCTCCGAATTACAGAAAGCCTATCTCCCATAGACTCCATTTTAATCAAATAATTCAGAATTTTTAAACTGATTTCCTTCTTCTCTGTAGAAACAGAACAGTACCTTGTAATTGATCCTAACTAAGATATAAATAATCCTTATTGGATGCAAAACAATCCTATTGGGTTTAATTAATGTTTTATTGATTTTTTAGTAGACTTAAGGTATGGAGTTCCAAATTACGGAAAGATCCCTTATCCGGAATACCCTTGGTCCCGAGCATTCTGGATAATGGGTCCTATACCTGTACTTACAAAAAATACAATGAATATAAACACTGCTTATAAAAAGGGTCTGACAATGGATAGAAATTACTTCAAATCCCTGACTTTACAGTTTTCCTTCATGTAAGTGTTGGTTTTTCAGTTAAAGCCTCCCTTGGATGTCCAACCTCTTGTCAGGGCTCCCATAGCACAAAAGCAGGTTACAGGTATAGGAACATATCTATTTATCAATCATTCAAGCACAGCTTCAAAAATTTCTATGAAATCATATATATTTCAACCCTTAGGGGCACATTTACTAACCCACGAATCCGAATTGGAAAAATTCCGATTGGAAAACGAACATTTTGCAACTTTTTCGTATTTTTTGCGATTTTTTTCGGCGCCTTTATGACTTTTCGGAAATTGTCGCTGACTTTTTCGTTACCAATACGATTTGCTCGAAAAACCGCGAGTTTTTCGTAGCCATTACGATGCGCTCGTATCTTGTTGCGACTTTTTCGTATTGAACGCTCGTAAGCGGCGGGCGAAACTTTCAGACTCAGGCTTGAATGAATCCGAATCTTTCGTACTCGGCGCGAAGGCTACGAAAAAGTCGTGACTTTTCGCGCAAGTAGTAACGCTACGAAAAAATCGCCAAATTTTGCGCAACATTCGGAATGGCAACGAAAAAGTTGCGACAATTTTCCGAAAAATCGCCAAATACCGATCATTATGAAAAAATGCAATCGGACGCATTCGACCCATTCGTTGGTAAGTAAATGTGCCCCTTAATCTTACCCTAGCTGACCTACAAACTGAGCTTCAAGGTTTATTAAGGGGACCTCATGGCGTCATTCTTTACAAACATCGCCCAAACTTGCCCTCAGGCCACTGCTCCTAGCCCTCCCCCAAGGGAAGCCCCACTATTTGGAAATCACTTCTTAATTGCTGCAACATATCACTTGCAGCTGGAAGTGATCAGCCGCAATACACTTGTATAATATTAATTAAACCATGCTAGGAAATAATAGATTCTGCATTTAAAAAAACAAAACATTTAAAATATGATAGATTGAAAACATCTGGTAGCATCTGGTTTTCTAGAGCAGTCTTTCTGGCTAGTTAGATAGAAAGCAGTGGTCTGGCACCCTATGTGTAAAGAGTTGTGGCCCTATAAAGTTATGAAATGTGCCTTGCATAAAATAAGATAATCTCTCTTTTCCATAGCAAGTCTTTTAAAATCAGATTAGTATTGTAAGAAGAGAAAAAGAAGCACAGAAGCATGTCAAAGCTTAGCATGGCAAGGTAGCTGTCAATCTCAGGGCTTTCCAAAACTATAAAAGGTGCCATTTACAACATTTAATGATTCCCTATGCAGTTCTTATTCCATTAGCCAATGTGAAATACACGCTCTTTAGAATGCCTTGATGAAGGAAGATCAGCACAATAGAAAATGGTAGCACCCACCAAACTGAAATTATTAGACCCTTAATGTCCACCAAGCACCAAGGTCAAAATTGTCAAATATGACTGATTGCATTTGCTAATGGTTTCTCCCTGCCTATTAAAGAGCACTCAAGGATCCGATTCTCCAGTGAACAGAACACGCTGCCGTCCCACTGATAGCAGTCATGTATACGCTAATCTTAGGCTCCGTAAACAATGGCTAACCATTTGTAATTGGGTTTAAATTGATTTCAGGTGGCTTCAGAGAAAAGCAATTTTTAGAGCAGATTAACCTTTTAATTAAACTATATTAAGTGTATAAACAGGTGTATGCATCCAGCCGGAGCAGAAAATCGCATCTTATGGTTGCTGATTTGTGATCCAATTGCCATTTGAGTCCCAGGTAGTAAATGACATTGGAAACAAATGCCGCTCTTATTTTTGAAGGCTGCAGAAATAGTCTTCACTTTCACTTGATTTCTTTGTTTTCAGTGATTCTAAGGTGTTTCAGACATTCTCTAAATATGTACAACCTGACCACACTAATAACACTTTTCTTCGCAGGGAAAACAGGCAGCTTTTAAAAGCTGATGTCTAAATTTCATTTATTCCATAGAGGAGTAGAGAGGTGAGATGAGAAATATGGGAGCTACCAACTAAATCTATGGTCATTTATTACAAATCCAATTAGATAGTCATATGAGGCACCTATCAGTTTTTGTGTTTTAGTAAAAGTATTGCTAGTTGCACAGGGGACCTGCTGTGTTCCCTTGCCCTCAGGGCTGTTAATGAAAGGGCAAAAGGGGTTATTACCTAGGGCCCATCATCAGATCTTTCATCTGCCATAACTTTTGACTGAAATGGCAGGCTCTTCATTTTAATCAGCTTGAGATAACCATTTACTTAAATCTTCTATTAGAACAAATGTTCCTAAAGGATATATTTTCTTAATAAAAAGATGTCATTTATGATTGGGTCCCTACATTTATCTTTTCCCAACACTGCTGGAACAGGCTGGCAACCCTGGACCTCATGTCTATTTCAGTAAGCACAGATGTTTTATTGTATTTTCTGCCTTATTGTATTGTAAGTTCCTCTGCTTGAAGGTAGCCCTATTAGATATTTATTGGAGCAGTTGTGGGGCCCACCAATGAGATCTTTTCCTTAAAGTGGCCCTGCTTGCTCTCAGAGCATAGCTCAATGGAATGGAGTTGACTTTGGACTTATTTGGAAACTATTGGGGGAACATGATTTTGAAGATTAACAACCATAGCTATCAACATCAATTCTGATCCCCAAATAAGCAGCAAACTTGCAATACAGGTATGGGATCCCTTATCCGGAAACCCGTTATCCAGAAATCCAAATTACGGAAAGGCCATCTCCCATAGACTCCATTATAAGCGAAAATTCTAATTTTTAAAACTGATTTCCTTTTTCTCTGTAATAAAACAGTACCTGTACTTGATCCCAACTAAGATATAATTACCCCTTATTGGGGGCAGAACAGCCCTATTGGGTTTATTTAATGGTTAAATGATTCCCTTTTCTCTGTAATAATAAAACAGTACCTGTACTTGATCCCAACTAAGATATAATTACCCCTTATTGGGGGCAGAACAGCCCTATTGGGTTTATTTAATGGTTAAATGATTCCCTTTTCTCTGTAATAATAAAACAGTACCTGTACTTGATCCCAACCAAGATATAATAAATCCTTATTGGAGGCAAAACAATCCTATTGGGTTTATTCAATATTTAAATTATTTTTAGCTGATTTAAGTTATGGAGATCCAAGTTACAGAAAGATCCCTTTTCCGGAAAACCCTGGGTCCCGAACATTCTGGATAACAAGTCCCATACCTGTATTTTGAAAATGAGCCAGATCTAACCTAAATCCACAGAAGAAAGTAGATCTGTAGACCACGGGGCCCCAACATTTTTTACCCAAGAGCCACATTCAAATGTAAAAAGAGTGGGAGAGCAACACAAGCATGAAAAAAACTTCCCAGGGGTGTCAAATATACAATTTGGTAGCCTCTTTGTGGACTGGCAGCCTACAGGTTCTGTTAGGCAGTACAACTTATTTTTATGCAACCAAAATTTGCCTCTAAGCTAGGAATTCAAAAATAAGCACCTTCTTTAAGCAACATCAGGGGGTGGTGAGCAACATGTGCTTGAGAGCCACTGGTTGGTTGGGGATCACTGCTATAGACCAAAGGGCCCAACATATAACTGTAGGGCATGAGTGATGCAGATGTACATAGGGTTTTATGGGTAAGGAACTGTTACTACAGGTCTGTACTACATTTTGCACCTCGGTATTAAGCTGTGCCTCTTCCTCCTGGGTCACAGACAGGGTCTTATGGGACAAATGTTTTTAACTGCAAGCAGTTTCTATTTTAATAATCAACCTGCCAAGACTCCAGTCCAAAATACCCTATGGACATAACATTTTCAATATATAAATAGACAGTAAACCCTGTCTAATGGGCCATTGTTCCCATCAACTAAATGTCCTATCATGAGAACTTAAACAGCAAAAAAAATATTTAAAAAAACTATTTTTTATATATCCTATTTGGGTTGGCACCTTGCTGCTATTTTTCAGACCTGGCTGTTGTCGCCAGTGTTATTAATATGAATCTAAAATAGGGGAGATGGATGGTTGGAATTTTTTGCAGAAAAGGAGGGCAACACAGTATCTCAAGTTTTCTTTTCTTCAGGACTAGAAGCACTCTTGGATTTTTCAGCCCCATGAACACCAAGAACAACTGTGCCATATTTTATTTTGTGACGGAGGTTGAAGAGGAACTAAGAACAGTAAAGAAGCAAAAGATCAGATCCTTCTCCCAAATGCCATGAGAAACAATCATTTAAGATATTGCATCCATAATACAGTGGGAATAATTGCTGATATCAGCAGAGAATGATGTGCAGGCTCTGTAAAGGTAGGGGTACAATTCAGAGAGCAGCATTCTGACCCCCCTAGTTCACTAACTCTCAGCAATGGACCTGATGTTTGAAATTATATTAAGGCAGCAATTTCTCTGTAATTTGGGAAAATAAATGCAGCTGCAGGATCTCACTATACTGTACCTGTACGTAGGTCTAAGTGAAAATACATTTCTATTTATAAACAAAGATAATATTATTATCAGGTTCACTTCAAATATCTAACCAGTGAATGCAAAGAAACATACAGGTGTAAATTCTCATACTGAACAGTGGGGTAACTAAAGGAAATGATAGATTTACTTGCTGTACCTGTGTAACCTCTCAGTTGCTTATACCGCTCCTATGTCCCCATGATTTGCAATTCGGGGCAAACTGTGGCATGCACCCCAGATCAACAGCCCTAAATTCAATAATCTTTATAAAATGACTTATTCTACCCATATAATGAAATACACACATAGGTAATGCAAAGGGTTCATCTACTCTTATTATAACCCTGGCACTAGGCACCTACCAATTTCTCTGCCAAGGCAGGGTAACTGCACCAATAGAGCTACAGAAGCTCCTTATAGCCTCTCCTTAATTATTGTGTATATTATGTATGGAGTCCATTTATTTATTCCATTTAGAGTTAAATATTTGCTGAAAAGATACGTTTTCAACCATTTTCTTTAAATGTAAAATAACTTTTGCAGGAAGGAGCCTACTGCATTTTGTTGTTTATTTGGCTTCCCAAAATAACTAGAAATCCACATGTCACCCATTATTGTCCAAATTGCGTTCCAAAAACACACATCCATTTCTCGCAGTGGAACGGATGGATAGAAAATCTAATTCTGCAGCTCCTTGTAATTATTTTGCAAAGGGGAACTTTCAAAATCCTGCATTTAGTAGCTGTGGTTTCTTGAAACTGGCAGAAATGTGAAAATGTTCCCTTATTATTACAGTGTTGGCGAAATGAGGAATGACATCTGTTGCCTCCTCGGCAGATAACTTGTAGATGCTCAAAGAGCACAAAATGCAATTTAACAAATTAGGCAGAAAATATTCATGCTTATGCCTGTATTTGTTATATATACCTATTTATAGTTACACTAATGTATTGCATATTCACCATGGATGTGTGTTTACATCACCTAATCACTAATGTGCTAACCATACCTTTATGCTTTTGTTTATGTGTTTTGCAAATGGAACTTGTTTTTGACTTGGTTTAAGTAGGTCAGAGGGGTTGTTTGGGGACTTACTTATACGTGGCTGGGTACTCTACACCGAGTCCCAAAATAAAGTTTAAGTGGGTTTATGGGAAGGAGGAGTTAATGTTGGAAGCCACCTATTGTAAAATATAAGGATATTGGTCAAAAAGGAATTGCATGACCATATAAAATCACAAGGCTGATGGGCAAGTGCTCCAAAAGTGACTCCTAGGGGCTGATTTACTTACCCACGAACGGGTCGAATGGAGTCCGATTGCGTTTTTTTCGTAATGATCGGTACTTTGCGATTTTTTCGGATTCTTTACGAATTTTTCGGATCCAATACGATTTTTGCGTAAAAACGCGAGTTTTCCTATCCATTACGAAAGTTGCGTAAAAAGTTGCGCATTTTGCGTAGCGTTAAAACTTACGCGAAAAGTTGCGCATTTTTCGTAGCGTTAAGTTTTAACGCTACGAAAATTGCGCAACTTTTCGCGTAAGTTTTAACGCTACGAAAAATGCGCAACTTTTTACGCAACTTTCGTAATGGATACGAAAAACTCGCGTTTTTACGCAAAAATCGTATTGGTAACGAAAAATTCGTACAGAATCCGAAAAACATACGAAAAAATCGCAAAGTAATCGCAAAATGTTCGTTTTCAAGTCGGAACTTTTCCAATTCGGGTCGGATTCGTGGGTTAGTAAATCAGCCCCCTAATATCCTCTTATTAATACACAAGTTTCAGTGAGTCATGTAACAGAAATTACATCAATTATAACTTATTACATTAATAAGTACTGTTTATAAGGGTATAATTATATATATACCGTATTTTTCGGACCATAAGACGCACCGGACCATAAGACGCACCAATTTTTTGGGAAGGGAAATGAAGAAAAAAAGATTCTGAAACAAAGTGTCCTAAAATATTTTATGTGCATTAAAACCCAACCTGTACCAGCAGCACCCAACATATTTCACCCAACATATTGCCCCCATCTGTACCAGCATATAGCCTAACGATATACTTTAAAAAAATGTTTTTACTTGCCCGTGTGGTCTCCGCAGGGCCCTCCTCTATTTACCGGCGCTTAGCTCTGGCGCATGCACAATGACGCGCATGCGTATGGGCATGCGCGTCATTGTGCATGCGCACAGCGCCATAGCTAAGCGCCGGCAAATAGAGGAGGGCCCTGCGGAGACCACACGGTCAAGTAAAAACATTTTTTTTAAGTATATCGGTAGGCTATATTCGGACCATAAGACGCAGGGACTTTTTCCCCCCACTTCTGGGGGAAAAAAAGTGCGTCTTATGGTCCGAAAAATACGGTATATATATATATATATATATATACATAGAAAATGGATAGATAGAAAGCACTCACGGCATATAGAGATAAAACAAAAGTTTTTGTTTTATTAGCTCATCGCATCAACGCGTTTCGATCCCAATAGGATCGTCATCAGGATATATATATACATACATACACATAGTATATAAGGACATAGTATTGAACTCATCAGGAATGCAAAAGATTAATATAAAGCCAAAAATATCTGGACACCCTGCTAAAATCACATATACTCAGTTGAAATTTGATTTCCCAAACTCTTCCTGGAAGCAACGTCAGTACAAGAACTGTCTGTTGGAAGCAGGGTTTTTAAAGAGCAAGTAGATCACGCAAGCAATGCCAAGCACCTACGCAAGTGGTGTAAAGGTCCCCATCATTGTTGGAATGATTACTCACGTTCATCTGCCAGTCTGACGCATGAGTGCTACTTTGGCACATACCAGGAGAACGCCACCTGCCTATTCGTGACATGATTGAAGTTTGGTGAAGGAGTCTCTAAATTAAGAACCCTGTAATACCAACAACACTTTGGTGATAAAATACTTTTTTTTTTTATATACTGATGTCTGAAAGTTGCTTTAGAAAGAGAAAACTAATGTTTCACATCTTCCATAGCTCCTTGCCAATGTACAAGTGCTGTTCATAACCTGGATCCCTTTACAGAACAGCCAGAAGTCTCCTCAGCTTTATAAGACTTTCCTGTAAGGAACTGTTGTAGCTGTGAAGTGGCACAGCAGCCCCTTTGATCCTCGCAGGGATTTACGTGTGTCTGTATTGCCAAAGCAAAGACTGCAACAACAGCCAAAGAAATGTTATAGCACTAGTATCCAACATCCTGTCATTTAAAATCCTAAGGTTGGCTTTATTCTTCATGCTCCAGGTTCAAAATAAAGGTTGACATCAAAATTCAGTTTGGGGTAAACAAACAATTACTGGCATTTATCAATACACTGCATTCAGTTCTTTAAATTGTGCTTTCTCCATATTAACCCTAAAAACTTTATGGTTTATGTGGAGCCTAATTATACTTTTTATACTTCTACTAATTAAACTTTTCGAAAAGTCAACTTTGCAATATACATCAATTAAAAAAATATGCAGCCTTTTCATGATTTTTAATGTAATAATATGGTTTGGAACAGTTCCCTTAGCCCAGCCCCTGTTCCCCTGCCGATCTGGCTGACTACTCTGAGACTCAACATGTAACAGTAGTTGACTGTCCTCAGCCTGCCTTTAGCCTGCATCCTCCCAATCCCACAATTCCCTGCACACGTGATGTCAATAAAGAAAGGAACATCCCAGTGAAATGCATTGTGGGTTATGTAGTTTCTGCATGCTGTCTGTAAGATGTGGAGAACTGTTTTGTGACTGGATTTCAGCATGCTATTTATTCTCTCTTTTGAAGGAAAAAATTATAATCAACGGTATATTAGGAGTTTCTGTGCCTGGTGCACTCTGGGCAGCAGTTGAGAAGCTAAGCTTAGGGGTCGTCGCAAATTATCAAGCAGAAAATAAGGCTGGCCTGTCATATAAACTGATGCTACCAGGACAGATTATTAAATTCTGATGCTAATTGTGCTGGTTTGGGAGGTGCTATGTAATGTGAATCTGAATTAATTAGCAATTAGCCTTGTTTTGTGCCATTTATATTCTATATATACAGTATATTGTGCCATTTATATTCTATATATACAGTATATTGTGCCATTTATATTCTATATATACAGTATATTGTGACATTTATATTCTATATATACAGTATATTGTGCCATTTATATTCTATATATACAGTATAGTGTGACATTTATATTCTATATATACAGTATAGTGTGCCATTTATATTCTATATACAGTATTTGCCATTATTCTATATACAGTAGTGTGACATTTATATTCTATATATACAGTATAGTGTGCCATTTATATTCTATATATACAGTATATTGTGACATTTATATTCTATATATACAGTATAGTGTGACATTTATATTCTATATATACAGTATAGTGTGACATTTATATTCTATATATACAGTATAGTGTGCCATTTATATTCTATATATACAGTATATTGTGACATTTATATTCTATATATACAGTATATTGTGAGTGGGTCCCTAAGCTCAGGTAAGTAACAGCAGCACAGAGCATGGGCAATTAATCAGCAGAAAAGAAGATGGGGTAAATGGGTATATACATTGAACATACAGATTTACATAAAAAACAACCAATAACCAATACAAGAGGAAGTGGACTTTGCACCAAAGAGCTTACAGTCTAAAAAGAGATTGGGTATGAGACATAGGGTGTGGGCAAGAGCAGGACCTGGCAGGGTAATTGATGTGGCATTGTGCATATGTTCTGTATTTTGCTGGCACTGTATGATGATACAGCTTAAAACAGTTTGCATCCAGTACTCGTGTAATAGATTTCATTTTGCATGTGAATAACATCTGGCTGTGTGAGCTGCTTTTAACATAAGTCAGCCCTGACCACTCATCCTTCCTTGGAAATGACTAATGACTTAGGACCTCAACGGGACTGCTGGAATCATCTCTGAAACAGGCCACAGACATGTGGTTACGCTGCTACGGATCAACACAGTTCTAAGAAAACAACATGGATTTGGAACGAAATAGGCATTTATATTCAATTTAAGATGTTTTTATGTAAGATGTTGATTTAATGTTCTAGGTAAAAAAAACGGATACTTGACCTTTAATTGAGTCTTTAACAAATTTGCTGGAACTGCTTTTTTGATGCCTATGTGTGTGCCTTCTAACAGCTCCTTAGATGTAGGAATCATTAGCCTGTTCTTGAAGACTAGAAGCTCCAGGGTGCCTATTAGTGTTGAGTTCTTTATTCATTTTACACTCAATTTTATTGATGAAAAGGAGAGAAATCAGATAGAAATCCAACAGATAATATGAGGCAGCTATTGGCTGTGAACCTTTATCTGATCTCTCGGTTTCACCCATAATTAAATCAATTTAACATTAGCGTCACAACAAGTACATTCTCCTTGGGAATAATGTAATAGCAGAAACAGAGCTTGTCCACATCCAGTGACCCATAGCAACCAATCAGCCGTTTACTTTCATTATTCAAACTAGACTAGTAACATTTACAAGTCGGGCGCACTCCTCGGTTCATCCTCTGTCTCCCACTGTGCTACTACGTGTTGTACCGACCCCAGAAGGCATCATCAACCTGCACAAAATCGGTGAACATTAAGCACTAGCGGATATATATATAGATGTAGGTTGCCCGGAAGCTGCACACCAAAAGTTACAGATGATACCTGGGTGCCAGTGCAAAAAGAAATGGTTATATACACAAGGGGTCTCCTATTTGCTTAAAATGGACTCCAATAATTCAGATTATAGGAAGGCCAGATAAGGAAACCCATGCCCGTAATGGAACTATGCAATGTTTAGCTTTTGAAAGCCTCAGGTCTGAAGGAACATAGCATACTAAGGGGGCCATCAACCAACTATTGCATTTTGTAACAAAACTGCTAAAAATCCGAATCTGACAATTCACCAGCTAAAACTTGTTGAGATCAAAGGCAGATGTCCCTTCTTTGCTTCAAAACTTTGCAGTGATCCCCAGCCAGTGGCACAGGGCAACATGTTGCTCACCAACCCCTTTGTTTTTGTTCCCAGTGGCCTCAAAGTAGGTGCCCATTTTTATATTTCTGGCTTGGAGGAAAGTTTTGGAAGCACAAAGACATAGTTTTACTCAAAGCAGCACCTCCTGCAGGCACAGGGCTACCAAATAGCCAATCACAGCCCTTATTTGGCACCCCCAAAGAAATTTTTTTATGCTTGTGTGGCTCCACAACACTTTTAACATGTGAGTGCGGGCCACCAATAAAAAAAGGTTGGGGATCCCTGCTTTAGAGATTTTTGATACTGGTTTTTGTGCAACGATTCGGAAAAGCAGAGGCTTAGGTGCAACAATTTTAAGTCAGAATTTGATATTTTTCGATACCTGCATGTCCTTTTTCAGTTCAGACTTTTTATTGTCAAACATTTGTGGAAATTAGTTTGTTCGAATTTTTAAAAAGAAAACATACAACTGCCCCTAAACGTACAACTAAGCTTCATATTAAAGTCCAATGAGAAACATTTGCCGATCCATAAGTAGTAGTGTCAGGAGTTTATCAGAATATCTACTGTAGATCTAAGCTAAGCATTTAAATATATTTATTGTATTTATCCCTACTGTAGCTCAGTGTAGCAGCCCATACATTATGCACAGGTGGCCACCTGGCTTGTATTCTGCCAGCCCAGTTTGACAGGGTCATTGATATGGAAGAATATTAACGGAGAAAGAAAGGCAAGTATTTTTTTGCAAAAAAGCTGGCAGCCCTACCTACACATATAACTTCTGTTTATGTAGCAATGCCAGTGTGCATTCTTTATACCCTTTCTCATATAAATTAAAGGAAATGGAATCCCTCAAAACAAATGAATGTATAATTGCTTTTATTAATGTTGTTGCAATGTACAGTATTTTTCTGCTCAGATATTAGCAGTTCTATTATAGTGAAACTGACACAAAAGCTCCCTCTGCTGGTCAGTTCTGCTGGCCGCCATGACAGCTGGGAGACAATTTTAGAAGAAGAGGAAAGTCTTCTGACATTTCTCTACTTTTTTTTTCTAAGCATAGCAAAAAACTTTCCCACTCTTGTATTGAAATGTTAGCTGACCAGCAGATGGTGCTGTTGTGTCAATTTCATGAAAAGTGTAAAAAACTGCTAATATCCTGAAACTGAGAAAAAATGTAAAGTGCTTAAAAAAGTGCTCTGAGCAATTTTACATGTATTTGTTTTGAAGGTTCATATTTCCTTTAAGCAATTTGGGCATGATAAGTAGCATTTCCTCTCTGTTTCAAGCAATATACATCAATTTTAAAATATGCAGCCTTTTCATGATTTTTAATGTAATAATATGGTTTGGAACAGTTCCCTAAGCCCCGCCCCCTGTTTCCCTGCTGATCTGGCTGACTACTTTGAGACTCAACATGTAACAGTAGTTGACTGTCCTCAGCCTACATCACAGTGCAATGCATTGTGGGTTATGTAGTTCCTGCATGCTCTCTGTAAGCTGTGGAGAAGTTGTTACAATTTGTAGCATCAGTGTTTTAGTCCCTCCTCCCCTGCCAGGATTTCAAATGAGAAAGAGAAGAACTGTTTTGCAGCTGGATTTCAGTATATAATTATTGTATTTATTTAAATGTTTTGAAGGAACAGAATACAGTGACAGGTATATTAGGGGTTTCTGTGTGGCTCTTTAACACATTTTGATTTGGAAGCCAGAGTTCCCCTTTACTTTAGCTGCACTTAAGTTTGGAGTGAATGTCTTCCAACATGATTTTATTGCTTTGGGAATACTGTACAATTGGAACGTACCTTACTCTTGACTTTCTGAGCACCTGCCCATTTTCCCTCACGTTCCCAAGCATGGGATTCATGTTATGTATTTTCTTCTCCTGCCAGAGGGAGGGAAAGTTATTTAACTAGAAATAAAATTTAAAGAATATTTGTGAAAAAATGGTTTCATGAAAGCACTAATCTAGATATACGTATCTCCATAGTTTCCCTTTAATGCTTTTCCTGCCTTTCTCTTTCACCATATTTTGCAAGCAAAGAAAATTGCTATGTTCCCTCAGCAAACGTCAATACACATTTTATCGTTCAGTTTCAGAACACAAACCACATGATAGCGTTGGAACTGGTGCCAAAACCCAAAAGCCTCAGGGCTGAACTCTGCACAAATAAAGCCGTGACACAGACCAACTAACTGTGTATGGGCACTGAGATCTCCATGCTGAAGAGCCATACGCTAGGGCAGCAAAGGTGGCTTCCAATTGCCAATCCAGGCACAAATAAGATACAGGTATTGGACCCCTTATCCGGAAACCCATTATCCAGAAAGCTCCGAATTACGGAAAGCCCGTCTCCCAGAGACTCCATTTTAATCAAATAATTCAGAAATTTAAAACTGATTTCCTTTTTCTCTGTAATAATAAAACAGTACCTTGTAATTGATCCCAACTAAGATATAAATAATCCTTATTAGATGCAAAACAATCCTATTGGGTTTAATTAATGTTTTATTGATTTTTTAGCAGACTTAAGGTATGGAGATCCAAATTACGGAAAGACCCCTTATCCGGAATACCCTTGGTCCCGAGCATTCTGGATAACAGGTCCTATACCTGTATCAGGCAATTAATGATCCAAGTTGTTATCTGAACTTTATTATATGGAACAGAGCGCAGGATTGCTTTATATAAGCCAGGATCAGATTCTTATTAATGATATAAATGATATAAATTCTTACTAATGATGTAAATGATAACACCAAAAATCTATATTTTAAATTTTTAACTCACAATGATTACAGAACATAAAAGTATAAACACCTAATAGAGTTGGGATGAAAGTTTCTGTTATGCTTCCCATAATAAACATAATAAATAATCTCCATATATATCAAAAAGGTAGTTCAACATGTGCCTTTTTGTGGTCATTTTTCATCTTGAGTGAATAAATCAGAAATGTACCAAACACACATTAGCAATAATATTTGTCATTATACCAGGCTTTATTCTACACGTCATCTCATCTCCAAAAATGTATCACCAGGTGTGTTAATACCACAGAATGTACTTTTCTTAATCTCTCGGCTATTTTACAGGACTGATCGTATAATCCCTTCCTTGACATTGTATGATTAATAACATATCGGCTGTCACTCCCCTGCTGGTGTGCAGGCTCTGCTTTGTATCAGCTGTTAACAGACTCACATATATCATTCAACCCATCCTTGTGCAAAGAAATGTTTAGAAACTGTGTTCCACTTAAGCCTTACACAGGGTTACCCACATACTCACTCAGAAGAGAGATGAGAAACACAACAGAGACAGACAGAAAAATAGATAGATAGATAGATGATAGATAGATGATAGATAGATAGATGATAGATAGATGATAGATAGATAGATGATAGATAGATGATAGATAGATGATAGATAGATGATAGATGATAGATAGAAGTAATAACCAAAAATGCTCAGAGAGGAAAGAAGGAGGGTTAGATCATAGAAGGAAAGAAAATAAAATGCAGGTAGTAAGCTTAAATAGCCAAATACCATCATTTAAAAAGTAAACAGTGTAGCTAAAGTTATGAAAGGAATCTTGCTGATCATTCATATTGGGCTGTTTGACTTAAGAGCCTTGTTCTCCGGGTCTCATCTGGTTTCCACAGGATTGTAGGGGATTGTTATAAATCCAAAGTCTTGTTAAAGAGAAAGACACCTTGTTAGCTGTGTTGAATATACTGGTGTTATTGAAGGCCCCAGGGTTACCCCTTCCCCATCTTTAGTTAGTAGCCAAAAATGTCACTCTGAGTAAAAGTGGTCTTTGCCCAGGTCAACCTTAATCATGATTGTAATAGGTAGGAAAGATCAGGAGTTATAGTTATACAATGATCTCCAAATATACAAGAATGTATGGATATGTTTATCCTGGAGAATACTGAATACTTTTTTATTTACATTATCAAGTCCATTCTATTCTACAAAGTTCGGAACTGATTAACAATGTTTGGCAATAAAAAAAGTGTGAATTTAGCATTGTCCTATAGCTGAGAATTTTTTTAAATTAAAAAGAACTTCCAATGGATAGTTCTGAAGGAAGGTCTGGGTAACCGAGTAAATGATCATAAATAATATTATATATATATATGCTTGACCACAGTGTCACCAGATATGACAAATAGTTCCTTCATCACCAAATATCCTACATGTCCTAAAACAACCCGATCAAGTTGAGGAATTTCTTCTGTGAAGACATGTTGAGACCATATGCCTCTATAACAATATCTTATAGGCTGTTCTAATAGGCATGTATTTATTGCACAGATTTCCATGTGTCTTCAGGTATCAATATATTCAAGTCTTGTTTCCATGCCCAATGCAATAAAGGCTTGATGGAAGCTACAGTATAGCGATGATAGGTGTATTTATATACCTAGAGGAAGTTGGGGTATGTTTCTTGTTAAATGATGCAACAAAGTGGGATCTATCCCAGTTCTAAAGGGTAGACAAGCCATATAAATTATAAATAAATGTGTAACCCTTATCTGACCACTAATGAAATACAGCATGACATACAATATTCTTCAATGCCAGGGCTCTGCCCTGTCATCACAGACCTTCTTTAATGAGAGGTACCATTTCTGTTCTACTTTGTAGTGAGTAAATGGTTGTCACATTTCCAATTCTAGCATTATTTTTACTTAATTTAGCGTAGGCATTTTATTTTGGGTGCAATAAAACTTGCAACTGCCGCATTCAACTTTTGGATTCATCTTTTTCATTCTGAGCTTCTGATTGGGGCAGAAAGCAACTGGAGAGTACAGTGATCCCCAACCAGTGGCTCGAGGGCAACATGTTGCTCCCCAACCCCTTGGATGTTGCTCCCAGTGCCCCCAAACCAAGTAGTTATTTTTGAATTCCTGACTTGGTGGTAAGTTTTGGTTGAATAAAAACAAGATTTACTACCAAATAAAGCCTAATAGCCAATCTTAGCCCTTATTTGGCTCCTCCGTGAACTTTTATGATGCTTGTGTTGCTCTCCAAGTCTTTTTACATTTGACTGTGGCTCACGAGTAAGAAAGGTTGGGGACCCCTGGTAGAAAGTCACTAACAGGATTAAAAACAATGCACAATGCATGGAATATTTATAGGGTGATATAATAAGTCTAAGCACGTTACATTTAAAAAAAAAAGAATAAGACCTTTTACAATGAGGATGGTTAAATCCCATATCTTAATAGACAGAAATTGCTGATTAAAGGTCCATAATAACCTCAGGTTTTATTTATTCTTTGGATTTCCTTAATGGCACTATTAAGAGTTAAATGTATATATATATTTATTTCCCCAAGCTGCTATGGAGGTATTACTGGCTTAGTTTTAGCCATGCAAGGCATCTGCCTCAAGGTATTTTATAGTCCCATAACAGGTAGTCAGCAAAAGGGGCGGCCTAGCGTGACAAGGGTGGGACATATAACTTGGGCTGCAGTCCATCAAAAAGGCCCTTTAATTTTACTTTTCATCTCGGGAACAACTTCATAAAGATTTTCATGGCACTGCATAGAGTTAATATATAATTTGCTTAGTATGAGCATGTTACTTATGTATGTATGTATGTATATATATGGGCTAAGGTAAATCTATTTATGTATTTATTTTATACAGGTTGTTTCCCTTTGAATCCAATCTACATTAATAATGTAGCTGCCATGTCAGAAGTATTAGGCTCTTATTCTTGAACTAAAAAATAAGCACAATGCTCTCCTCCTCCCACTTGCAGCTACATTACAGGCAGTTTTACAGCACATGTATTGTAATGTCACATTAAATGACGCCTGGGAAACTGGCAGTAAATATATAAGCCCGTATTAGTCCTGAGAGGCGGCTAGGGTTTATGCACAAGGCTTGTTATTTCCATGACTTTATTTAAGCAATGGGTATGTAAAAATACTGTATTTTTCCATAGTGTGCTTAACAAGAAGGTGGTGAGCCATTTTTTCCCGCAGAGGTACTTATAGTTATTTGTGTTAATCCCTTTGAAGTCCCCAACCAATCAGAAGCTTATGCTTTAATCCACTTAAGTGTTTCTTTTCTCCAAGGTCCACAGATATTGTTTGGTTTTAGTGTATGTGTGGGGATTCAGAGCACAGGCCGATGAGTTGGGACTTAATTTAAGTTATTATGGGCTGCCCTTGTGACAACATTGACGCTGCTGATCTATCCCACCACAGACTTTGGTCTTATTACCTCTGTAGTGTAAATGAAATTGAGTACTACAAATTAGTACTCCAATGACCTGCACCCAACTCCATTTTTTGCCCCACAGAGTTGGGCGAATGTTCCAGCCCATTGCAGCTTTGGTTCAAACGGTCAGTCAGATTTCACTGTTTGCAGACTCAAGAGTTTCAACAACCTTTAGAAGTTAGTTCAGTCACAAGTAGTGTCACTGTACCGCCATGAGCGCCCACATCCTATATCAACTACTAACATTTGCTTTATAATGTGACAAAGCCTTAAAGGGACAGTAACACCAAAAAATGAAAGTGTATAAAAGTAATAACAATATAATGTTCTGCTGCCCTGCACTGGTACAACTGGTGTGTTTTCCTTAGAAAGACTACTATAGTTTATATAATAAAGCTTCTGTGTAGCCCCGGGGGCAGCCATTTACAGGAGAAAAGGCACAGGTTACTTAGCAGATAACAGATAAACTTTGTAGAATATAATGGGGTTTTTTTCTGTTATCTGCTAAGTAACCTGTGCCTTTTCTCCTTTTTCCCAGCTTCAATGGCTGCCCCCGTGTTGACATAGCAGCTCATGTATATAAACTATAGTAACGTTTCTGTTGCAAACTTACCAGTTTTACCAGCGCAGAGCAACTGTACATTATATTTTAATTACTTTAAAACACTTTCATTTTTTGGTGTTACTGTTCCTTTAAGTCTATGGCCATTCACAAATATGCACAACTATAAGCAAATGAGTAACACAAATGGCGGTTCAAATGGATGAGTTATCACAGAGGGTAGTATATACATGCTATAAAATAAATACAGCTATGGGACCTGTTATCCAGAATGCCTGGGACCTGGGGATTTTCAGATAAGGGGTCTTTAATTTATGTAACTTGGATCACCATACTTTAAGTCTACTAATAAATCATTTAAACGTTAAAAAAAGGATTGTTTTACCTCCAATAAAAATTGATTATATATTAAGTTGCACAATTTTTATCTTGGTAAAAATTTTCACTATGAATCCATACCTGGCGAAAATCGTTCCTTTATTGATATACAGAATATGGGATTCAGTTCCTACCCCTGTGGAGCTTATACTCTAATGTCTCTCATTCACTTACACATAATGGTCAGTTTTATCAGGGGCCAATTATTGCTCTGTGCACTTCAAATGAGATTGAAATTGTTGAAGAAGGAAGAAAGAACAGTACCAAATAGTCTTATTCTAAACCCATCTGAATTTACCTGTAGGTTTATGGCATTCAGTTTGCGTATAGCGAATGGCTGTACGTCATAGTAGAAAAATATACTTTATTCTCTGGTGCTTCCACCTCTCAAAGAACCTATGAAGGTAATAAGTGTTTAAGAAGCTTTTAGTGTTTAAAGGAACAGTAACACCAAAAAATGAAAGTGTATAAAAGTAACTAAAATATAATGTGCTGTTGCCCTGCACTGGTAAAAGTTGTGTGTTTACTTCAGAAAGTCTACTATAATTTATATAAATAAGCTGCTATGTAGCCATGGGGGCAGCCATTCAAAGGAGAAAAGGCACAGGCACATAGCAGATAACAGATAAAACACTATTGTATTCTACAGAACTTATCTGTTATCTGCTATGTAACCTGTGCCTTTTCTCCTTTTTTCCAGCTTGAATGGCTGCCCCCGTGGCTACACAGCAGCTTATTATATAAATTATAGTAGTGTTACTGTAGCAAACACACCAGTTTTAACAGTGCAGGGCAACAGTGCATTATATTTTTATTACTATAAAACTCTTTCATTTTTTGGTGTTACTGTTCCTTTAAGCTCTTTTGGGCAGGACCCTTGTTTACCTCATTTATTGGTTATTGGTTGTCTTTGTTTTATTGTATATTGTTATGTATACACCCATTTATTCTACAACTTTACAGAATATGTTGGTGTGTTAAAAATACATGTTAATAATAATGATAATAACTAAGGCCCCATCTAGAATATGCTGTGCACATTTGGTCTCCAGTGCTCAAATGGCATATTATTGAATTAGGGAAACTAATATGGTAAAGGGTATAGAAAGTCTCTGGCCAAGTTGGGGTTGTTTATGCTGGAGAAGAGGCACTTAAGGAGGGATATGATAAATAGGTATAAATATATAAGGGCCGAGCACACCATATTCACTGCTGTGTTAGCTCTATTGTACTATACCAAATGGAAGCACTTGGTTTACATAAGGGGATCATTTAATAATCTCTCTAATGCTTTATTTATCAGTAGGTCCTTCCATCAAACACGAGGGCACCCATTCTGATGGAAGAAAGGAGGTTCCATCTTAATACTCAGAAAGGGTTTGTTACAGTGAGAGCTGTGAAGTTGTGGAATTATCTCCCTGAACCAGTCATACTGGCAGATACATTATATAGCTTCAAGAAGGGGTTGGATGGCTTTTTAGCAAGTGAGGGAATACAGGGTTACTGATATTAGCACTTGATCCAGGGACTGGCCTGATTGCCATCATAGAGAGGCTGGGCCTTTATTTTTTTACCTTCTTCTGGATCTATTAGAAGTTAGGCAGGTTTTAGTTAGACAAAAAGGATAAACTCAATGGATGCGGCCTAAATTACCATGTTACTATTACTGAGTTAAGTCTTAAATATACAATTATATCAATTTTTTTTCAAGCTCAAACAAAAAAATGATTCTGTTTTTACCTGTTGCAATACAATGATTAGAGGTTTGTGGGAAATTGCATGCAATAAATAGCTTCAAAATGTAATTCAAAATTTAGCAATTTTATGTCAATTCACTCACTGCCAGAAGCATAATGCTGTATTGTTTGCAGGTAAAACAAGTGCATACTAAATTCAGTATTGAGCATATGAATGTGTATAGCTAACTGAATGAGAAATAGCCACACCTGCTTCTCATAGTATTTCTTCAGCAAACAAGAAAAATATTTTTCCCCTAAATGTACACTGTACGCTTTATTCTGTGCCTTGCTGATCATACCAAGTGCCCCGTGTAGCTGTTAAGTAGCTGACAGGCTGCAGGCAGTAACAGGCACCGGCTTCCTAAGCCTGCAATAATGAGTCACATTGCCTCCTGTATAGGGAATGGGATTTTTTTATCACATTATTTAGGGTTATAAATGAAAAACTTTAATGTCCTACGTGTAAAAAACATTCCAAAGTCACAAAGCAAGGTGCAGCTATGTTTTATGTAGAAGGAATTGTTTCCAATATTATATGCTAGTGGCTGGAAAATATCACTAAGTGACTCAATATTTTAAATTAAACCCATCTTTGCACTTAACAGTATATTGTGTATAGTTTCAATAAAAAAAATGCATTAAATGCTGCTTATGCCAACAGCCTAATGCTGGTGGTCAAATGTGCATAAGAAGACAGCATCACTGTAGGTACTAAGTACTAAGCACTGACCCAAAGTCCTTAGGTCACTACATAAAGCGATGATGTCACACTGATGATGTCACCGCCAGTTCTTATGTACATGTGACCTGTGGTGTATTTACATAAGGGAAATCTGGAAGATTGCCAGGGGAACTTAATTCCGAGAATGCACAGTGCTGTACAGATAGCACAAGGCTGGGGCCAGGATAGATCATTTCCCCCCTGCTTAGGTAGTTGGCAAAGGCAGCCTATAACAACTGAGCAGAGGGCAATGTAGAAAGCAAGAAAACTCGGAGGAGTATTAGTGACTGTGCAAGAAAAATTATGAAGTGTTAAGAAGTAATAGTATTTGATAAAACAGTTATTTCTAAATATGGAAAACCACTAAAGTCAAGGGGGATTTACCTTTTAAATGCAGCTCAAAAATACAAAGTTGCAAATTACTATGATACAGTATTTTCCAAAGACAACGGCAAGTTTCAAAGTTTTTTATCAAATATATAATTTTTTTCTACTGTACATTCTGATGAGCTATGGAAATAAAATCAGCGCAGAACACAATTTCTCTTTACGCAATAAAGCACAATAATATCAGGTAATAATATAAACCGGCCTTTTAAAAATGTGTCCTATAATAATAGTTTAGTTCCAAAATGTGGGACATTCCCTTACGTCTTATGCACAGATACACATTTGCAGGTACCCTTGTGCTACATCCAATGTTGTGCACTTGATGCTGTGTCCAAAATTGTGTGTCTATGTATGAAAGCCAGGACAAAAATAAATGAAAAAGAAAATTTCTTTATCTAGCAAGGTTAGAATTGGTATCCAGAAACCCAATATCCAGAAAGCTCAAAATTACAGAAAGCCTGTCTCCCATAGACCCCATTTTAATCAAATAATTCAGATTTTGAAAATTGATTTCCTTTTTCTTTGTAAAAATAAAACAGTGCTTTGTATTTGATCCCAACAAAGATATAATTAATCCTTACTGGATGTAAATAATCCTATTGGGTTTAATTAATGTTTTATTGATGTCTTAGTAGACATAAGGTATGAAGATCAAAATTATGAATCCGGAATACCATTGGTCCCGAGCATTCTGGATAACAGGTCCTATACCTGTATCACATTTATGCCAATTTTATTTTGCTTTTTGTTTACCGGAGTGCAAAAAAAAAAAAAGTTTTTTTCCCTCTGTTGTACGTTAAATCCTAAGACTTTAGTTCTTTAGTTCTAGTAAAAATGTAGAAGAAAAAATACTGAGCCGCTTCCTTTGCCCATTGTGCATTGTGGTTTGCTGAGCTTGCCATAGGTCACTGTGCAGGGCAACCTGAACTGAATGTATTATTTTACTACAGCAGAAAGTCATGAACTACTCTGGAATAAAATTAGAAGCAGTAATTTGCATCTGAGTCACTATCAGCCAGTAACAGTAACTTTATGTTAAGATGGAAAGTGGCCATTGGGGAACCTGCACTACTTCTAACTAATCACAAGGCTTGGTGCTGACTACTACTCTCCAAGATGGAAAGTTCAGCCTGGCACTTAGAGTGAATGGAGCGATTCTGTTGGGTGCATAAAAACAGACTTTTTTCTATTTAAAATATATATATATCTCAATCCAAATGGTGTCCGCACTCCAAGGCTCAATATTCTGCGGGGTGCATAGCCAAAATTATGTATATACAGAAAATAATAATCATCTGTGGCCAGCACACCCTTCAATGCTTTATCAAAAATTTATTGAAAATATATTGTTAAAACCGACGTTTCGGTCCTCATTAGGACCTTTCTCAAGGATAAAAAACAATAGTGTATCACATCACATCTAAAATCACATCTCACATTTTAGATGTGATGTGATACACTATTGTTTTTTAACCTTGAGAAAGGTCCTAATGAGGACCGAAACGTCGGTTTTAACAATATATTTTCAATAAATTTTTGATAAAGCATTGAAGGGTGTGCTGGCCACAGATGATTATTATTTTCTGTATATATATATATATATTATATATATATATTATATATATATATATATATATATATATATATATATATATATATATATATATATATATATATATATATATATATTTATATATATATATATTTATAAATATTATATATATATATATATATATATATATATGCAGCTTTGAAATAGGGGTCACTCTCATTCATCCTACTTCTTGGCTGCTAGGGTATTTGAATCCTAGCAACCAGATAGCTGTTGAAATTAAAAACTGGACTGCTGCTGTACAAAAAGCGAAATAATTAAACCACACATAATAAAAATGAAGAATTGCAAATTGACTCAGAATTACACTCTACATCATACTACAAGTTTATTTTAGGGGTGAATGACCCCTTAAAGAGACACTTTTTTTTACTGGTTATTTTTGTTCATGCTGTTTTTAACCAACCCACATTATTTGTTAAAAGATTAAAAAACACTTCCTCATAAAGTCATTGGAAATGGAAATTTTAAAATTGCTTTCATAGGCTTTTGAAGGGCAAATAAAACACCCCTCTTGAGCAGTGGATAGGTAGTCTAACAGTGTAAAGCAGGGGTCCTCAAACTATGGCCTGCGGGCCGGATACGGCCCCCCCCCAAGGTCATTTACCCGGCCCCTGCCTGGCTGCATCCTCACCCCTGGCTACTACAAGTCTGCCTCAGTGTGGTCCTTGGCCACAGTGAATCATGCCACCGCGCCCCACCGGCCGACATTAATGACGCTCCGTAGTTTGAGGACGAACTATAGTCCGGCCCCCAACAGTCCGTGAACTGGCCCCCTGTTTAAAAAGTTTGAGGACGCCTAGTGTAAAGGTTACAAATAATATGATCATTGGTGTATGCTATAAACCACCCCGTATAGGTGAGGGGGATGAGGCACAGCTACTATTGCAAATGGAGGAGGCTTCACAACTGGGTCAAGTTGTTATTATGGGGGACTTTAATTATCCGGACATTGACTGGAGTAATGGGGTGGCTAAGTCAGAAAAAGCTAGTAGGTTTGTAAATATGCTAAATAACAACTTTTTATTTCAGGCAGGTAAAGAACCAACTAGGAATGACTCTATTTTGGACCTGGTAATATCTAATAACACTGAACTCATCTCTAACATTTGTGTGGGTGAGCATTTGGGGAACAGTGATCACAACATGGTCTCCTTTGAGATAATCCCTTATAGAGCAGTCTCTGCAGCATTAACTAAAACGCTCAATTAGACGTGCAGACTTTGCCAGTATAAGGGCATCTCTTCAATGTGTCAACTGGGAAGGGCTTTTCATAGGGTTAGACACAGAAAGAAAATGGAACATCTTTAAAACTTTGCTTTGCAGGTATACAGATCAGTATGTTCCCCTTGTAAGCAAGGAGAGGCATCGCAAAGCAAAACCTTTATGGCTGAATAAAAGTGTTAGTGTCGAGGTTGGTAAGAAAAAACGTGCCAGCATATTTTTTTCTTTTGATTTTGTTTGCATACAGGTCCTTTTCAAAAAATTAGCATATTGTGATAAAGTTCATTATTTTCTGTAATGTATTGATAAACATTACACTTTCATATATTTTAGATTCATTACACACAACTGAAGTAGTCCAAGCCTTTTCTTGTTTTAATATTGATGATTGTGGCATACAGCTCATGAAAACCCAAAATTCCTATCTCAAAAAATTAGCATATCATGAAAAGGTTCTCTAAACAAGCTATTAACCTAATCATCTGAATCAACTAATTAACTCTAAAAACCTTAAAAAGATTCCTGAGGCTTTTAGAAACTCCCAGCCTGGTTCATTACTCAAAACCGCAATCATGGGTAAGACTGCCAACCTGACTGCTGTCCAGAAGGCCATCATTGACACCCTCAAGCAAGAGGGTAAGACACAGAAAGAAATTTCTGAACGAATAGGCTGTTCCCAGAGTGCTGTATCAAGGCACCTCAGTGGGAATTCTGTGGGAAGGAAAAAGTGTGGCAGAAAACACTGCACAACGAGAAGAGGTGACCGGGCCCTGAGGAAGATTGTGGAGAAGGACCGATTCCTGACCTTGGGGGACCTGCGGAAGCAGTGGACTGAGTCTGGAGTAGAAACATCCAGAGCCACCGTGTACAGGCGCGTGCAGGAAATGGGCTACAGGTGCCGCATTCCCCAGGTCAAGCCACTTTTGAACCAGAAACAGCGGCAGAAGTGCCTGACCTGGGCTACAGAGAAGCAGCACTGGACTGTTGCTCAGTGGTCCAAAGTATGTCATTCGGAAATCAAGGTGCCAGAGTCTGGAGGAAGACTGGGGAGAGGGAAATACCAAAATGCCTGAAGTCCAGTGTCAAGTACCCACAGTCAGTGATGGTCTGGGGTGCCATGTCAGCTGCTGGTGTTGGTCCACTGTGTTTTATCAAGGGCAGGGTCAATGCAGCTAGCTATCAGGAGATTTTGGAGCACTTCATGCTTCCATCTGCTGAAAAGCTTTATGGAGATGAAGATTTCATTTTTCAGCACAACCTGGCACCTGCTCACAGTGCCAAAACCACTGGTAAATGGTTTACTGACCATGGTATTACTGTGCTCAATTGGCCTGCCAACTCTCCTGACCTGAACCCCATAGAGAATCTGTGGGATATTGTGAAGAGAAAGTTGAGAGACACAAGACCCAACACTCTGGATGAGCTTAAGGCCGCTATTGAAGCATCCTGGGCCTCCATAACACCTGAGCAGTGCCACAGGCTGATTGCCTCCATGCCACGCCACATTGAAGCAGTCATTTCTGCAAAAGGATTCCCGACCAAGTATTGAGTGCATAACTGAACATAATTATTTGAAGGTTGACTTTTTTTGTATTAAAAACACTTTTCTTTTATTGGTCGGATGAAATATGCTAATTTTTTGAGATATGAATTTTGGGTTTTCATGAGCTGTATGCCACAATCATCAATATTAAAACAAGAAAAGGCTTGAACTACTTCAGTTGTGTGTAATGAATCTAAAATATATGAAAGTCTAATGTTTATCAGTACATTACAGAAAATAATGAACTTTATCACAATATGCTAATTTTTTGAAAAGGACCTGTATTGCCAATTTAACTACACGGCACACCATTAGTGTTGACCTGCAAATCACTGAATATGTGACTGGTGCACTTGAACTTCATCTGCAAATTGTGCTTGGCAATAAATACTGTAGTACAATATTATAATTCCCAATACTTGCATCACAAACATCAGTACTACCTTACTCTCTGAGGTTACTCAGAATTGCTCAGCTGCTTTAGTAGCACCTATAACAGTGTAACTAGCCTTAGCACTGTCACCATTTAATTACATTTATTTAACTGCCACCTGAACCAGTCAATTTCAAAACCGACTCGAAAAGTCCAAATCAAGTATTCCCTATTAAGTTACATATGTATTAATAAGCTTTGAACCAGAGAGCGCAGTTCTTGAAGGTAATTCACTCTGCATTAAATCCAGTTCTGCTATGCTAGCCAGGAGAGCTATTGCCTCTGTAGTAATAAGCATATTAAAGAAAGGTGCCAACTAATCAGCTAGGAGGCAGTTAATTACAAATCCCAACGTATTACTGGCATAAATGTATAAGCCTGCGAATTGTAAAGCCCAGTCAAAATGTACCAATATACCATATATACAACACAATCAATCAGGTTTTATATGAAATACTTTTAAAGTGTTTAATTTTAAAGCTTCTGTTGTCAGGTAACTGCACCCTTGTCAGTTTGTCCCCACTATTAGCGATGAGCGAAACTCAAACACCGATTCGCCATTTGCGTATTTTTTCACGAAACGGGCGCAAAATGTTGCAGCGGGAAAAGTAGAGAAATAATACATGTCAAAAAAAATTGTTGAGTGTGTTTAAAAATATAGACACACACGACTATTTTTGGCACACGCGTCCAAAACGATGACGCGCATAAAATATTTTTTTGACGCACGCACTGTTTTGCGGCTTTTAGGGAATCTTTTAAAAGATTCCAGAATTTTTTTTGTTTTGTTTTATTTTATCTATGGATTTCCTTATAACAATTACAGTTGTAGCGCTGCAGTCAATGCAATTACTGCTCTAGCTAACCGGCCTATGACATCACAAAGAATCAGGGAGGACACTGATTGCTGCTTCTCAATAAGGTGATGACATCACAATGCAGCTCTTATCAGCAGTGTTATCAGAAGCAGCAGCTGTTAGACTGTCACTCTTCATCTGCACTTCGAAGAGACAACACTATCAACTTACTTACTTATATCTAGAAATATCGACTTACTTACATCTATCAATATGGACTTATCTAAATTTAATACACAAAATTTAATCACAAAAGTTCGAGCTAAACCAAGATATAGAAATCACTCTAATAGAAAGCCTTATCAGAAGCCTAAAGAGCTCTCAGTTGTAGATCCACAATGGGAGGTTCTGGATCCAAAACCAGATATTCACGCCCTATATAAGGAATTTAATGTCAAATTCTTTAAAGGGAAATTGCCTGAAGTTGACCTTAAATGGAGCAACAGAGTCACTAAGTAAGTTATGAACTAAACTTTGTAATTTTACATCTCGACTTTACTGGTAGATTGACTGATATAGTCTATGGTGCATTTAATGATAAATATAGTAATACAATTTAAGAAAATAAGTATAATTAACAGTAGAAGAATCATGTGCTTATCTTGTACAGTAAAGGCAAAAGAATACGAAATGTTAAAGATCCACATATTGTTTTGCAGAGGTTCTGGGATCACCAAGCGGACCACTACCGGAAAGTACATAGTTCGCTTATATAAGCCTCTTCTTGATTTAAGGCCAAGGAGTACTACAGTGGAAGTAAGTCTTTTGCTTTCTTTTCCTTTATTCTGTAGGGTATATTTGTTATATAGATATATCAGTGTTAATTTATAGTAATTAGATTAAAAGAAACAAGATTTTAGCGACACGTTAAAGGCTGTCAATGTACTTATATTATAAACTAGTAATAATATTCATGTAACTGAATTTTTCTGTACTCTACAGATCCTCCTGCATGAAATGATACATGTATATCAGCTTACCAATGGTAGAAAAGATTGGGAGCATGGACCGACCTTTCACTACCATAAGAGACGTATTAATAAACTGACTGGTGCAAATATTACGGTAAGAGGTTAAACACTTATTTTGCCATATTAGAAGCAATCTGTTAATTCCATTTGTATTAAAAATGATTTCATTTTTCTCATTATTATATAGGCCTACCCTGATTACGAGGAAGAATATGATTTACTGAAGCGCCATTGGTGGCAGTGCAATGGCCCCTGTGGAGAAATAGAAAGAAGAACTATGAACCGTCCTCCTTCTACCAAGGCACACAAGCGCAAATGTGGAGGAAAATTTATCAAAATTTCAGACCCTGAAGACAGCCCCTCAAAAAAGAGAAGGAAAGTCTAACCTACAGAGTTATAGAGACATAATACAAATTTTAGAAAAGCAAATTTAATGGGACCTACGTATTCAACAAAATATGAAGACGACGTACGTAAACTAGAGCCCTGCATGGGTCTGCAAAGCCGAGTTGGACCCTGACCCATGTCCCTGGCCAGGGCCGCCATCAGGGGGGCACAGGGGGTACAGCCGTCCCGGGCCCGGACAATTTTAATCTTAAAAGGGGGCCCGGCTGTGCTACAGTTTTCTTAATAGCTCGGGCCCCCTTAAATTAATTCCGGGCCCTGTCATTGGTGGTCAGCGGGTGATCCTTATTGGTTGCGCCCCGTGCGTACATGCACGCCGGTACGCATGGGGCGCAACCTTATAAAAGGGCCTGTCTTCTGCCGGCACTCATAAGTGCGGGGGCTTCGCCAAGGAACTACCTCACCGGAGGAGCGCGAAGCTGCCGCTGAAGACACCGGGGGCTGTGCTGTGCTGTGCTGTTCCGTTCCGTGCTGGCTACCAATGTACTTGGGGTGGGGGGCCCTGCTGGCTACCAATGTACTTGGGGTGGGGGGACTGCTGGCTGCCAATGTACTTGGGGTGGGGGGCCCTGCTGGCTACCAATGTACTTTGGGTGGGGGGCCCTGCTGGCTGCCAATGTACTTGGGGTGGGGGAGACTGCTGGCTACCAATGTTCTTGGGGTGGGGGGCCCTGCTGGCTACCAATGTACTAGGGGGGGGCTGCTGGCTACCAATGTACTAGGGGGGGGCACTGCTGGCTACCAATGTACTGGGGGGCACTGCTGGCTACCAATGTACTGGGGCGGGCACTGCTGGCTACCAATGTACTGGGGCGGGCACTGCTGGCTACCATGTATTAGGGGGGGGGCACTGCTGGCTGTGAGTCTTTTGTACTGGTGGGAGGGGGGCCCAGAAAATTTTCTTGTGAGGGGCCCCATGATTTCTGATGGCGGCCCTGTCCCTGGCCTAGAGATACTGTTAATTTACTAGCCTATAGATTGCTTTATCTTTGCCTGCATCAGGCACTTGTAAATACAGAGAATTGTGTAAATATATATAAAAAAAATAAATAAAACAATAAAAAGACAACCTTCTATTTCTTGTCCATCTGTATTTCCTTAATAATACTGATGTTTACAAAAGTGCTCAGCTACATTCTGACACCGTCTCCAATGATAAAAGCGGTTCATTGTTCCTTATTAGCAGCAACCAGGTAATCTGCACCTTTCCTCCCAATCTCATGTTTCTGCTGCAAAACTGCTCCAGATGTAAGAAAAACACCCTTGCCAAGTAATGACTGAATTACCCACACCATAGCCTTCTTCCTGCCCATAAGCTCACCTATCCCTCCACACAGGTTAATCAACATATCCTCCAGTAGTAATGTCAAACCAGCCACGGTGCCTATGTTCAGGACAAGGCTCAGGCAGGTAACCACCATTTTTCTGGGGCTAGCAGTACCCCAAAGTCCTCTGCCCCTTCCTTCATGACTTCTAGAGTGAACACACACCATTCTGAGGCAGCGGAGCCAATACACAGAAAGCCATCCAAATAATGCACTATAGGGGTCATTTACAACCTCTAGTGCAGTTACAGTTACACAAATACCCCTGCAGTCAGTTGCATCTACTTGCGATTAAAGGTACTTATGTCAAAAGGCTGCTTGTACTTCCATATTGTAGTCCTCAGAACTGCCCAATCTTTCCTACCTTTATTTCTGAATTGAGAGCCGTGGCACCTATTGGAACTGGAGGCTAGAGCTGCCTGCTTTATTCCCAGCAGAACAGTTGCATGTTAAGAATAGGGCACACATGACATTCATGTGCAGAATGTTGCATATTATGTCAATTGGACTTTCAGTGCAAGTGTGTCTGATTTGCAAGCATGATTGCACTAATTTTAACATATTGCATTATTTAATACCAAACTAAAAATATTCTTTAAGGATCTGTGCATCACTTGGCCTATTGAATACCTTTAGCCATAGCACCATTGTGCTTCTCTTTACCGAGGTCCTTCCCTTAGGCCAGGGATCCCCAACCTTTTACACCCGTGAGCCACATTCTAATCGAAAAAGTTTTGGGGTGCAACGCAAGCATGGAAATAGGTCCTAGGGGAGCAAATAAGACCTATAATTAGCTATTTGGTATCCCCCTATGTGGACTGGCAGCCCACAGAAGGCTCTGTTTGGCTCTATGCTGGGTTTTATGCAACCAAAACTTTCCTCCAAGGCCAGAATTCAAATATAAGCATCTATTTTGAGGCCACTGGGAGCAACAGAAGCTTCTGAGTCCCTGTCTAAACTGTGCTCCATACACATAGGTGGGTGATGCCTGGGTAGAATGCAGAGCTGTCAACCAAACCCATGTCAGGAGGCCATTTTGAGACCTTGTTTCATGTTTTCATTTAGTGTGAAGAGGAATTCAGGCCTTAAAAAAACAAGACTCCCTCCCTGGTTGATAGGTCTGAGAATGGCCTTCATACTATGGGGTGTATTTATTGGAGACAAACACTGGAGACAAACATCACCAGTGATTTTGCCCATAGCAACCAATCAGAAATTAAATTTGAGCGGTCGCCTACAAACCAGAAAACAAAAGCACAGATTTGGCAATAAAATATGGACTTACAGTGTTATTTATTCAAGTATGTGTCTTTTTACTCAATTTTACTAAAGTCTTGGCATGTATGGAATTTCGCTACTAATATACAGTACTATAGCGGTAAAAATTTATTCGCCAAAATATACAGTACTATAGCGGTGAATATTTTGTCGCGCAAAATACATTACTATGTATATTTTGGCGATTTTTTTTTCGCGATTTTGTAATCTCGCAACTTGCGGACATTTTGTGGCGATTTTTTAATCTAGTGACATGTGCGACTTGGGGCCATTTTGTGTCAATGAGCCTGCAGCCACCAAACTGAGAGGACATGCCTGGGGTTTTGGACTTGCTACCAGGGGAGAGGCGCTATATTATCAGCGTGCTCCTGCGTGCAGGATATGACCACCCACCGCCGGGGGACTTAGGGGTCCACGAGAGGAAGAGGGCAATCCTGGCCGAGCTAAGAGAAGGTTTGCTCGCCGGGTTTGCCCTTGATGTGGACCCCCGCCAGCTCCGGCGTCTGTGGACCGACCTTAAGCGCAGGAGCGCAGAACTGGTCGCTGAAATTAGAGAAGGTAATTATTGTACTTTACTATGCTTTTACAGTATACGTTCAGTAAAAGATTTAGCAAGTAATTTGAACTAAAGGTACAAATGTAAGAAATGTCAGGGATGATGAAAGTAACATAGTAACATAGTAAGTTGGGTTGAAAAAAGACATACGTCCATCACGTTCAACCATAATGCCAGTGAGGAACTGAAACGTTGCTCACAATAAACCTCTGAATATTATTTCACATCTTTGTGACTCTTTGTCAAAATCCTGTGTGTGCCGTCACCCCATGCCTGTCTAGATTTTGTTTTGCCACAGGCACCCAGGTATTATTGTTCCTTATGGTGTGCAGCTTCCCAGCACTTCCTATTGTATATATATATATATACACATCTATTTTCAAATACATATGCATAAATAAGTTTAAAGCAGGGGGGAAGCAGCAGGGAGCGGCCCATAGTGTGAGTCATTTGGGGAAGGGCCACGAATGTTTTAGGGGGCCCTGGCTAACAATGTCTGTGTGTCCTTTGTATTGATGTGAGGGTTCACAGGGGGAGGGGCCATTGGGGGCGTGGGCCCAAAAAATGTTGTTGTGAGGGGCCCCGTTATTTATGATGGTGTATGAATGTATATATACTAAGGAGCTCATTGTGGATTACAGGAGACTGCAGGGAGGAGGCCATACCCCCATTCACATTGAGGGAGCAGAGGTGGAGAGAGTCAGCAGCTTCAGATTCCTTGGCATCAATATCAGTGAGGATCTGAGTTGGTCTCACCATGTTGGTGTGATCACAAAAGCTGCAAGACAGCGGCTCTTCTTTCTGCGGCGCCTGCGAGGGTTCGGCATGGACTCCAGAATACTCACAAACTTCTATCGATGCACTATTGAGAGTATTCTGTCTGGCTGTATCATCACCTGGTATGGCAGCAGAGCGCATCACCAGGACTGAACTGCCGGCCATGCAGGACCTGTACAGACAGCGCTGTAGGAGGAAGATGCAGCGGATCCTCTCTGACCCCAGCCACAGACTTTTCACGCTCCTACCATCAGGCAGGCGGTACAGGCGGTACAGGAGCATCCAGACCCGCACCAGCAGATACAGAGACAGTTTCTACTCACAAGCCATCAGGCTTCTGAACTGCTGACATTCTACCCAAACTAACACACACTCCCCATAACTACTGGACTCTTCCCAGTGTCACTTTAAGCAAAGCCACTTTAAATCCTCACTGCACAATTTCAAATATTGCATTGCATTTTATTATTGTAAATACTTGTACCTTTATTGCACATTTTTATTATATTTCATATTTGTATTTTTTTTTTGTTGTTATTGTTTGTCTATGTAAAGTTGGGAGGAACACGGGTCAAAAAAAATTCATTACAGTAATGATGCTTCATTGTTATTTGTATATGACAATAAACTTGAAACTTGAAACTATTTCACAGAACTTCAGCTGGCGCCTCCTCCCCAGGCCCTCCAGCCTCTACTGGCCCCAGCGGCCCGACCTGCGGCCCCCGAGGCCCAACAATTGGCCCCAGAGGCCCGACCAGAGGCCCCAGGACCCAGCCAGGCCCCAGAGGCCCCAGGACCCAGCCAGGCCCCAGACTCGGACGAGGCGGAGGAGGCCGCCGAGGCCGAGGAGGCCATGGAGGCCCCGGACACCCCCCCCTTTAATCCTCCCCCAGTTTGAGCCCACTTTCCCCGGCCCTTGGGTTCCCCCCCAGCCCCCCAGATGCCAGCCACCAGGTTCTCCTGCCGAGGAAGGCCCACAACATCGGTCCATGCAGGAGGACCTGGACAATGTGAGGGCTGAGCTGGCCCAGCTCCGGGGGTAAGTTGCTGAACTCAGGAGGGACTTTCAGGAACTCAAGGGCAGCAAGCCCTAAGTTTCCACCCCCCCCTTTTTTAATTTAAGTAAAAGTTTTTAGTTTTATACTTTTGAACTGAGTAATGTGTCATTATTTATCCTTCATTGATATGGTATTCTATACTTTCATGTAGTTTCCCCTACACTCTTACATTTATCAGTAACAGCATCAATATGCTCTATGGGTTAAAGGTTTGCAAATATTCTGCCAACAATTTTGCCTTTAGCCCATTTTGCTGAATAGTAAAACTTGCGTTAATTAGTACGTAGCGTATTTTCTGGCGAGTGTGATAACTGCCAATCCAATGTTTTGTTGCCAGAATAATTGCAATATTATATTTGTCCCCGTTTAATAAAGTGCCCATAACATATTTGCCATTTATTCTGTGTCTAAAATCTTTAACTTAATTTAAGCCACTTTAGCAAACAGACCCCTAAGTATTTGGCTAAATATTCTTAAATGCCCCCCCCCCCATTTTATTATCTCTAGCACTTCTTTTTTTTTCTTACTTAGATTTTTATAATTTTTGGGGGGTTTTTTTGCAAATAAACTTTTATATAGCACCTCTTTAGCACTCTGTGCTCTCCCAGGGCAAAATGTCGGCATTTTTATGCTGCCGATTGTCGCGTATTTCATACGATAGGTTTGTCGCGACAATTAGCGCATGCGATAAATAGCCTGCATGCGGAAAATCCAGCGCACGCTATTTATCGCATTGAAATCCCGCACGTAAAAAAGCGCGAGTATGCTTATAGTGAATCGTGCGATAAATCGCCAAAATTAAGACGCGGTAAAATTTATAGCGCACGCTATAAATAGCGCACATTTTATCGCACTTTAGTGAATCAGGCCCATAGGCTTCTAAATGTCTAAAAATGAAAAAAAATAAAAAATTCCATAATATAAACACACATACCAGAAACAAAAATTTTATGCATGAAAATACAACGGATTTGGAAAATCCCATGTTTCCTGAACGTGCCAATACCAAATATTCATAGTTTTATGGAGATTTCTCTTGTATAGGTCAAAAACTCCCAGCAGTACACTACCAAATTTCCAAAGCACTGCTTCAAAAAGCTACATACTTTAGATTTCAAGGCTAACAGGTCATAAAGTAACCAAATAAAACACCCTAAAATGAACGCCAGGGATCCACTGAACAGTTTGATGCCCAATATGTATAGGTTTCCCTAAGTATGTGGCATGTAGGGGCCCCAATGGGAACATACCCCCATATGATCTATCATTTCTGTCATTTCAGCTCCAGGAAAATCAACACATTTACATTATTATACTGTATTTGGGATAAAGCTAGTATAAAGTACGCTCACCCCAGAAAGTCATATATTTTTGGAAAGTACACATTTCCCAAAATCTAAAATGGGTACCTGTGTCTTTCTACTCCAAAGTACCAAGCCGCAAAGCTTTTCTAGTTGTCAATTTTGATGACATTTCCAAAAATCCCCTCAAAGCTTCCACTTTGCAGCATCTTATCTCCCACATAGCATTAGGTACCCAGATAAAACACCCTAAATTTAAACCCCAGTGGTCCACTAAACAGTTTGATGCCCAATATGTATGGGTTTACCTAAATATGTGCCATGTAGGGGCCCCAATGGGAACATACCCCCATATGATCTGTCATTTCAGCACCTGCAAAATCAACACATTTCCTTCTTTATGTGTGATAATGCTACAAAAAAGTACACTCACCCCAGAAAGCCATATATTTTTGGAAAGTACACATTCCCCGAATCTATGGTACACATTGGGTACACATCTCTGGGTACACATTTTTTTGTACTCCAAAATACCAAGCCAAGCAAAGGTTTCCTAAGTTTGCCAATTTTTATGACATTTCAGAAAATTGCCTAAAAATGTTGCAGTTTGCCGCATTTATCTCACACAATTTCTTGTGTGCAAAGGCAAATCACCCCAAATAGGAACAGCTAAGGTCTACTTCCCAATATGCATAGATATACCAAAGTCAGCGGTATGTACTGACCCCAAAATCAAAGTAGTGCTTATGGATTTCTCGCCTGCCAACTCAGCTTTTCCACACAGAGTCCCCTGTCAGCGTATTATGTGCCGTAACACCCCCTAACTATACAGAGACCCCCAGAAAAACCATATATTTTTGAAAAGTACACATGGCAAAGCTATGCTAAAAACAGATTAGGAATACTAATACAGGAATAAAAATGTAATTAAACCACAAACAGTGTAAATAGTGGTCAGAATATCTGATCCAACAGTCACGCTGTCAAAATAAACAGTTTTTAGGGAAAAGAAACTAAAAACGATCAGAAAAAAGCCATCAGAAATACCCATGGCTTCTCGGTAGTGGGGGGGTACTTTTGAGCCCACCTGACTCTATGTTGCCCTAGGTTAGTTCCGTTGCTCACTTAAAACTCTGCAATAATATTGGTCCTCACATGATTATGTCTAAAAGCAGGGTTTTTAATATTATGGGATTTCTGTTTGGTGTCTGGTTTTATGGACTGAATTGCTATTTTTAATGCAAACCATTAAAAGTTACATTTTAGAATAAGAATTTAGCAATCACTGAGTGGGGAGGTGCCAGCATGTTTTTATTTCTTTTGATTTTGTTTGCATATTGCCAATGTAACTACCCAGCACACCACTAGTGTTGAACTGTAAATCACTGAATATGTGGCTGGTGCATTCAAACTTCATCTGCAAGTTTTGCTTGGCAATAAAAAGTGTGGTACAATATTACAATTCCCAATACTCACATCACAAACACCAGTACTACCTTAGGAAAAGCGCTTGCCAAAAATACCGCCATCCACCTGTGCCTGCATCTGAATGAATGAGATACGCTCGCGTGCAGGCACATGTAGCCAAAATACGCATAAAAACGCGAGAAAATGTAAAGTCTCGCGTTTACTCAGATTTGCTAAGCTGCTTTAGTAGCACTTTTGGCAGTGTAACTAGCCTTAGCACTGTCACCATTTAATTACATTTACTTAACTGCCACCTGAACCAGTCAATTTCAAAAACGATTCCCGAAGTCCAAATCAAGTATTTCCTATTAATGAGCTAAGTTACATATGTATTAATTAGCTTTGAACCAGAGAGCGCAGTTCTTGTAGGTAATGTACTCTGCATTAAATCCAGTTCTGCTATGCTAGCCAGGAGAGCTATTGCCTCTGTAGTAATAAGCATATTAAAGAAAGGTGCCAACTAATCAGCTAGGAGGCAGTTAATTAACAATCCCAACGTATTACTGGCATAAATGTATAAGTCTTTAACTGTAAAGCGCAGTCAGAATGTACCAATATACCATATATACAACACAATCGATCAGCTTTTATATGAAATACTTTGAAAGCGTTTAAATTTAAAGCTTCTGTTGTCAGGTAACTGCACCCTTGTCATTTTGTCCCCACTATCAGTGATGAGCGAAAGGCATTGAATACTCTGTGAATTTCCGTGTTTCGCTACTGGCGTATTTTTTTACGAAATGGGAACAAAATGTTGCAGCGGGAAAAGTAGAGAAATAATGCTCATCAAAAATAATTTGTTTTTGGTACATGTGTGAAAAACAATGACGCACACAAAAAAATTTTCACACACGCCATTTTCACTGTTATGCAGATTTTCGGGAATCTTTTCAAAGATTTGAGAATTTTTCTACGGATACCATCATCACAACCCACTATGCATGCTACATAAAATCACAATTTGTTTTATTTTATCTATGGATTTCCTTATAACAATTACAGTTGTAGCGCTGCAGTCAATGCAATTACTGCTCTAGCTAACCGGCCTATGACATCACAAAGGATCAGGGAGGACACTGATTGCTGCTTCTCAATAAGGTGATGACATCACAATGCAGCTCTTATCAGCAGTGTTATCAGAAGCAGCAGCTGTTAGACTGTCACTCTTCATCTGCACTTCGAAGAGACAACACTATCAACTTACTTATATCTAGAAATATCAACTTACTTACATCTATCAATATGGACTTATCTAAATTTAATACACAAAATTTAATCACAAAAGTTCGAGCTAAACCAAGATATAGAAATCACTCTAATAGAAAGCCTTATCAGAAGCCTAAAGAGCTCTCAGTTGTAGATCCACAATGGGAGGTTCTGGATCCAAAACCAGATATTCACGCCCTATATAAGGAATTTAATGTCAAATTCTTTAAAGGGAAATTGCCTGAAGTTGACCTTAAATGGAGCAACAGAGTCACTAAGTAAGTTATGAACTAAACTTTGTAATTTTACATCTCGACTTTACTGGTAGATTGACTGATATAGTATATGGTGCATTTAATGATAAATATAGTAATACAATTTAAGAAAATAAGTATAATTAACAGTAGAAGAATCATGTGCTTATCTTGTACAGTAAAGGCAAAAGAATACGAAATGTTAAAGATTCACATATTGTTTTGCAGAGGTTCTGGGATCACCAAGCGGACCACTACCGGAAAGTACATAGTTCGCTTATATAAGCCTCTTCTTGATTTAAGGCCAAGGAGTACTACAGTGGAAGTAAGTCTTTTGCTTTCTTTTCCTTTATTCTGTAGGGTATATTTGTTATATAGATATATCAGTGTTAATTTATAGTAATTAGATTAAAAGAAACAAGATTTTAGCGACACGTTAAAGGCTGTCAATGTACTTATATTATAAACTAGTAATAATATTCATGTAACTGAATTTTTCTGTACTCTACAGATCCTCCTGCATGAAATGATACATGTATATCAGCTTACCAATGGTAGAAAAGATTGGGAGCATGGACCGACCTTTCACTACCATAAGAGGCGTATTAATAAACTGACTGGTGCAAATATTACGGTAAGAGGTTAAACACTTATTTTGCCATATTAGAAGCAATCTGTTAATTCCATTTGTATTAAAAATGATTCCATTTGCATTTTTCTCATTATTATATAGGCCTACCCTGATTACGAGGAAGAATATGATTTACTGAAGCGCCATTGGTGGCAGTGCAATGGCCCCTGTGGAGAAATAGAAAGAAGAACTATGAACCGTCCTCCTTCTACCAAGGCACACAAGCGCAAATGTGGAGGAAAATTTATCAAAATTTCAGACCCTGAAGACAGTCCCTCAAAAAAGAGAAGGAAAGTCTAACCTACAGAGTTATAGAGACATAATACAAATTTTAGAAAAGCAAATTTAATGGGACCTACGTATTCAACAAAATATGAAGACGACGTACGTAAACTAGAGCCCTGCATGGGTCTGCAAAGCCGAGTTGGACCCTGACCCATGTCCCTGGCCAGGGCCGCCATCAGGGGGGCACAGGGGGTACAGCCGTCCCGGGACCGGACAATTTTAATCTTAAAAGGGGGCCCGGCTGTGCTACAGTTTTCTTAATAGCTCGGGCCCCCTTAAATTAATTCCGGGCCCTGTCATTGGTGGTCAGCGGGTGATCCTTATTGGTTGCGCCCCGTGCGTACATGCACGCCGGTACGCATGGGGCGCAACCTTATAAAAGGGCCTGTCTTCTGCCGGCACTCATAAGTGCGGGGGCTTCGCCAAGGAACTACCTCACCGGAGGAGCGCGAAGCTGCCGCTGAAGACACCGGGGGCTGTGCTGTGCTGTGCTGTTCCGTTCCGTGCTGGCTACCAATGTACTTGGGGTGGGGGGCCCTGCTGGCTACCAATGTACTTGGGGTGGGGGGACTGCTGGCTGCCAATGTACTTGGGGTGGGGGGCCCTGCTGGCTACCAATGTACTTTGGGTGGGGGGCCCTGCTGGCTGCCAATGTACTTGGGGTGGGGGAGACTGCTGGCTACCAATGTTCTTGGGGTGGGGGGCCCTGCTGGCTACCAATGTACTAGGGGGGGGCTGCTGGCTACCAATGTACTAGGGGGGGGCACTGCTGGCTACCAATGTACTGGGGGGCACTGCTGGCTACCAATGTACTGGGGCGGGCACTGCTGGCTACCAATGTACTGGGGCGGGCACTGCTGGCTACCATGTATTAGGGGGGGGGCACTGCTGGCTGTGAGTCTTTTGTACTGGTGGGAGGGGGGCCCAGAAAATTTTCTTGTGAGGGGCCCCATGATTTCTGATGGCGGCCCTGTCCCTGGCCTAGAGATACTGTTAATTTACTAGCCTATAGATTGCTTTATCTTTGCCTGCATCAGGCACTTGTAAATACAGAGAATTGTGTAAATATATATAAAAAAAATAAATAAAACAATAAAAAGACAACCTTCTATTTCTTGTCCATCTGTATTTCCTTAATAATACTGATGTTTACAAAAGTGCTCAGCTACATTCTGACACCGTCTCCAATGATAAAAGCGGTTCATTGTTCCTTATTAGCAGCAACCAGGTAATCTGCACCTTTCCTCCCAATCTCATGTTTCTGCTGCAAAACTGCTCCAGATGTAAGAAAAACACCCTTGCCAAGTAATGACTGAATTACCCACACCATAGCCTTCTTCCTGCCCATAAGCTCACCTATCCCTCCACACAGGTTAATCAACATATCCTCCAGTAGTAATGTCAAACCAGCCACGGTGCCTATGTTCAGGACAAGGCTCATGCAGGTAACCACCATTTTTCTGGGGCTAGCAGTACCCCAAAGTCCTCTGCCCCTTCCTTCATGACTTCTAGAGTGAACACACACCATTCTGAGGCAGCGGAGCCAATACACAGAAAGCCATCCAAATAATGCACTATAGGGGTCATTTACAACCTCTAGTGCAGTTACAGTCACACAAATATCCCTGCAGTCAGTTGCATCTACTTGCGATTAAAGGTACTTATGTCAAAAGGCTGCTTGTACTTCCATATTGTAGTCCTCAGAACTGCCCAATCTTTCCTACCTTTATTTCTGAATTGAGAGCCGTGGCACCTATTGGAACTGGAGGCTAGAGCTGCCTGCTTTATTCCCAGCAGAACAGTTGCATGTTAAGAATAGGGCACACATGACATTCATGTGCAGAATGCTGCATATTATGTCAATTGGACTTTCAGTGCAAGTGTGTCTGATTTGCAAGCATGATTGCACTAATTTTAACATATTGCATTATTTAATACCAAACTAAAAATATTCTTTAAGGAACTGTGCATCACTTGGCCTATTGAATAGCTTTAGCCATAGCACCATTGTGCTTCTCTTTACCGAGGTCCTTCCCTTAGGCCAGGGATCCCCAACCTTTTACACCCGTGAGCCACATTCTAATCGAAAAAGTTTTGGGGTGCAACGCAAGCATGGAAATAGGTCCTAGGGGAGCAAATAAGACCTATAATTAGCTATTTGGTATCCCCCTATGTGGACTGGCAGCCCACAGAAGGCTCTGTTTGGCTCTATGCTGGGTTTTATGCAACCAAAACTTTCCTCCAAGGCCAGAATTCAAATATAAGCATCTATTTTGAGGCCACTGGGAGCAACAGAAGCTTCTGAGTCCCTGTCTAAACTGTGCTCCATACACATAGGTGGGTGATGCCTGGGTAGAATGCAGAGCTGTCAACCAAACCCATGTCAGGAGGCCATTTTGAGACCTTGTTTCATGTTTTCATTTAGTGTGAAGAGGAATTCAGGCCTTAAAAAAACAAGACTCCCTCCCTGGTTGATAGGTCTGAGAATGGCCTTCATACTATGGGGTGTATTTATTGGAGACAAACACTGGAGACAAACATCACCAGTGATTTTGCCCATAGCAACCAATCAGAAATTAAATTTGAGCGGTCGCCTACAAACCAGAAAACAAAAGCACAGATTTGGCAATAAAATATGGACTTACAGTGTTATTTATTCAAGTATGTGTCTTTTTACTCAATTTTACTAAAGTCTTGGCATGTATGGAATTTCGCTACTAATATACAGTACTATAGCGGTAAAAATTTATTCGCCAAAATATACAGTACTATAGCGGTGAATATTTTGTCGCGCAAAATACATTACTATGTATATTTTGGCGATTTTTTTTTCGCGATTTTGTAATCTCGCAACTTGCGGACATTTTGTGGCGATTTTTTAATCTAGTGACATGTGCGACTTGGGGCCATTTTGTGTCAATGAGCCTGCAGCCACCAAACTGAGAGGACATGCCTGGGGTTTTGGACTTGCTACCAGGGGAGAGGCGCTATATTATCAGCGTGCTCCTGCGTGCAGGATATGACCACCCACCGCCGGGGGACTTAGGGGTCCACGAGAGGAAGAGGGCAATCCTGGCCGAGCTAAGAGAAGGTTTGCTCGCCGGGTTTGCCCTTGATGTGGACCCCCGCCAGCTCCGGCGTCTGTGGACCGACCTTAAGCGCAGGAGCCCAGAACTGGTCACTGAAATTAGAGAAGGTAATTATTGTACTTTATTATGCTTTTACAGTATACTTTCAGTAAAAGATTTAGCAAGTAATTTGAACTAAAGGTACAAATGTAAGAAATGTCAGGGATAATGAAAGTAACATAGTAACATAGTAAGTTGGGTTGAAAAAAGACATACGTCCATCACGTTCAACCATAATGCCAGTGAGGAACTGAAACGTTGCTCACAATAAACCTCTGAATATTATTTCACATCTTTGTGACTCTTTGTCAAAATCCTGTGTGTGCCGTCACCCCATGCCTGTCTAGATTTTGTTTTGCCACAGGCACCCAGGTATTATTGTTCCTTATGGTGTGCAGCTTCCCAGCACTTCCTATATATATATATATTATATATATATATATATATATATATATATATATATATATATATATATATATATATATATATATACACACATATACACACACACACACACATCTATTTTCAAATACATATGCATAAATAAGTTTAAAGCAGGGGGGAAGCAGCAGGGAGCGGCCCATAGTGTGAGTCATTTGGGGAAGGGCCACGAATGTTTTAGGGGGCCCTGGCTAACAATGTCTGTGTGTCCTTTGTATTGATGTGAGGGTTCACAGGGGGAGGGGCCATTGGGGGCGTGGGCCCAAAAAATGTTGTTGTGAGGGGCCCCGTTATTTATGATGGTGTATGAATGTATATATATATATATATATATATATATATATCAAACCATTTTCATGTATGTTCATGTATTTTTCAATATATAATTGATTGTTTGCAATAGATCCGGTGTTGCTGGTCTTTTCTTCAATATATATATATATATATATATATATATATATATAATATATTACACAAAATAACATCTTGCAATACTATTCGGAGATGAGTCGGCTTACAGGGCAGAGGTGAGAGCCCTGACATCATGGTGCCGGGACAAAAACCTGCTGCTCAACGTCAGCAAAACTAAGGAGCTCATTGTGGATTACAGGAGACTGCAGGGAGGAGGCCATACCCCCATTCACATTGAGGGAGCAGAGGTGGAGAGAGTCAGCAGCTTCAGATTCCTTGGCATCAATATCAGTGAAGATCTGAGTTGGTCTCACCATGTTGGTGTGATCAAAAAAGCTGCAAGACAGCGGCTCTTCTTTCTGCGGCGCCTGCGAGGGTTCGGCATGGACTCCAGAATACTCACAAACTTCTATCGATGCACTATTGAGAGTATTCTGTCTGGCTGTATCATCACCTGGTATGGCAGCAGAGCGCATCACCAGGACTGAACTGCCGGCCATGCAGGACCTGTACAGACAGCGCTGTAGGAGGAAGATGCAGCGGATCCTCTCTGACCCCAGCCACAGACTTTTCACGCTCCTACCATCAGGCAGGCGGTACAGGAGCATCCAGACCCGCACCAGCAGATACAGAGACAGTTTCTACCCACAAGCCATCAGGCTTCTGAACTGCTGACATTCTACCCAAACCAACACACACTCCCCATAACTACTGGACTCTTCACAGTGTCACTTTAAGCAAAGCCACTTTAAATCCTCACTGCACAATTTCAAATATTGCATTGCATTTTATTATTGTAAATACTTGTACCTTTATTGCACATTTTTATTATATTTCATATTTGTATTTTTTGTTGTTGTTGTTGTTTGTCTATGTAAAGTTGGGAGGAACACGGGTCAAAAAAATGTCATTACAGTAATGATGCTTCATTGTTATTTGTATATGACAATAAATTTGAAACTATTTCACAGAACTTCAGCTGGCGCCTCCTCCCCAGGCCCTCCAGCCTCTACTGGCCCAGCAGGCTCTACCGGCCCCAGCGGCCCGACCTGCGGCCCCCGAGGCCCAACAATTGGCCCCAGAGGCCCGACCAGAGGCCCCAGGACCCAGCCAGGCCCCAGAGGCCCCAGGACCCAGCCAGGCCCCAGACTCGGACGAGGCGGACGAGGCGGAGGAGGCCGCCCCCCCCCCCCCCTTTAATCCTCCCCCAGTTTGAGCCCACTTTCCCCGGCCCTTGGGTTCCCCCCCAGCCCCCCGGATGCCAGCCACCAGGTTCTCCTGCCGAGGAAGGCCCACAACATCGGTCCATGCAGGAGGACCTGGACAATGTGAGGGCTGAGCTGGCCCAGCTCCGGGGGTAAGTTGCTGAACTCAGGAGGGACTTTCAGGAACTCAAGGGCAGCAAGCCCTAAGTTCCCCCCCCCCCCTATTTTATTTTAAGTAAAAGTTTTTAGTTTTATACTTTTGAACTGAGTAATGTGTCATTATTTATCCTTCATTGATATGGTATTCTATACTTTCATGTAGTTTCCCCTACACTCTTACATTTATCAGTAACAGCATCAATATGCTCTATGGGTTAAAGGTTTGCAAATATTCTGCCAACAATTTTGCCTTTAGCCCATTTTGCTGAATAGTAAAACTTGCGTTAATTAGTACGTAGCGTATTTTCTGGCGAGTGTGATAACTGCCAATCCAATGTTTTGTTGCCAGAATAATTGCAATATTATATTTGTCCCCGTTTAATAAAGTGCCCATAACATATTTGCCATTTATTCTGTGTCTAAAATCTTTAACTTAATTTAAGCCACTTTAGCAAACAGACCCCTAAGTATTTGGCTAAATATTCTTAAATGCCCCCCCCCCCCCCCCCCCCATTTTATTATCTCTAGCACTTCTTTTTTTTTCTTACTTAGATTTTTATAATTTTTGGGGGGTTTTTTTGCAAATAAACTTTAATATAGCTCTCCCAGGGCAAAATGTCGGCATTTTTATGCTGCCGATTGTCGCGTATTTCATGCGATAGGTTTGTCGTGACAATTAGCGCATGCGATAAATAGCCTGCATGCGGAAAATACAGCGCACGCTTTTTATCGCATTGAAATACCGCACGTAAAAAAGCGTGAGTATGCTTATAGTGAATCGTGCGATAAATCGCCAAAATTAAGACGTGGTAAAATTTATAGCGCACGCTATAAATAGCGCACATTTTATCGCACTTTAGTGAATCAGGCCCATAGGCTTCTAAATGTCTAAAAATGAAAAAAAAAAAAAAAATTCCATAATATAAACACACATACCAGAAACAAAAATTTTATGCATGAAAATACAACTGATTTGGAAAATCCCATGTTTCCTGAACGTGCCAATACCAAATATTCATAGTTTTATGGAGATTTCTCTTGTATAGGTCAAAAACTCCCAGCAGTACACTACCAAATTTCCAAAGCACTGCTTCAAAAAGCTACATACTTTAGATTTCAAGGCTAACAGGTCATAAAGTAACCAAATAAAACACCCTAAAATGAATGCCAGGGGTCCACTGAACAGTTTGATGCCCAATATGTATAGGTTTCCCTAAGTATGTGGCATGTAGGGGCCCCAATGGGAACATACCCCCATATGATCTATCATTTCTGTCATTTCAGCTCCAGGAAAATCAACACATTTACATTATTATACTGTATGTGGGATAAAGCTAGTATAAAGTACGCTCACCCCAGAAAGTCATATATTTTTGGAAAGTACACATTTGCCAAAATCTAAAATGGGTACCTGTGTCTTTCTACTCCAAAGTACCAAGCCGCAAAGCTTTTCTATTTGTCAATTTTGATGACATTTCCAAAAATCCCCTCAAAGCTTCCAATTTGCAGCATCTTATCTCCCACATAAACCCCAGTGGTCCACTAAACAGTTTGATGCCCAATATGTATGGGTTTACCTAAATATGTGCCATGTAGGGGCCCCAATGGGAACATACCCCCATATGATCTGTCATTTCAGCACCTGCAAAATCAACACATTTCCTTCTTTATGTGGGATAATGCTACAAAAAAGTACACTCACCCCAGAAAGCCATATATTTTTGGAAAGTACACATTCCCCGAATCTATGGTACACATTGGGTACACATCTCTGGGTACACATTTTTTTGTACTCCAAAATACCAAGCCAAGCAAAGGTTTCCTAAGTTTGCCAATTTTTATGACATTTCAGAAAATTGCCTAAAAATGTTGCAGTTTGCCGCATTTATCTCACACAATTTCTTGTGTGCAAAGGCAAATCACCCCAAATAGGAACAGCTAAGGTCTACTTCCCAATATGCATAGATATACCAAAGTCAGCGGTATGTACTGACCCCAAAATCAAAGTAGTGCTTATGGATTTCTCGCCTGCCAACTCAGCTTTTCCACACAGAGTCCCCTGTCAGCGTATTATGTGCCGTAACACCCCCTAACTATACAGAGACCCCCAGAAAAACCATATATTTTTGAAAAGTACACATGGCAAAGCTATGCTAAAAACAGATTAGGAATACTAATACAGGAATAAAAATGTAATTAAACCACAAACAGTGTAAATAGTGGTCAGAATATCTGATCCAACAGTCACGCTGTCAAAATAAACAGTTTTTAGGGAAAAGAAACTAAAAACGATCAGAAAAAAGCCATCAGAAATACCCATGGCTTCTCGTTAGTGGGGGGGTACTTTTGAGCCCACCTGACTCTATGTTGCCCTAGGTTAGTTCCGTTGCTCACTTAAAACTCTGCAATAATATTGGTCCTCACATGATTATGTCTAAAAGCAGGGTTTTTAATATTATGGGATTTCTGTTTGGTGTCTGGTTTTATGGACTGAATTGCTATTTTTAATGCAAACCATTAAAAGTTACATTTTAGAATAAGAATTTAGCAATCACTGAGTGGGGAGGTGCCAGCATGTTTTTATTTCTTTTGATTTTGTTTGCATATTGCCAATGTAACTACCCGGCACACCACTAGTGTTGAACTGTAAATCACTGAATATGTGGCTGGTGCATTCAAACTTCATCTGCAAGTTTTGCTTGGCAATAAAAAGTGTGGTACAATATTACAATTCCCAATACTCACATCACAAACACCAGTACTACCTTAGGAAAAGCGTTTGCCAAAAATACCGCCATCCACCTGTGCCTGCATCTGAATGAATGAGATACGCTCGCGTGCAGGCACATGTAGCCAAAATACGCATAAAAACGCGGGAAAATGTAAAGTCTCGCGTTTACTCAGATTTGCTAAGCTGCTTTAGTAGCACTTGTGGCAGTGTAACTAGCCTTAGCACTGTCACCATTTAATTACATTTACTTAACTGCCACCTGAACCAGTCAATTTCAAAAACGACTCCCGAAGTCCAAATCAAGTATTTCCTATTAATGAGCTAAGTTACATATGTATTAATTAGCTTTGAACTAGAGAGCGCAGTTCTTGTAGGTAATGTACTCTGCATTAAATCCAGTTCTGCTATGCTAGCCAGGAGAGCTATTGCCTCTGTAGTAATAAGCATATTAAAGAAAGGTGCCAACTAATCAGCTAGGAGGCAGTTAATTAACAATCCCAACGTATTACTGGCATAAATGTATAAGTCTTTAACTGTAAAGCGCAGTCAGAATGTACCAATATACCATATATACAACACAATCGATCAGCTTTTATATGAAATACTTTGAAAGCGTTTAAATTTAAAGCTTCTGTTGTCAGGTAACTGCACCCTTGTCATTTTGTCCCCACTATCAGTGATGAGCGAAAGGCATTGAATACTCTGTGAATTTCCATGTTTCGCTACTGGCATATTTTTTTACGAAATGGGAACAAAATGTCGCAGCGGGAAAAGTAGAGAAATAATGCTCATCAAAAATAATTTGTTTTTGGTACACGTGTGAAAAACAATGACGCACACAAAAACATTTTTTCACACACGCCATTTTCACTGTTATGCAGATTTTCGGGAATCTTTTCAAAGATTTGAGAATTTTTCTACAAAGCAAAACTGGACGGATACCATCATCACAACCCACTATGCATGCTACATAAAATAACAATTTGTTTTATTTTATCTATGGATTTCCTTATAACAATTACAGTTGTAGCGCTGCAGTCAATGCAATTACTGCTCTAGCTAACCGGCCTATGACATCACAAAGGATCAGGGAGGACACGGATTGCTGCTTCTCAATAAGGTGATGACATCACAATGCAGCTCTTATCAGCAGTGTTATCAGAAGCAGCAGCTGTTAGACTGTCACTCTTCATCTGCACTTCGAAGAGACAACACTATCAACTAACTTACTTATATCTAGAAATATCGACTTACTTACATCTATCAATATGGACTTATCTAAATTTAATACACAAAATTTAATCACAAAAGTTCGAGCTAAACCAAGATATAGAAATCACTCTAATAGAAAGCCTTATCAGAAGCCTAAAGAGCTCTCAGTTGTAGATCCACAATGGGAGGTTCTGGATCCAAAACCAGATATTCACGCCCTATATAAGGAATTTAATGTCAAATTCTTTAAAGGGAAATTGCCTGAAGTTGACCTTAAATGGAGCAACAGAGTCACTAAGTAAGTTATGAACTAAACTTTGTAATTTTACATCTCGACTTTACTGGTAGATTGACTGATATAGTATATGGTGCATTTAATGATAAATATAGTAATACAATTTAAGAAAATAAGTATAATTAACAGTAGAAGAATCATGTGCTTATCTTGTACAGTAAAGGCAAAAGAATACGAAATGTTAAAGATCCACATATTGTTTTGCAGAGGTTCTGGGATCACCAAGCGGACCACTACCGGAAAGTACATAGTTCGCTTATATAAGCCTCTTCTTGATTTAAGGCCAAGGAGTACTACAGTGGAAGTAAGTCTTTTGCTTTCTTTTCCTTTATTCTGTAGGGTATATTTGTTATATAGATATATCAGTGTTAATTTATAGTAATTAGATTAAAAGAAACAAGATTTTAGCGACACGTTAAAGGCTGTCAATGTACTTATATTATAAACTAGTAATAATATTCATGTAACTGAATTTTTCTGTACTCTACAGATCCTCCTGCATGAAATGATACATGTATATCAGCTTACCAATGGTAGAAAAGATTGGGAGCATGGACCGACCTTTCACTACCATAAGAGGCGTATTAATAAACTGACTGGTGCAAATATTACGGTAAGAGGTTAAACACAACTCTTATTTTGCCATATTAGAAGCAATCTGTTAATTCCATTTGTATTAAAAATGATTCCATTTGCATTTTTCTCATTATTATATAGGCCTACCCTGATTACGAGGAAGAATATGATTTACTGAAGCGCCATTGGTGGCAGTGCAATGGCCCCTGTGGAGAAATAGAAAGAAGAACTATGAACCGTCCTCCTTCTACCAAGGCACACAAGCGCAAATGTGGAGGAAAATTTATCAAAATTTCAGACCCTGAAGACAGTCCCTCAAAAAAGAGAAGGAAAGTCTAACCTACAGAGTTATAGAGACATAATACAAATTTTAGAAAAGCAAATTTAATGGGACCTACGTATTCAACAAAATATGAAGACGACGTACGTAAACTAGAGCCCTGCATGGGTCTGCAAAGCCGAGTTGGACCCTGACCCATGTCCCTGGCCAGGGCCGCCATCAGGGGGGCACAGGGGGTACAGCCGTCCCGGGCCCGGACAATTTTAATCTTAAAAGGGGGCCCGGCTGTGCTACAGTTTTCTTAATAGCTCGGGCCCCCTTAAATTAATTCCGGGCCCTGTCATTGGTGGTCAGCGGGTGATCCTTATTGGTTGCGCCCCGTGCGTACATGCACGCCGGTACGCATGGGGCGCAACCTTATAAAAGGGCCTGTCTTCTGCCGGCACTCATAAGTGCGGGGGCTTCGCCAAGGAACTACCTCACCGGAGGAGCGCGAAGCTGCCGCTGAAGACACCGGGGGCTGTGCTGTGCTGTGCTGTTCCGTTCCGTGCTGGCTACCAATGTACTTGGGGTGGGGGGCCCTGCTGGCTACCAATGTACTTGGGGTGGGGGGACTGCTGGCTGCCAATGTACTTGGGGTGGGGGGCCCTGCTGGCTACCAATGTACTTTGGGTGGGGGGCCCTGCTGGCTGCCAATGTACTTGGGGTGGGGGAGACTGCTGGCTACCAATGTTCTTGGGGTGGGGGGCCCTGCTGGCTACCAATGTACTAGGGGGGGGCTGCTGGCTACCAATGTACTAGGGGGGGGCACTGCTGGCTACCAATGTACTGGGGGGCACTGCTGGCTACCAATGTACTGGGGCGGGCACTGCTGGCTACCAATGTACTGGGGCGGGCACTGCTGGCTACCAATGTACTGGGGCGGGCACTGCTGGCTACCATGTATTAGGGGGGGGGCACTGCTGGCTGTGAGTCTTTTGTACTGGTGGGAGGGGGGCCCAGAAAATTTTCTTGTGAGGGGCCCCATGATTTCTGATGGCGGCCCTGTCCCTGGCCTAGAGATACTGTTAATTTACTAGCCTATAGATTGCTTTATCTTTGCCTGCATCAGGCACTTGTAAATACAGAGAATTGTGTAAATATATATAAAAAAAATAAATAAAACAATAAAAAGACAACCTTCTATTTCTTGTCCATCTGTATTTCCTTAATAATACTGATGTTTACAAAAGTGCTCAGCTACATTCTGACACCGTCTCCAATGATAAAAGCGGTTCATTGTTCCTTATTAGCAGCAACCAGGTAATCTGCACCTTTCCTCCCAATCTCATGTTTCTGCTGCAAAACTGCTCCAGATGTAAGAAAAACACCCTTGCCAAGTAATGACTGAATTACCCACACCATAGCCTTCTTCCTGCCCATAAGCTCACCTATCCCTCCACACAGGTTAATCAACATATCCTCCAGTAGTAATGTCAAACCAGCCACGGTGCCTATGTTCAGGACAAGGCTCATGCAGGTAACCACCATTTTTCTGGGGCTAGCAGTACCCCAAAGTCCTCTGCCCCTTCCTTCATGACTTCCAGAGTGAACACATGCCATTCTGAGGCAGCCGAGCCAATACATAGAAAGCCATCCAAATAATGCACTATAGGGGTCATTTACAACCTCTAGTGCAGTTACAGTCACACAAATTTCCCTGCAGTCAGTTGCATCTACTTGCGATTAAAGGTACTTATGTCAAAAGGCTGCTTGTACTTCCATATTGTAGTCCTCAGAACTGCCCAAACTTTCCTACCTTTATTTCTGAATCGAGAGCCGTGGCACCTATTGGAAATGGAGCTAGTGACACAGTTGCCTGCTTTATTTTCTGTAGAACAGTTGCATGTTAAGAATAGGGCACACATGACATTCATGTGCAGAATGCTGCATATTATGTCAATTGGACATATTCAAGGACGATTTTCAAGCATCGTTGTGCTAATTTTAACATATTGTATCATTTAATACCAAACTAAAAATATCCTTTAAGGATCTGTGCATCACTTGGCCTATTGAATAGCTTTAGCCATGGCACCACTGTGCTTCTATTTACTGAGGTCCTTCCCTTAGGCAGACTTGGCCCACTTTTCCTTAAAAAAAATCTGCTAAAGGGGTGGGCCACCATACAAGGAGCATTCATGCTTGTACTTGCATAATGTGCCTACTTGCACTGCCCATCACTGTAAACCCAGCCAAAGCCCACTCTATGACACACTGATGCGGCACCATTTATCCACCACTGGTGGGCATATGAAAAACAGAAGCTTCTAGTGAATAGAACTGAAATCGCACTGTTAAGACAAAAGAAACTGTTCCTATAAAATATCTTGGTTCATTTAATAAACAGTAATTCAAAGAATGTTTCTAAAGGCAAATTAAGAGACTGATAGAACACAGATGAAGCAGTGTTACAAAGGCTTACTCACTATAAGAGACAGGATGTGAAGGAATATTCTCAACATTGAGGAACACCCCAGTGAAATAGATCTGTGGTCCATACACATAGGTGGGTGATGCCTGGGTAGAATGCAGAGCAATCAACCAAACCCATTTTGAGACCTTATTTCATGTTATCATTTAGTGTGAAGAGGAATTCAGGCCTAAAAAAAAAAAAAACTTCCTCCCTGGTTGACAGCTACAAGCCAGAAAACAAAAGTAAAGATGTTGTTACTACAGGCAACATCGCCAGTGGTGTTTGTATCCAGCCCCCTATGTCTCCTTAATGGAGTGAAATTTATGTACAGGTATGTATGTATGAAATACTGATGGCTTCTCAGTATAGGAGCAGTGGGGGGAAATGAACCCTCTGTTCCCAACATGTGCTTTCTTAAGTGTTAAATTACATGATGTAAAGGCTGCAGACCATATATAGCTTTATGTTTTCATTTAGCCTAATTATTTTAGGCTGCTTAACTTTTTAAAATAATTTTAGGGTAAGGATTAGTCTAACTGTATGTTACCCCCCACCTTCAACTTATTTTTAAAAGCCATGCACCTTAAGGTAACACATCTTACCACTTTCTTCATTCATAGGTCACAATAACACTGAATATCTGGCCAAGATTTCAACTAATTACTATGCACAAGTCCCTACTCTCTTAAAATAAATGCCAGATCATCATAATTTTAATCAGGGGAACAATGAGGGTGAAGACACATGGAGCTACTAGTAGCGGCTACTTGTCATGGCTACTAAAATAGACAATGCTGATCATTTACTGATAATTGTCTCTAAGTGTGTTTTAGCAGAGGCAATTCTCAGTATTGTCTATGGCAGGGTATTTTCTGGTGTTTAGTAGCTGCTACTAGTAGCTGACTTTTACCCAGTGATTACAATAATGTTATCATTGGCTTATGATATATATTTCCTCTGATTAGGGGGGACACATTGTTAGACTACTACCTGTTAGAATATGAAGCTGTGTTTTGTAATGTTTGCAGAAGCACATCGGAAGCAGGATATATGAGACAGACAGGCGTTCAGCATAGTGTTTTTTACTGTAATTGCTGTAAATCTACTAATAGCTGACAGCACTGCTGGATATGGCCACTTCTAGAAAGCCCTAAGCACTGTTTATTTGTGGTTTTATTATGCCCTTGTGAATAACGCAGTCTAGGTATTTGGCTTCCTGCATATCAATAGCTCACTAATTGATGTTTGCTATGAGACTGGCTTCTCTTCTTGCAGTCACGACAACATGGACATTGAGGAAGCGAGATTCCTATTCAGGGCTGAATCTGACATTGTCAGTCTTTGGAATGTTGCCAGCATGATGCAGAAGCAAAAGGAAAACAGAGTTATTTGTATGCGGGGCAGGGAATGTGTTACTTCTCCACAGGTCTCTCTCAGAACCTCCACTAGGGTTTCTCAAGGCACTGCCTCTTGGAGGAGATGGTCTAAAGCAGGACTATACAAATGGAGATCCGCAGACCAGATGTTGTCCTCCAAAAGATTTTTATGGCCCCCACTTGGCTAAGGGGCACCATTTGAAACCGGAAAAAAATTCTACATCTGTACATTTCCCTTTTACTCTCTTCCATTTCTATTCTTATTTTCAAACTATAAAAGCACCCTTCATACTCCTCTAAATTTCATCCATTGATGATATATTTCTCCTGCAAGGGCCTTCCCTTTTCCATATATCAGTGACACCAATCTCTTTCTGTAACCCCTCAATCAAATTGGTCAGATTGCCTGTACAGTTAGGTTTTGCAATGGGTCTTGCATGTGCAGCTCTTCATATGGGATAGGGAAATCACAGTAGTACCCAAAAGTAAATGGCATTCATCATGAAGTGACACAATCCCTACTCTGAAAATGGTATCTGTAACTTGCATCTGATTTAATACTGCCCACTTGTGCAACTGAATTCCTAACTCCAGGCTGGAATTATGGGATATAAATTGCATTGTGAGTAAAAAAAATTTACATCTAAAATTGCACTTTGCACACTGCACTGTTGTAAATGACAACTAAATACTGCCAGACAGTATTGCCCCTGGTCAAACACAGCAAAACTACCTGAAACTGTACTGGCCAGTCCTTCCTTACTTATGCCTATTGATCTGACTAATTGGCCTATGAGCCAATCCATTGGATCAGTACAATCTGGCCATCTATATGTTTAGCCAAATTGCACTAATATCTCAACAATCATGTGTCATGTTTGGGTTTGCTAACCTTAATGTTCAAAATGAGAATTGCTTTATGGCTTTGATTTTTGGCTTCTCCCCTTTTTTTCTCTTCTCCTGCCAAGTCCTTATGTACACAACTGCTGCTCTCCATTCTGTAACCTTCCTGTTTCTATGTCAGTTTTTCCCCATGTTTTTTCTATCCTCCCACCTCCTGTTACCTCCCTCCCAACATCCTCTCTCTGCACTAAAATACCTGACCAATAATATTGATTTATAAATGGCAAAAAAAACCCACTCACTTGGTTTATCACCTTAACTGTTTATGAAAAATCCTGTTGACCCATTCTGTCCTGACCCATTTTGTCCTCACCCATTCTGTACTGTACAGTAGCTCAGATAAATACTTTGCATAAGTGCTGCTTCCTACAAGCGGCCAAAGAGCATTTCCTCAGGTTCAGGCCTGGCGTCCCTCACACAGCGAGGCTATTAACAAAACCCTCAATCATCCATTTCACTTGTCATTTTTGTTTGGCGCTCCTGCCTTTACTATCTAGTGGCACAATGAGATATCTCTGTGGAAGCAGCTGATCTGTGTTTGTCTCTGGACCCTCGTCCTCCGCCTCACATTTCTTATAGGCGATATTCCCTGTTGCAGTATCCTTGTAGTATTATGTTCATTCAATGTCTGTGGGCCTCTGTCTTCACATTCATTTCCTTTCTCACTTCATGCGTCATCCATCCTGGCCTATTGTTCTGTTTCCCCTGTTTCCTTTTATGAGGAATGTGCTTACTGGCTGTTTAACCCTTATATTTCTACCTGCATTTTACAGTAAGCAGCATCAACTGCTTAAGGTTTTGTACTTGGCATTTTAACACTCCATGGGGCATTTACCATGACCCAGAGGCACAGGTGCTGGCACTAAGGGGTGCAAAATTGTTCTTCATAGGGTAGATGCATGTCGATGGCTTCTATTTTAGAGGACAGAAGTCTGTAGAAATTCAGAACACTAAAGGACAGCATGCAAATGTGCAAAAAAATTCCGGTTTGCCCCATTGTCCTGAACTTTGCACCCCTCCCTGCACTTTGTAAATTACCTCATGTGTCAGCATTACCATTTATCTTCTTACAGAATACAAGCAAACTCTTCAGTTCTGCATGTAAGAGGGTGATTGAGAAGTATATACAATAGCCAAACTACACACCACTCTCCCCTAGAATGGACAGGAAACTCAACATGTATGTATGTATGTATGTATGTATGTATGAATGAATAAATGTATTTATAAAGCACTACAAGGATACGCATCACTGTACAATCTTACAGAGATTAAGTGTCATGTGGTATGAGACACAGTAGGAAGGAGGTCCCTGTCCTGTAGAGCTTACAATCTAAGTGGTTGGGTAACATACAGGCACAAATTGGAAGGTAAGAGTGCACCAGATATGGGCATTTGCCCTTAAGCGCAGGACTAGGCAAAATAATGTTTTAGTGCTCCAGAAGGTAACATCTGAGGTTCCCTATGCAGGGATTCAGGGATAGAGTTCCAGAGGTAAGGAGCAGTGAGATAGAAAGGTTTAAGACAAGAGAGAGCGCAGTGGGTGTGGATGGTGTAAAAAGACGGGATCTCTAAAAGAGAAGCCGAGGAGACACCAGGAACTTGCAGGAAGACCAGTGAAGAAAAGTAGTGAGGAGTGAAGGGCTCTGAATGTTAGCAGAAGGATTTTGTATGCTATCCTTTGCTTAACAGGCAGCCATCTTTTCAGCTTACTGGCAGGTCAGTGCATGGTAATGGGCAGGTGTGAATACAAAAAGAGAGGGTATTCTTTTTTACCATAAAAATGATCAGCGCACCGGAGGCCACCCCTTTGGAACTTTCATTTAAAGCAGGGGGGGGTTTCAAGGTGAGGGCAGTGAGGTTGGGGAATGCCCTTCCTAGTGATGTTGTGATTCTGTTAATGCCTATAAGAGAAGCCTGGATGAGTTCTTGAACAAGCATAGTATCCAAGGCTATTGTGATACTAATATCTACAGTTAGTATTGATGTTGGTATATATGGTTTACATAAGTGAGTGTATAGATAGGTAAGTATAGGTTTGTGGGTGCTGGGTTTACTTGGAATGGTTTAACTTGATGGACTCTGGTCAACCCTATGTAACTGTGTAACCACTTGTTGATGATGTCATACTGGTTTTGGCGCCATTGTTGGGTTTATTGGGGGATTTGTTTGTTGCACACTCACTTTGAGAAAGGCTGCTGTGTCAGCCGAAACGTTAGTCCTTTGCCAATAAATATTTTTGTTTTCATAAGTCCTGTGAGTGCGGAATTTATACATACTATACCTATGCTTTGATATCCTGCACCCAGGCATTATTTCCCCCAATTTTTACGTGAGTGCCTGATTTCCACGCTCTTATATATATATATATATATATATATATATAGCACATTCACAAAAAAGCACTCACGGCTTCAAAATGTAGAAAAACGATTTTAGATTTATTAAATCATCGCATCAACGCGTTTCGATCCAGACAGGATCGTCATCAGGATCGTCTGGATCGAAACGCGTTGATGCGATGATTTAATAAATCTAAAATCGTTTTTCTACATTTTGAAGCCGTGAGTGCTTTTTTGTGAATGTTCTCTTTATTTGTGATTAGCACCCGGCGTGAGATGCTGATGCGGTGAGTGCCGATTTTTGTTTTGGATTATATATATATATATATATATATATATATATATATATATATATATATATATATATATATATAGTATACAGGGAGGAGCACACCCTATACAAGTCCAAATGCCCTTGGTGCAGGTCAAAAAACAAAAATATAGTAGAAAGAGTGCCGCACACACAGGGACTTGATACAAAAGAAAAAGTGGTTTTATTGAAAAATTTTTTTCAATAAAACCACTTTTTCTTTTGTATCAAGTCCCTGTGTGTGCGGCACTCTTTCTACTATATATATATATATATATAAGAGCGTGGAAATCAGGCACTCACGTAAAAATTGGGGGAAATAATGCCTGGTTTTTAATGGTTAAGTACATTATTTGCAATGAACGCAGTGTAATTTAGTAATAAAACTACATATTAAATGTATGTAATAATATATTTATAAAACTCCCTTGTACCCACTTACACATGCATTCACACTTATTAAAAGTTGAATTAAAATTCATGTTTTCTTGAATTTTTTATTGCATGACCGTATTTACAACAAATGGCATCTATTTTGTTAAGCTAAAATTACATTTTCTGTTCACTATTTATTTTCAGAAACCCCCTGCAAGTGGAAACACAAACCTGAAAAATTAGGTTTGTCAGCAAATTTAAGCTTTAATTGTGGTTTTAAGTCTGACAGCTTTGATAATTGGAAAACCCCAAATTGGGCAATAATGCCATACAGAATAGTCATTTCAGGATTTGTGTGAGAGGGTTGCTTGGTGGTCTGATGACATAAGAATCTGCCTTTTGTGGCCAGGGTTGTTTTCCAGAAATTTCCCTGTGATTAGTTCAGTTCTCTTGCTGATGGAGTATTATTAACTAATGCTGCAGCCTCATTGCATGACCACTGTGGGAACCCGTAAGGGTGGAGGTAGCTACAAGTAACATGTTTGCATGCAAGAACCTTTGAATGGCATCCGTTTGTTCATTTCAGAGCAACTGAACTTGCTTTGTGTTCTGTGCCTCCAAAGGTGCCCCAGTAGCTCCCCTGAGCTTAGGGAGCCATTTACAAAATATGTATATACACAGTATCAAATTCTAATTAGTATATGATTTAGATTAAACTGAGTTCAGATATGTCCCTAAGGGACAAGGTATTGGGGTCCCCCAGTGTATTTAGTGGCAAGTAGGTGCTAGAGAAAAAATGGTATACTCTCCTCAAGGTTATAAACTACCAATGTACTTGATTTTCTAAAACAACCTTCACTCAAGATTTAAGCATCAAGATGTGCAGCTATCTTAGACGAAGAATGGACAGAAGAGCTAAACTAAAACACCTTTTTTAAAGTGGTCTCAAACAAAATGCAAACCAAGAATTTCTCTCTGCCTTGGGAATTACCATTGTTATTACAAGCACTGTCTTCTGAGCAATTTATGTCCACTGAACAAATCACACTATGGCTTTGAAAAGTTCTTGGTAGCTCTAACATCAGCCAGGACAGTGGCTGATGTGGACAGGATTTGTCTGTGGAAAAGCCATTTACACACTTTCAAGAGGAGAAAGTCCTATGAGAAAATCTGTCTTAATTGTATCCCTAAATTCTATATCACTGAGCTCATTGTTTTACCAGCCTTTTGAATAGAAGGTGGAGTAAATCTGCTGGATGTCAAAAGACGTCTTGCAGCATATAGATACAGTTAGAAAACTGCAGTTGCTTTTTGTTATCCCTAGAGAATGAAGAAAAGGAAAGGAGGATCAAAACCTACTCTAGGGGGCACATTTACTAATCCACGAATGTCCGAAAAGTGTCCGAATGCGTTTTTTTCGTAATGATCGGTATTTTGCGATTTTTTTTTTCGTAAATTGTCGCGGCTTTTTCGTAGCCGTTACGACTTTTTTGTAAATTGTCGCGACTTTTTCGGAGCATTACGACTTGCGCGAATCGTCGCAACTTTTTCGTAGCCGTCGCGCCGAGTACGAAAGTTTCGGATTCATTCAAGCTTCAGTATCGTGACTTTCCTTGGGCCAGCTTGGAGCTGCAGAGTGCCATTGAGCCCTATGGGAGACTTTCCTTGGGCCGGGTTGGAGCTGCAGAGTGCCATTGAGCCCTATGGGAGACTTTCCTTGGGCCGGGTTGGAGCTGCAGAGTGCCATTGAGCCCTATGGGAGACTTTCCTTGGGCCAGGTTGGAGCTGCAGAGTGCCATTGAGCCCTATGGGAGACTTTCCTTGGGCCGGGTTGGAGCTGCAGAGTGCCATTGAGCCCTATGGGAGACTTTCCTTGGGCCAGGTTGGAGCTGCAGAGTGCCATTGAGCCCTATGGGAGACTTTCCTTGGGCCAGGTTGGAGCTGCAGAGTGCCATTGAGCCCTATGGGAGACTTTCCTTGGGCCAGGTTGGAGCTGCAGAGTGCCATTGATTCCTATGGGAGGCTTCCAAAATCATGCAAAGTCTGAAAGTTTTGCCCGCCGTTTACGAGCGCTCAATACGAAAAAGTCGCGACAATATACGAGCAAATCGTAACGGCTACGAAAAAGTCGCGACAATTCGCGCAAGTCGTAATGGCCACAAAAAAGTCGCGTCAATTTACGAAAAAGTTGTAACGGCGACGAAAAAGTCGCAAAATGTTCGTTTCCAATCTGAATTTTTCCCATTCGGATTTGTGGATTAGTAAATGTGCCCTTAGATGTTCAAGGCTATTTTAAGGGCTTACTCAGAGCAGTGTAGATCATAACCTAAAGGGGTAAAGGCACATTCATCCAGGAGTATCACTGTATCTTCAACAATGGAGGCATTTCTACTAAACTGATCTGAAGAGCAGTTACTTGGGCATAAGACAATATTAATGAGATATGTTGTCTGCTTCAGCAGCACAATGTGGGTAGTTTATTTATCCTATATATACACCCTTCATCATACATTAGTCTTGGTTTTTGTCTCTCCAACCCATACCTTTTTATTACTTCAGTATTACCTGTGTTTTTTTACTATGCTGCCAGGAGATGACCAATAAAGGAGAAAAATGAATTATACTTATTCATCAAGCAGGTTGGATGACCACCAGAGTTAATGTGTCCTTTCTAATGCCCAAGCTCAATATAAAGCCCTGGATTAGACCAGGCTTGGAGAAAGAGCATAAATAACATAAATAATGATAACATTATTAAAATTATAACATGATATAACATAACATAAATGTTGATTGAGTCAGAAAGGTCTGGCTGCAATTTTTCTGGATATGATTTTGGGAGATTGAGAGATCTACAGAATATTGCTGCGTAAGAGATCCTGCTGTATATTTGATGTCTTAAAATAAAATTAAAAAATAATTGACCACTCTACTGAGCAAGTCCCCATGTTATTAAGATAATAAGAGAGGTCCTTTATTAATAAGTCAGCTATTACTATGTTCTTGCATTTCTCTCAGTCCATTCATGCTATACCCAGGCTCTGCTTCTTTTCCAAGCAGCTATAGGATTGCATTTATGAGCTGATAAGTAAAGAAACAAGCATTGTACGAGCGGAGAGCACGCGGAGGATTATAAAGTGATATAGAAAGCAGGAGTAGGAACCCATTTACTAAATTCTAATATGAAGTATAGCACTTAACTGACAAGAAGAAGGCATTAGGGGACATTTAAGATCAGCACTAGATATCTGCATTATGGAATCTACATTAGGATACCAAATGAGCACAATCTAAGATGACAAAGGCCATAGTTAAAGCACAGTAATATAAATTCCTTTTCTTAATAAAGGGCCAAAGTCAGAGGCAGAATCAGAAATAATGCATTCCCGCAGTCACGTTTACTGGCCTAATACTATCAGCAACATTTTCATATTTGTGCCTGAAAACAGTGTGTAAAGGTATAAAAAAAATTGATAATCTGAAAAGGCTAGAACCACATTTGTGCTAGAAGGGGTGTGAAGTTCTCTATATCTAAGCGGACTGGGTTTTTTGCAGTTTTTCTAACACAGTCTTTGTCACAGTGGACACAGATCCAAAATGTCAACACAATATATCAGCTGCTTATTAGGAAGATCCCTTAGTAACATGTATTCAAATACAATGTTAAATTTAATACATTTGAATAACGTCAATAATATGAGCGGTCTCCCAACTGTACCCGGTGTCCCCATTTTGTGATTATGGTTTATCCTGCCGCAGCAGCTTCAGCGTGCACAGACCATTTCTTCATTGCATGTCTTATTATATTCAATTTTACCTGCTTGAAGGTAGCTCTGTAACAAATATCTTGGGGCTTTGGTGGGATCACCGATGAGAGGTTTGCCCTGGGCCCACTGGTACCTTAAAGCAGCCCTGCAGAGTCATGGAGCTCAGTGTATTTTTAGGTATCAAAATGCCATAAATCGATTTCATTGCCTGTTATGGGAATTGCATCACACTGGCCACTTCATGCAATTTTTTTATAGAACTGGGATCTTAGTTATAGATCTCCATGAGCCCCTTTAATAGGGGGATCATCCACATGTAAAAACTGTATAATAAAAGTTCATCCATACATGTTGTAAACTAATTTAGAAATCTGAGCTGCATCAGGCATAGAGACAGAGTAGGCAATTGCTTTCACTTTCCATTCTGCACTTCCTAGATGTCACTGCAATCCTCACACCCCTCCTCCTCAGGGTGTATTGTTGTGTAGCCTGTGCATGAGCATCAGGTCCCCCATTCTGGCACATACACAAAATTTTGGGGTGGTACAAAACTTGCCCTAATAACAGTGTCCATAAAATGACACAAAATGGAGTGGAAAGCAAATAATTAATTTAAATGCATTTTAATTCATAATTTAATTGCATTTCACATATTTTTTTAGCAGTTTCATGGATTTTTCTGTGAAACGGGACGGATTAGCTCATCTCTAATAGTTGGTTTTTAGCCATCGCCATAAAGAATTCCATATTCAACAGCCATGTCAGATGGTGCAATTATGAAAAGGAAATGTGAGTGACCTGCATGATTTATGAGGTGCATGTCATGTGATCATTTTGCTGGCTAATTCACTTCCTCGGTCTCTGCGTATAGGCGCCATGCCCTGATTGTGATTGGTAGGATTTATTGCGTACATCCAAAGCGCTTAGCCTCTGCGCAATGGGAAAGGGTACCGACAAACTTGGTCTCTCAGTGCTATCAAGCATGTTTATTATTTTGCACAGATAAACCTTTATTCTAATTCTTTACTTGTTAAAGTGTTTTCTCTGGACCAAAAGTTGTGATTTTTTATCACAGAATTTATCTTCCCCCCAACAGCAGACATCTTTTATTCATATTTAGAAACAATATAAAGAGAGAGAGTATTTCTTTTACTAAGATACAAAGTGAAGATTATGTCTAAATGCATACAGAGCATTTCTATTTATTTATGTTCTAACCCTTTACAGCAGCCAATTGAATTCCAGCTTTTGCATAGGGTTTGCCTGAGGTTGCATGCTCTATAGAGTGAGTTGGATTCAATGGGGCTTGTTTATGAACCAACCTCAAAGGGCAGTTTGTGTGCGGAGCCGTTAATCACATCCAACCAGAGGATCACATCATTTTTGCCGACCGGAGTGATGCGTTAGTGTCAGTATTAAAAGCTGGGTTATAAATGAGCACCACTGCGGCTGAATAATTGTGTGTACAGTGCTACCTAATCAGCAGCGGCGGAGACACAAGAGTCCTATTTAACTGCTAAAGCACTGAGCTTGTTGTGGCTTATTATTTATGCATGCAACGACGCAGCTATAATCATTACATTTATCAACGCTGACATTTTTTTTTCCAGAGAAAATTACGCAAATACACTTCCCTTTATCACTCTTGTTATGTAATAAGGCTTTCAATTTGGAAAATAGGGCTTCCTTTAAAGTGTCCCTTTTTAAAAACAAAGAAGTAAAAATGACCGCGGCCTCTGTTGACGCACTGACAAGCTTTGGCACCGTTAAAGCCAGTTAAGGGACAGTAAAATGTCAGGCCCACAGTTATCAAAATAAGACATGATGGGCTGCAAGATATTTTGCTTTTATGCGTGAATGTGATTTTGCTGCATAACTAGCAAGCATTTAGTATTGAGATAAAATCAAAGCAACTGTAGAATGGAATGATCAAAATGCAGAGAGAGATCGCTAGCATTGAGCACTGCCTCGCCTCGGTTCATTTCAGGGTTTTATTTGTTGCTGTCACGGTCCCCATGAGAAGGAATGAATCTGAGGGAGCAATAGATTGTTTTTTAAGGGTCAGGGTGCACATCCATGAGTTTTTACATGATAAACCATGAGATAACTTTCTAATTGAACTAAATCTGGCCCATTATCTTAGAACTATTGTCAATGTCTTAAAAGGGCCTTAAACAAGTGCTTAAAAAAGTACAGTAAATAGAATGTGTGTTAATGTCCCGATATCCCCACCTACGGGTGGGCGATATCGGGTAGCAAGTGGCTTTAAAAAAAAATAATCCGATCGTTTGGCCCTGGGGCCAAACGATCGGATTACATTTGCGGCCATGGGCAGTCGGTTCGGGGACCGCATCAACGAGCCGATGCGGTCCCCGATCCGACTGGATTTTCTAATCTGGCCAATTTCAGGCCAGATATCGGTCGGGCAGGCCACTCGTTTCTGCCCATACACGGGCCGATTAGCTGCCGAATCGGCAGCTTCTATCGGCCCGTGTATGGGGGCCTTTAGGCACACAAAAGTGCTAAATGGAAACAGGATTTTAAACACTGAACACCCCCTCTCCTTATAACAGGGCAATTTGTCCAGAGTTCCATATCTCCCTGAACAATTTGAGCCAGTGGCGGAACTACCGGGGATGCCGAGGGTGTGATTGCACCCAGGCCCCTCTAGGGGCACACCAAAAGCTTGTGCCAGAGTCAATTGCAAAGAATTCCAGAGAAAATGCATCCAGAGGGGAGGTGGGGGGTCCAGCGGCACGCCCTGCACCCGGGCCCAGGGATGACTAGTTACATTATTGATCTGACCCCTCCCTTCTCTAATCTCCAGCATTTGAGCAGCTCATTATCAGAAGACTTCCTTGTGGACCCATACTTATTTTCACCAGCTTCCCCTTTCCTCATCAGAACCAGAAAGTAGCAGGAAGTGTGAAAGTGAAACTGGTTTCATTTTCTTAATTAGTGACAGAAAAAAATAGATGTTTCTTAAGTATTATCAGCACAAATCCTATTCATTCATCCATGAGTAAAAGAAGGTCTTGTGTCCATTTTGTAGCCCGATAGAAAAGCATATGTTTATGTAATTGGCCAGTGTCCAACAGGGTCTCCTAGGTCCCACTAGAAAACCTGACACCCTGAGCTCACTCGCACAGCAATAAAATAAATATACTGTAGCACCAAATGGTATAGGTTTATATTATAGGCCCACAGTGGAAAGAATGATGCGCTGGTGGGAATTCTCCAAGGCTGGGGCCTACTAGGGTCTGTGCCTACCAGTGCATGTTCTGGTACCCTGTGAAAGGATTATAGCCACACAAACTGCACATTTAACAATTCACTGCATTGGTGGTGCAGATTTCCCTGTATAACTTTGGCCAAGTCAATCAGCAATAAGAATATTCGAATAGAGCCTTACACACTCAATTTATATGCAGTGGAGGAGCTCAAACCATTTATTGTGACCATCCATGAATCATCAACATTTCGGGGGTTCAACCATCCTGACGAAATAGTTGTGAGTGCATGGCTAGCCTAACTCTGCCCATTGCCCTCCTCACTGGCGTTGTCACCTTGGCCCTTCCTTCTTTATTTGTACACTTATTTATACCCCCTCCAGTGATATCAGAAATAGGTTTCTCAAGAATGGGTTGGAGCATCACTAATAGGTTTTAAAAGGAGTGATTTTTCAGTTCAAGGCCCAACTTTGAGGCCTAACATTTGTTCAGAGTCCCCTGTAGATCATAGCCACAGTTCCAAACACCAAATAAGCAATCACCCCAAACCTCGCACTTAATGACCTTTACTAGGGGCCTCAGGGATTATTCTGGATAGCAACACGGCTCTGAGATGCAGAATTTGGGAAGCACTGCTTATAGAAGAAATAATCAATACAAGTATTTTCTAATATTTCCAGAGTCTAATCGTAAGTGGAATTCAGAAAGCAGTGACATATTGAATAACCCTTTTGTACTGAAAAAGCATGGTGATCAAAACAGTATGTTTCATATGGCTATATTAGAATAATGATATTCAGTGCTGTCAAGGTAGTGAAAGCGGCTGATAGAAAAAGAATGCATGACATTTGCAGTAATGAGGCAATCCCGGTGGCCTGCAGCTACCTTAACTCTCTGGAACTCTGGCTCTTAGCACATCATTGCCTGTCTGAATGTCTCAAACTCAGCGTTCCCCCCAGGCAAATATTAGTTGCTGCATGCAATAACTGACAGAGGGCCAAGGCACTTTGTAGGCATAATACGGGGTTCTCATCTGTAGAAAGAGAAGCTCCTGGAGTCAAAGCAACTGTAGGCACTGCTGTATAGGGGAAGAATGTACCTCTGTATAACTGCTGGACAAGCAGGGGTAAGAGGGACGGAAATCTTAATGCACTTATAATGGACCTGGCTGCAGGGATGGATAAAAACCTATATAAGGAAACGTATACTGGAACCTTGGGATTTAATGAACTTAATGGGCTGCAAAATGGGCAGACAAGTGAGATGTTTCATTAGGTGTAATAATGAGGGGGGCATGACTCTGTGGGGATTAAATGCACAGTTTGTGCCTTTGAAATATTGAGCCATTTGTCCCTTGAGCAAACGAAAATTGAATTCTAAGCAAGTCTTCTTTAAAAGGAGAACTAAATCCTAAAAAGGAATATGGCTAGAAATTGCATATTTTAAATACTGAGCTTAATGCACCAGCCTGAAGAATCAGCACCTCTATAACAGTAATAAGCCAGGCCTTTAAAATTGTAACAGACAGTGGCATAACTATAGAGGAAGCAGACCCCGTGGGGCCCCTGCTCGGGAAGGCAGTGGGGAAGCACATGCTAGAGGGGACAGAGGGGGGAGTGTTGAGCTTTCAGTGCACAATGGGTCCTACCCAAATTCTTTGTGAGGCGGCCCGGCAGCACTTCGGAAGCTCACCATCATACTGAGCTTAGGACTCATAATACACAGCTTATATACAATATAACATTCACATTACAAGGCTGATTAGTAATCAGTTCAGGTTTACATTACATGGCAGCTCCATAACCAGCACAATAAGCACCAGAATCGAATAATCAGCCCTACAGCAAAAGCTTCTATGATACATGAACCTCAGTTTTTGTTTGAAAATTTGCAACAACCTCTAAGCTAAGCTTCACAACAGCTGCCCAGAGCCCACTGAGCATGTGCAGTGCCACTTCTAACAAAATACAAGATGGTGACTTCCTATAACATCTTTGAAGGCCTGAATCATTACAGTTATAGTAATGCTGCATCCTTAGACTGGTGCATTAAGCTCAGTATATAAAAAATGGTATTTTTCTCATATTCAATTTTAGGCTTTCGTTCTAATTTAATTACACATTTTTATTTGTTTTATTTGTTACTGTAATTGCATTGAGGCAGTATCCTTTTCTCTTTGCCCTGTTTCTCCTGATTCTATAGTACAGCAAAATCCAGCTCTCCTTCAGCTTATACAATGCTTTCCATGTTCAGTGAAGAAGAATACAAGGCATTGTGGCAACTGAAGTCTTGGCCACCACAGTCAGGGCAAGCTCCGAGAGAACTGAATTAGCTAAGCAGACATTGCTTTTAATAGCAATCACATTTACAAATAACTTTAAAATCTTTTAACATTTGAAATGGATGTATATGTAGCACACCCTTGGGTGAGACTAATATGTATGGGTGACTCCAGCACACTCAGCGACACCCCAATGACTGGCCACGATAATGGTAAACAATAAGATCCCTTTTTTCTTTATTAAGTGTAACAAGCAGCAGGGATCTGACTATAACTGACAATATTAAAGCAATACAGTAAATATATATATATATAATGATATACCAAAGAACAATAACACAATTTAAATTGCTCTTATATAGTGTGCAGCATATATAAACTTGTAATATGTACAAAATCCTTTAACATAATTCCCCTGTCACAGTCCTAGATGATTTGTGCACGTTGGGGCCCGTGTTGAGTTTAACTTATTGGCCAATGACACTGTTCCTTTCATTTGCCGGTTAGCAGTGAAACTTAGTGAGGAAGCACTACCTCCAGGTGAGAAATCACTTGGCAGAGTGTATAGTTCAGCAACAGATATAGTACATAGTTCCCCAATAGTGTGTGGTGTTGCGGGTTACTCACAGTCTGTGTTCCTAAATCACTGTATCACCTTGAGTAGCAGATCTCAGATGGGACGCAGGCAGCTCTGCCCTCCAGCAGCTGTAATCACCTGGGCCTCTGTGCAGCCTGTCAGCTGGGGACTTTCCTACCAACAGCAGCCAGCTCCCCCTGCTCCCTTTCTGGCTCTCTCCCCTCTGGCAGCTCTTCTACTCAGAGCAGGTAGTCAGCAGTTTCTCTCTGGCACACACTTCTCTCCCCTTTTTTTAGTCCAGGAGGGTGGTCATCGCACCACTTTGCGCCTTTCCTTATCATTGGTGGATTCAAAGCCCCAAATGGGTCCTCATCTCTGAGGCATGCTGGGATTTGTAGTGCTGTAACGGTCTATGCAAACTATATATAAGGAGATGCAAGTTTGCTGTGGCGAGTAGTTGTTCATGTTTCTTGCTTTAGTTAGGGGTGTTACATATATTTGGAAGATGATTGAATTATATTTTTTTCATCATGTCAAATTGCTTTTTTTCATGATTTTGGAGGAGGCATAATGCATGATTGATAGACATATATGGCACCTGACATGCTGTGAATGTTACATAATGATTGTATATTCCATCTTTAAGAAGTATTATATCATACCCCCCAACTGTCCAGCTTTTCGCGGGACAGTCCCGCTTTTTATGGCGCGTCCCGCTGTCCCGGATAGTTCCATTAATGTCCCGCATTGCGGGACATTCATGGAACTAGCCAGCACAGCAGGATGCGCTGGCTGGAGCCGGACGTTCCAGCTTCTACTGCGGCGTTGCTGTTATGCGGCTCCTTGTACAGCGCGCAGGCCCTTTTATAAGGTTGCGCACCGTGCGTACGCGTGACGTCATTACGCACGGGGCGCAACCTTATAAAAAGGCCTGGCACCGCCGCATAAGGAGAGAAGTCGTAGAAGAAGGCAGAGCGCCTGTGGGGTACTGTGTATGGGGGGGGCTATTATGTATAGGGGGCACTGTTTATGGTTGGGCTACTGTGTATGGGGGACACTGTTTATGGGGGGGTACTGTGTATGGGGGGGCTACTGTGTATGATGGGTACTGTGTATGGGGGGGCTACTGTATATAGGGGGCACTGTTTATGGTTGGGCTACTGTGTATGGGGGACACTGTTTATGGGGGGGTACTGTGTATGGGGGGGCTACTGTGTATGGTGGGTACTGTGTATGGGGGGGGCTACTGTGTATAGGGGGCACTGTTTATGGGGGACTACTGTGTATGGGGGTACTGTGTATGGGGGGCTACTGTGTATAGGGGGCACTGTTTATGGGGGGCTACTGTATATGGGGCTACTGTGTATGGGGGGGGCTACTGTGTATGGGGGGCACCTGTGTATGGGGGCTACTGTGTATGGGGGGCACCTGTGTATGGGGGCTACTGTGTATGGGGGGCTAGTGTGTATGGGGGGCTACTGTGTATAGGGGGCACTATTTATGGGGGACTACTGTGTATGGGGGTACTGTGTATGAGGGGGCTACTGTGTATAGGGGGCTACTGTATATGGGGTACTGTGTATGGGGGGGCTACTGTGTATGGGGGGGCTACTGTGTATGGGGGGCTAGTGTGTATGGGGGGCTAGTGTGTATGGGGGGCTAGTGTGTATGGGGGTACAGTGTATGAGGGGCTACTGTGTATGGGGGGGCAAAACTGGCACATAGTTAGAACTCACTTATAACTGACTGCCTTCTCTCTATATTTGTATTTTAATGTAGGAGTTGCTATATTGTATACAGTATGAGGGAATAGCACATTTGTGTCTGATCCCGCCATTTCATCTATATAAAAGGAGTATTTTTGTTTTTAAATGGGGTGTGATAATTGGGGCGTGGCCACAAAAGTGGGTGTGGTCAAAAAATTTGCCGCTCTGCGCGCGCCAATCTTTTTGTCCCTCTTTTCATTTTTCAAATGTTGGGAAGTATGTTATATACTATACAGACCTGTATACCAGTAATACATTTAGGTTCAGGTAGATATGACTGAAACAAGTATAGAAGATGTGTGCAATGCCAAAGCCTAATACTCTTGCTTTAACAGCCGCTGCCTCTCAATGATGTTTTTATATTAATGCGTAGAGCGTAATATGTTGTGTGTGGGTGTCTCAGCAATTGTGGGATAATGGTTCCCCACATGTATATGTGGGACTTAGAATGCCTATAAGCTCCCTATTTAACCATCATTCTCAGTTGGATCAGAATAATGGACATGGAACTGTATAGAACAAAATGAAGAGGCTTACAGAGATAGAGTGTGAAAATAATACATAACCTTTGTTGCCTGTTAAACACCATAACAATCATGTATGCAATAACAAAGCATTGATATGTGGCATCCCAGTATTTAGGTGGCCCTCATATATTGTACTGAATGCACAGCGCTATTGATTATATACCTCTGTGCCACTTAGGGAACTCCTACACATTGAAACACACTGATTCACACCTTTAAACCTTAATTTGTGCATATCTGTGGATGTTCTGATTAAGCCGCTATTAAAACATGTGTGTCACATACCAGATCAGAAAGCTCTTACTCAAGGGCATGGTGTGTGTTTATTATAGAATTCCAATGCTAGTCTTTGAACACTACAAATTGCTAAGAAAGGCTCTTTGCTACATTTTCATCAACTCTTCAAGAACCTCTCAGATATGGATGTGCCATTTTTTCACAGCAAGAATATACACAAAGAGCCGGGGATGGGTGTTGCAGTTGGCCAGTTTTTTGCATCTGTCACACCTGGGATGATTTCCAACTGGAAGCCATGGAACTTTGGGACAGGTTCATGGAACAGGGTTATGATATACAAGTTATCAAGGTGGCCTATGATAAAACTGGGATGTGTAATAGTGATGAACTGTTAAAGTATTAAAAATAAAAATCATCAAAACCCATTATTCTAAGGTGTGTTTTTGTAGCACCTTCTCTAACATAGCATATTGCATCCAGTAAATTGTAAGTAAATATTGGGGTGTCTTATTACAAGATCCGGCTTTGGTAGGAGCAGTAGATAAGACACTCAGGAAGAAAGAAACATAGAATTGTGGGTTTCCAGGAGTTTATATGGTTCTGATAACTTGTCGGCCTGTGTAAGATATAAGGGCACCTATAGGTGTAAATCATTAGTACTTATACTGTGCACTTGAGTAAAAGTCACTTTTTTTCAACACAACCAGAGTGCTGCTGTTTTTTCATCTTTGATACTGTTTTACCTGGGCAGAGGGTTCAGCGTGCACCTGGGACTACAATAAGCCGGTTTGTCCACTATGTAGCACACCTTAATTGATTTTATACTGGAAGGGAATATCACATAATGCAACATTTATCTGTTTATCAAAAGGGGTGGTCAATGTGGGGCCCAATACATAGGGAAGACCACACTAAGAAGGTTATTTATCAACTCTCATATATTTTTGTGACTTTTTTGCACTAATAATCATGAATTTGAATTATAGTTTTAAAAAATGCAATTTTTTCAATATTTTTCAATATTAAATAAGGTACTGTTTGTGTTATTTTATATTTTGAGATTATTCAAAGTAGAAAAGAACATGAAAATTACACAAATACCAATTTTGATAAATAAGCCTCTTAGTGCGGGTGTAGAGTATTGGAACATTGGTCTGCTTATGAGAGAATTGATAAAGATCTGTGATGAAGACACATAAAACATGTTAGTTTTTTTCAGGTCATGGTGATGCAAACAAGAGGTTGTCTGAGAGAGAAGAAGACACTACAGAGAAATATGGAGGTATTAAATGGGAATGGGAGGTATCCTATTATTATTAACTGGAAATTCCTGCTTTATTTCGGATTTTCTGATGTGCAAAATATATTTTTTTCTCTATGCAGGGCCGTATTTATAAATATTCTGGCAAGGGGCTGTGCCTAGGGTCTTAGGGGAGTGGCCCTTGGGTGTCTATATAATCAATAAAGTTTCATAAAAATAAAAACCCTACCCAGTCACCAGACCTATTAGTGGAAATCCGTCAGTGGAGCTTGGGGGTGAGGTGTCTGGTGCCTTTTCCCCCGTGACCTCACACGCATGGAAGTGATGTCACACACAGCCGTGCACGTTACATCATCCGCTATCTGGGAGCTGTACATAGCTCTGGTGCCTAGGGTTGCACCGGTCCTAAATACCTCCATGCTTCTATGAATTTGGATTTATTACAACTAGGTTAATGGTTTTAATGGGCAGGTACCATACTAGCTTTTTTTTTTTTTTTTTTTTTTTGAGGCTACATGCTAAGCGTATGGTTTTGTAACACAAAAGTCTGCATGTGATTTATTCATGTTAATGAGACTTTTGGGTTTTAATTCAGTAAATTGCATCTTCTGTTTGTGAACAATTAATCCCAGGGCGGTGTTGCACTTGGTAGCACAAAAGGATCGTACTTGAAATGCCAGGGACTATTTTAAATCCCATTTATAGATTTTAAATCCTATTGCAGGCCTGAGGCAGATGCAGTAAGGGCCGAATTGCTCCCCTATGCAAATGCTCTATGGGCAACCTTTGATACTCCAAATGCTCCAGAACATCAATTCCCATCTTTGCCCCAGTTCTGCTAGGCAACAACATTTGGGGTTGTACAGCTTTGAGAACAAACTGTATGGCATCAAAATAATACCGCTTGCAAAAGAATGATCCCTCTGTAAATATTATAGCTTTTTTCTTTATATTTTGTAACTTGGGTGACATTAGAACTATAGTATTTGTATGTACAAGTTAAGGCTGGATATGATACCTACACTATAACAATACAGAGCAATAAAAAAAGCATTCAGTTCTCAAGGAACACTCTGTTTTTTCTTTTGCAATCACATCTCTAAAACGTTGATTAATAATTGTGATCTTCATTGGCATAAAAAATCTACAGTTTCAAAGTGAAAAATACCAATACTAGCTAAATACGTCAGAATAAATAGCTGGATATCTTGATTGCATAAATATTCTGTTCCGTTATCATTGCAGATATTGCTTGCCCCTCTTGCACAAAATAACCTAACATTTACAAATGCCCAGAAGGGTTGGAAGGCAGAGGGTCCACTGTAACTGCAACTTATGTACAGTATATGTGCAATCTAGGGGCCTGCTTGCACGTACGTTGCCCACCTCTAGCATCTCTAAGAATTTCAAAATCTCAGCCTTAGAGCCCCACCACTAAGTTATAGCACTTAGCCCTTCCAGTGCTGTATCTGAACCCTTCTAAATGTGCAATCTAGGGGCCTGCCAGCACATACGTTGCCCACCTCTAGCATCCCCTGTATGCTGAACATTTTGAACAGTGCCCTAGGCAACCTAGCTGGCCCCCTCAACACAACCCTCAGCCACCCCTGCCTTTTGTATATACTGTACATAGGTTGATAAGGAATGGGAATAGAGGTACAAGGTTACCAGGCAGTCATGGGGACAAGCTTTGGGACTAAGGGTGGGCAACAGAAAAAGTACATGCATAGCACCCCTCCCCCCCATTGTTGCACCTTAGACATGTGCCTCTTCTGCCTACCCCTAGCTCTGGCCCTGATTTTTATTGCACTGGGTGTTAAGAGCAAGTTCCATGTGGGCAAGGTGCCCACAAATTTTAGCCAAACTCACTGTTTCAGGTCCAGACTGTATAGGAATGTTTCAGACACGCTGATAGCACTGAGTTTACCATATTGTCCATAAAAATCTGTTTCTTAGGTTCAAAACCGAAAGAATCTAAACAAGGATTTGGACCCAGTGCCAGATTTCATACCCGGGCGCCCCTAGGCCTCCCCCAATCGTCGCCCTGACCCCCCCCCCCCGCGCGAGCGCGCGAACAATCCACCCCACCCAACCCGCGAGTGCCGCGAGTACGGAGCAGTGGGAAGAAGTCCCCATTGCTCCCTATTTGGGGTAAATTTCAAAATTTAGCCCCCCTAAATTTTGCCACCCTAGGCCCAGGCCTTTGTGGCCTCGCCACAAATCCGGGCCTGTTTGGACCCATGCAGACCCAACAGGTAAAGCTTGCAGTTACAGTGGATCCTCTGCCTTCCAACCCTTATCTGTTGCAGATAGGAACACATTTACAAAATGGGTTCTAAGGATTCTTTATATATTCTTTAAAAAATAAGTGCTTCCAATTGGCATTCAAAACTGGTGACATTGCCAGTTCCCTAAGTAGCAGTTTGTTGGATTCATGTAGTCTTATTAAATCTTTACATTACAAAGTGCAAAGTTCCCCAGGGAACGAAGTCCGAAGTTCATTTTTATAGATTAAGATCAGCTTTTATTTCCGTGCCTTTCTAGTGAATTTCATGATCATGAAAAAATTACTGGAATGCTTTCAGTGTGATATTTTACAGTGTATTTGAAACCTGAAATGAACTTTTTACATTCTAAATGTTTCTTCACACATGACTTAGAGTCATCTTGGGTTATGGTTGAGATAAAGAAAACATTATTATTTTAAGCCACTATAACAGGATAAATTCTTTCTGGGCCCAATAACTGTAAGGCAGGACCTAAATTACTGTAGTGCATTCTGATAGGAATTCATTATGGAAATGCACTAGTGCATGAATATGCAGTGGGCCAAAGGCAAGCACTTACCATTATAAGACAAAGCACAAATTCCCCAAAACAGACAATATGTAGAGAGTTGATATACACCCAAAACCAATGCTATGACATACTCAAAACCATTCTGGTTTATAATTATAGAATTAACAGAAGCATTTTACGGAAGGTAGTTCAAGGATAAGGGAGTCATTTATAATATAAGCTTTTTCAATGACATGGACCCTGATGTTCTCTGAGCTTGCAGCTGGTCTTCAGGTCTCCAGTTTGCCATTTAAACTGGTAGGCTTACTTACCTTAGTAACCAGACAGGTGTTTAATTGTTAGACCTGGTTGCTAAGGTAAGGGTGACACCATCACAATTTTAGTTTGAATCCCACCTTTTTGATCTTGAGAACATTTTCACAGACAAATAAACCAATTACGTAGAATCATACCTTAACATACCTAATGAGCAGTGTAATTGTTTTATGGGGAGACTTATCAAATTGTGAGATTAGGACAATGATACACACAGAGATTAGTTGCCCACACCTCGTTTTCGCTATCTGATATCACCTCACAATTGTGGCCCTGTCTGTGAGTGCCTGACAAAATAGCTTTTTTGGTATTGGATCAACCCTGGAGCTACCACCTGGTCAGGAGAGAGCAGTAGCTCCAGGGTTCCTCTTGCCAATAGCTGCAGCAGAGTTCTATTTAGAATGGAAGGTAGGAAGGACTGAGAGGTGCTAAGTGCAACTGTATGGAAGTGCTAGGGGTGTATTTTGACGCAAGACCCTTTTATAAATGGGGTTTAATGCGCAACTCATTGCGGGGAAAGGTGCAAGAGCACAGCTGCACTTGGAGTTGTATCCCTGTTTTCATTCTGTGGAACAGATTTGCAGACTGAAAACAATTTTTTAAAAAATCTAAAGGACTACAACCAAATTTCTGTTACATATTCACTTCGATTTAGAATTGCTCTCATTTTTGTGTTGTTATAATTATACCACCCATAAACGAATTTAGATAAATTAATTTCCTTTCTGTATCTGTGCATGCAATGTGGCACTTTACCTTGAGCAGCAAGAACCAGTTTTATCCTGCTAAAGCCCATTGTTAAGCCTCACAAATTACACTTCATTTGGGCAGGAGTTTTTGAAAAAAAAAAAAAACAACGATGTACTAGTCTGAAAAAAAGATACATTTTGTCCTTTATTAAAGCTGACTGAATGGAGCCCTGCATTGGGAGATGTGTAGAAAAAAAAGAATAATTCTCAAGGTGAATGTACAGTAATATAATTACTATAAACTCCTTTCAACAGGAATATGCAAAATATTTTGCATGGATGAAATTGTATTGGGTTTGAGTAGAAAATAAACTCTAAGCTGGGGATTTGATTGCACTTTGGTAAATGTCAAGATCTGCTGAAAAACAAAAGAATTCCCATGTTAAGAGATTCTGAAATCAGTTGCCTACATTGAAGTAGATGCCTATGCAGAGCAAACCAATTTTAGATGTTATTTCAGATAATAACTAACATTTAGCAAGGGGCACACATTCATCCATTAATTATATGGCTGCCTTTGAAGTGCAGTCACAGGCCGTATACCTGCAAATTTGGGATGCTGTGACACAAAAAAGTTCTTTAATTCAGAATATTTACTTTTGGGGTGTTGTGCAGCTTCCAAGCTTGGCAGATTTGGCTTGTGGTGTACATGTTAACCAAGTCCAGACTGGGATTCAAAATAGGCCCTAGCAGTATAAGTACACAGAGGCCCAAACAGCACCTCCACCCAATAAATAGTGACTGTCTTTGGCATCTTACAGCAGCCCCTCTGGCATTTGCCAGAACCCATAGATTGGCAGCCCCGTACATTAACACATCCTTATATACTAGAGAAACACAGGGTAGAAAAAATGTACCCATATGCCATAATAACCTGCTCTCCAAAACCCACTGGTGACATCACTGAGGGGGAGGGGCCACAGCACTGATGTCACCAAGGAGGAGAGGGTTGCAGGAGAGAGAAACTGAGAGACTGGTGAAAGGACCAAGGCACATACATATAAGTAGAAGCTTTGGACCTGCAACCTGCCTAAACCCTATAAAATAGACCCCATGGACCCCTATTTTTGCCATGATTTAAGGAAATCATCCAATCACAAATGTATGGAATTGCAATTGAGATGTTATTTAAAAAACAAATCTCACCACCTAAAACAGAGTTGGTACAGAAGTCAATAGGAAGTGTTTTTATGGTAGAATGTATTAGTACCACAATTTGGTTAACTTAATGTTTCTTTCTTAAGTGAAATGTTAGATAAACACAATGCAGTGATCTAAAAAAAAATTCTATTTGAGAAAAAAAAATCATGAAGCATCTGGGTTTATGTATCGCGAAGAAATAAACATTTTTAAGGGAAAGTTAGAAGTTTGCTCATATTCAGAAAACATTTGCCATTTGGAGACTGAAGAGAGAAGGAGCTACACATAACGGACACTATTCTTATGATAATGGATTTCTCAAACTTCTGATTACATAGAGATGTCAAAAAGTACTGAATTAGTGTTACTAAAATAGGAAACAAACCAAATGAGCGCTTTTGATATAGAAATGCTTTTCTCAGAAAGGCATTGTTACTTGGGCAGGAAACAGCATAAAAAAAGCTTGAAATTTCCTGAAAAGCAAATCCATTTCTAAGGTGCCTAGAAAGCAAATTATCCTGTGACCGGCTATAATAGGAGCCTCTTTAAGCTTACCCTCGCCGCCATTAACTGTGCTCTTCTGGACTGAATAAACTCCTAGAGAGCAAATCTATTTATTTTCTAAATACAGGAGGGTTTTCTTGAGAAAAATAAACAGGAACAAAATCTACTTAATATTGATTTGTTTCTAGCAGTGAAGAGGTGTAGTTCAGCCACACTATTCACACTTTTTCACATAGCAAAGGCCCATCCTTAGAAAGAGATTCCAGTGTAGCCTATGCTCTATACCATCTATCAGGACATTGTCCGTTTTACATTTAAAAAGGGGTTACATTTGGCTGGCCAAGTTCAAGGTAATCCATATGGGGTTATTTAGAGTGTAAGATACCCTAATTCCTAAACAGTGTTACATTTATAATAAAAATATTCTTAATTTTTGGTATTCTATGTACCAAGTCTCAATGGCAGTGGAGAAGTTTGCATTGCTAGTTAGCATGGGAGTACAAAGCCCAGATACTGACCTCCAGTTGTTTTGTAATTTCTGTTTTACAGGTGGACTCTTTCATTGGCTTTATGGCCATCTTATAGAGGGACTGGTGTGGATTTATCCCCAGATCTTGCACCAAACCCAGTATGATGGGAAATTCACCTGCATAAAGGGCAAGTGATGGATGAGGTTTAACCTGCAATAGCAGAAACTGCTCTGGAACAAAGTGCTTAGACATGAGAATGCAACATCCCCTGCAGGCAGAGCATTGCACATTTGCATGGAAACACAGATAGAGAATAGTGATTTCACATTACTGTTTATCTCAGCACCAATGGCCTCCAAGCAGTTCAGCCTTTCAGCAGATAGAAGCGGTATAGCTAATGATTGCTCCACCCTGCCATATTAACAGTGCCCTTTGTACTTGCTGATTACTGCTCCACTAAATAGTTCATCTTCCTTCCAGAAGCAGCAAAAGAAATGGAACTTCTCATGACACAAAATGAACTTTGTGGGTTTATCGAACTGTAAATCAGTTGCACGTGACCTTTATTAACAGGCAAGTGATTTTGAGGTTCAGAGTGTAAAATAGTTGTCCCAACTATCAGCAACTGATTCTAAATGCAGTCAGACCTCTGAGCTGGGCCACCCATTAGCTGGGAAGCCATAAGTCAGTGGTTGTCTCAATGGCCTGCTTTTTGGGGGTTGAAACACGTTGGGTTTTTTGATATGTAAAATAAAGTTTGTAACTTTTATATCATTTGGATGTGCCCTGCTCCTCTCTTATGTATCAATGGGATCAGGGCCAAGGGCCATAGCAAGAATTCTCAGTATAACTTCATATAATAGAAATATATAAGAAAGCAAATAAAATATTCCCATCCTAGCAAGGTAAGTCTAAGAGTGTTAAGGTGGCCATACACGCACCGATAATATCATACGAAACCTCGTTTCGTACGATATTCGGTGCATGTATGGTATGTCGGCGAGTCGACCGATATCGCAGGAAGCTGCTGATATCGGCCGACTCGCCGATCGGACCAGTTGGAAAATTTTGATCGGGCGCCATAGAAGGCGCCCGATCAAAATCTCCCTTCAACGCTGAATCGCCAGAAGGAGGTAGAAATCCTATTGTTTCTACCTCCTTACCTGCCGATTCAGCCCTGAATGGTGTGTGGCACATCTGACGATGTTTCGTGCGACCATCGGTCAGATCGCCACGTGTATGGCCAGCTTTAGGATGATAATATCCATTTATATAAATACGTATGCTGCTTACTAGCAGGTCCCATCTGGCAACTGGAATCTCAGCCTGGCAGCAGTTCCTCTGTTGAACTAAAGTAGCCTTTTTATTGCATAGGACAAACACCCCCATCACCCGCCTGTGTAATGAGGATACAGAGGATAAGAGTTATTATAGAGGAAAGCGTAACCTCCATTTCAACATACATGAATATGCCTAGTGAGCAGAACTCTTACACCACTCGATACACTGCCTACTGCTGACTAAATTCATGCAAACTCCAAATGTCATGGGTGAAATGTTGTGTTCAACAGATCATGTTGCATGTCATGAGCACAAAAACATGGCCAAACACCTGGAGAAGCTGTTAATCAATTAGGCATTTAAATACACCTATCCATTTAGCACAATCTGGCATTGTCAACATCGATTTCATAACTGTATGCAATGACTAAGATATATGGGTGCTTTTGCCTTTCTAGAAGAGACATTGGGTGAATGCAGATATCATAATACGGGGCCTATTGGATTGTTTATGAATTTTACCATCATCTCAAAAATATTTACTCTTAGAGGCTTGTGTTCTACACAGTTACATAGAATATCCAGCCCTTGAAAACCTTTAGGGCTCTGGCACACGGGGGAGATTAGTCGCCCGCGATTAACTCCCTGTTCGCGGGCGACTAATCTCCCCGAGTTGCCTACCCCTGCCATCCCACCGGCGAACATGTAAGTCGCCGGCGGGATGGCAGATGCGGCGGCGCGATTTCGCGCAAATCGCAGAAAAAGACTCGCGGGCGAGTTAATCGCGGGCGACTAATCTCCCCCGTGTGCCAGAGCCCTTAGAGGAAGGGAAACAGCTCCCAACCCCCAATGCATACCCCAAAGTTGTCTCTCTTACTGTTTGTTTTTGCTAAAATGCTTTGGTACCTCCTCACCTGCTTTTTTTGGAAGGGACTTCACCAACCTGATTGCCCTTGCAGTTAAGAAACTGCTATGACCCTAATTCATAAATGCACCAATGCACCGATGTGGTCCTCACCTGAAAGGATCTTCAGGTACATATCAGTGTGGCAATCCCTCCCATGGCTCCTTTACATGGGCCTCATCTCCTTTTTGGGGGGTTAAATTGGCAGTTTTTATCCATATGGCCACCTATAGGGGCCGATTCACTAAAGGTCGATAAAACGAGCTCTATTTATAGCATGTGTTAAAAATTTTATCACTTCTTATTTTTTGTGACTTAACGCTCGATTCACTAAATGGATGTTCCTTGCTTTATTTAACTCGCGATGAGCATTTTTCTTGCGTTATTTCCCGCCACGTGTGTTATTTTGCGCTGCACGCAATATATTTTGCTGCGTGCTATATTAGCACACGATATTACGCACATAACCATTACTTTCGGAAAACTACTGTTCTGAAAATGACCATTTCCCTGAAAACTAGAGGATGCATCACTCTAGGGCCAACACAGACTTGAAAAAATCCCACTACAAAGTCCATATTGTGTTGCCAAAAGCTCACGAACCACAATTTTCCTTAAGTACCGCCTACCCTAAGCAGGTGTTAATATTCGCACAGACTAATGCGATATTTAGCGCGTTTAACGCTTCATATGTGTTTGTGAATCATGCCTTAGTATTATTTCTATTCGCTAATTAATGCAATGCGATGCGTTTTTTTGCGCATGCGATATGCTTCTTAACGCATGCGAAATGACTTGCGAAAGTCCTGATGAATCAGGACTTAATTATTGCATGCTTTTTAATGCAAAAAAGCATGCGATAAGCATTATCGACCTTTAGTGAATAAGCCCCATAGTCTTTTGGCTAAATTATCATCAATGTATGACCAACAATATGAAAAAAGAGGGCTGACCCCTGTGGAACATGGCTTACAACTGTAGTCCAACCCTTGTATCTATCTCCCAGTCAGCTGTATAGCCAAGTACCAAGTATTCCCCTTAGCCAAAATGGCTCAGTTTAATATATCAGTCTGTGAAGTGGAACCACATGAAATGTTTTAGCAAAATGTAATAATATCAGCCCTGCCCTAATCCACTTTGTTACTCAGCCCCAAATCAGATTTGTTTAGCATGAGTGATCAAGCCACCCAGTCAACACAATGTGACACAGCACAATCTGTTCCAGTTCTTTGGCTCTTATATCTGTCCTTATGTTTCAAATTTGATTTCATCATATATATATCAGTTTAAATACTGTTGAGCTATTAGCTAACACAGAGCACTGTGCTATGGCAACCAAACATAGGGAATGACTATGCTATCACAATGCTATTTATTGCCATCAAGCCTTGTCTTGGGGTAGGGCAACCCCTTATTGTATGATTCAGCACAGGGCTCTCTTTAAACAAAATGTAGTAGAGCTGCAGGTTGGACATTCCTGATTTATGTGGATAATTTTTAAGTTTGGGTACTGTCCTCATTTTTATAGCACTACCCACTGACAACTTTAGCACTTGTATTCATGTCTCTATTGCCCTGATTCCTTTTCTGACGTTTGCCTACAGGTTCTGCTGAAAGTCCTGGACAGTAAAGGCCCCAGTGGGAGTTCTTTCAGATGCAGATTTCATAATACAGGTATGGGATCCCTTATCTGGAAACTGTTTTCCAGGAAGCTCCATATTACATATCTACCATTGACTCTCTGCAATAATAAAACAGTACCTTGTACTTGATCCCAACTAAGTTATAATTAATCCCTATTGAAGGCAAAACAATCCTATTGGGTTTAATGTTTATTGACATATTTAATGACAAAGTATAGTAATACAAATTATGGAAAAAATACTTATACGGACCCCCCCCCCAAGCGTACTGGATAACAGGTCCCATACCTGTGCAGTCAAAGCAGATTATTTTGGGGAACCGGGCTAGTAGGGCAATAGAGCCCATTAAGTAGCCCATGCCAAATTAAAGCCCCACCCAGTCTATTGCATTTGCTGGAGCTTTTATTATTGCCTGTTTATAAAGAGCCAGCTTATTGGGTATCACTGTACAGCAGAAAGGTGTATATATCAAACATACACTTTACTAACAAATTTTGACCAGTACAGGGTGTATAGAGGGTTCTGCTCATTAGAGCTTACCATCTAACATTTCGAGTTGGTTCAGGTAGCTATATGAAAAGTTGATATATGCTTAAATATGAAAAGGCTTTCTACAATTTATGAACATAACTTGTAAATTAAAATATGAGGTTTATTTTAGTTCTTGTAAAATTGGAGAAAGTAAATGTTAGGCTCCAGCCATTATAGTATTGCATTCCCTATTACAGGCTAATAGAGAGAACTCATCCTGGGAGCCACATTAGGATAACAGAGATTTTGCCTCCCATGATAGGTCTCTGCTACTAGAGGTGACTTATCTCTCTCCAAAATGCCTTTCCACCAACAACAAAGGATATTGGAAAGGCCTACAAATTGTTTCAGCTTTTTAAAGTCACGAAAAGTTGCCTGTGATTCCCTTTTTTGCCATTGGAAAGGCATTTTGGGAGGGATTAGTCACCCACAGTAGCAGAGAGCTATCGCGAGTGACTAATTCTGTCCATGGGACATTACCCTTGTGTGTCGCACATAAGGCTACAGATAGAGATAAACTAGTGAGCAAACAGACAAGATGTACATGCCAGTATATTCTTATGTAATTGTGCTACAGAGGGAATGAGTAGGGATTGATACATTTGCAGTAGAGCTCTCTATTGCTCTCCTCCACTCCCCTCCTCCACTGATGGAGCCAGTCAAATAGGAGCTAGTAATGGAGGATCAGAAAGCAAATGGAGATTTGCACAAAAATGGTCTAAAAGTAAGAAAAAAGGGAAATGATTTGCACAGTGGAGACATGGGGTCATACTTATAAACCAACACCAAATAAATGGTGCAGTAGTGATGTAAAATAAATGGTGTATTTATAAAGTTGCCAGGATATCCTTATGTGGGACGTCATGCAGTACAGTAACAAAAATAATCTATGGCAAATAACTTGACTCTGCCATTTTATCCATGATTTTACAACCCATCTAATCGGACATAACCTGCTGAGATCAATAGGACGAATTCCTGGCTTCAGAAAAGTCACTCCACCCTATACCATTTTTTGAACTTGACCTGTTTCAAGCCAAACCTCTTTTTACACCAGAATTTTACACTCAGCTGCACATATAAAATCTCCTTATAAATTCATTATTGCAAACATTACTCTGCGTATTTCATGGGCAATATATGCCATGTTGAGAGCAGTTAGTGGCAACCCCCATGGTCACTTAGAAAGCTTGCAAAAAGTCACAATTTCCGAGCATGAAAAGAAAAATAAAATGATTTTAGCACTGGCGCGGCAATGTTGTATTCGTTTCTGAAGTGGAAACTTCCTAGCGTTAGGGTAAAGTGAGAATTTGTCTCCCAGGGCGTGGAACCTAAAAGGTGAGAACGAAGTCTTGACAGCAGGACTGGAACATTTTGGAGTTGTCTGTATTTGTGTTATCCAGCAGCAGCAAGAGTGTGGATTGTAATGAGCTGTACAAGCAGCACCAGGCAAAATATGGGGATGTAAATCATGATACAAGTGGTTAGATACATCTGGTTGCTAAGGTCTTGTTTACCATAGTGACCAGGCAGCGGTTTGCGTGAGAGACTGGAATATTAATAGCTTCTGGGGTCAGTGACCCTCATTTGAAAGCTGGAAAAATGTAGAAGAGGAACGATAATAATTCAAAATATATAACAAATAAATAATGAAGACCAATTGCAATATTTCTAGGAATGGGGTATTCTATAACATACGTAAAGTTAAAGTTAATTCAAAGGTGTGAGACAACTATTTCAAATCTTAATGTGCACTTGGCAGGATATATATATATATATATATATATATATATAAAGACCAACAAATAATACTGCCTATTCCTAACCACCTATACGGTCTAAGGCGCAAACAGGGCCAGTCATTTAAATTATGGGGCCCAATTGGGACCACTTTGGCAGGGCCCCCTAAACAATAGGATACCAGGGCTGAGTGGGCAAATTGCATATGTAAATACAGCCATAAGCACAACTGAATTCTCTATCAAAAGAAACACAGGATTTCTTGTCTTCTTTTGTCTAACCATGTTCTTCTGCATCAGACTTTCTCTCTCAGAAAAATCCTTCATTCTGAGGGCCAGAGTCTGCGTTGCTCTCTCCTCTCTCCCTTCTCCTGCTGCCCCACCTCCATAAGAGGCCCCCCTCCCATAAGAATGTGTGTTCTGAGCTAGTAATGGCTAGAGCTGCAACAAGTAAGCTACTGACACTGAGCTAAAACTGCAGCTGCTGTTTAAAGCAAACTGATGGAGCTTCTAGGGCTGTTTACTCATGTAAGGTAAAGCTTTCTGCAGAATAAATTCTAAGTGGCACTAATGTGACTAATCTATTGGCAATAATATGCCAAAATGCCTTTCCTTCTCCTTTAATGTCCCAGAACACATAGCAGCATTATCAGATGTTGGGGCAGGCTAGACTTCTTTATGTGCTTATTCCTGCTGGCACAGAGCCTATTCAATAGTCCAAGTGGCCTAAGGCCAGCCCTGGGCACAAGGATGCCATACCCACACTTCATCCTCTGCCATGCAGCACAGCCATCATTTCCATACATGCCCCAAAAATCTACTGCCCCTAGGGTTTTGCCTATAAACAGCTCGTCCACCGTGCACTCAAGGTGGAGCAGAGATCAAAGACTAGTAAAGCTTACTTTTGGTCCTCGAGCACCATTCATTTCCATTCTATACATGCCATAAATTGTAGTGATGAGCAAATTTTTTCGACAGGCATGGATTCACAGCAAAGTTCTGCATTTCGCCATTGGTGAATTGTTTCACAAAACTTCTGTGAAAATTCGGCACGGAAAAATCCGTCACATGTAAAAAATTTTTGTTGTGTGTCAAAGTGGGCGCGGTCGCGTCAAACAAAAGGCGCAGTCACGTCAAATAAGCATGGGTGACAAAAAATTGACGTGGGTGACAAAAAAAACTGTGCAACTAATGCGCTTTGCTAATTTTCCGATGTTTCGCGTATTTTCTTGCCATTAAGCTAATTTTATGGCGAAGCGAAACGGGACAGATTCGCTCATCACTAGTCCTTAGCACCTTCCACTCCCAGGCATTAAGGATCACTGGGAGAACATACAAACTGCAAGTAGCCTACCTGCAAAGGTTAACTTTTTCCCCTGAATTGCAAAACCAGAAGTGGTGTCACAGAGGACCAGAATTTACATCATTCTGGAGGCAGACCAACTACTGTAGGTGAACATCTTTGGGGGGGGAAGGGAATAGAGCCTTCACTCTACCCAGGTACCGAAAAAGGGTACCCACAAAACACCTGCAAAGTTAGGGAACACTTTGCTGCTATTCCCTGGGTACCCAACCTGATGCAGGACTTTTTTGTTTGGCATCATCATGTTAATATAATCCAGCCATCACAGTGGTAGCAACCTACTCAATATGAGGAGTTACATATCACTGTCCTAAAAATACAGAAAATATGTAAAGTATGAACACAGCCTAAAAGGGGCAGGGTTTCTTTTATCAATTACATTTTAAAATAAATATCTGTTCATTAAAGGAAAACAATAACCCTTATGTAGGTCTCTATAAATATATATTGCATAAAAAGCGCATATGCTAAACCCTACTAAATAAACCATTTTCATTAACATTTACTGTTTAGTAATATGCCGTAGGGCAATCCTAAATAGGAAAATGCCATTTTAAGTACTGAGGGACCCCCTGGGATCATATGATTCACTGTGCACACAAACACACCAAGGCACACATACTGTACATGTTAGGCCACATCAGCCAATTAGTTAGAGCTGCATTATTTCCTGTCAGCTGATCTCTGAGGGAGCACACAGCCCATCACTAAATGGTGGCACAAGGGAAAAGATGTAAATATAAAAATATTTACTAATATTTATATATATATATATATTCTAGTTTGGGAAGATTCTCTAATAGGCCACTTAATATGACATAAATATCTGTTGGTTAAATATTTATTCTGGGGGTAAAGATTTCCTTTAAAGAAAAAGTCCTTACCTTGATGTAAATATAACATAATATCTTCTGCCTTTTAACATGGTGTTGGAATAGCACTTGGTACTGGGGGTGCTGATTTTTCCGCACACAAATGCTCAAGTACCACCTGACATTGTCTGTACCAGGGAATCTTCCACCAGTACCAGTGCCAGAGCCAAAGCTTTTAATGCAGCTCTGTGCTGGGATGTCAGATATTAGCATAATGTTAGCAAACCAGCCCTATAAAAAAAAACTGAAGGCAGAAAGGTTTTCCCCTGAGAACGAGGGTGACACAGAGCACCTTGTAAAGAAAGGAATCTGCTAAATGTCAACTGACTAAAATAATACCGCAGCCGCTATTCTGTATAGTCTTGCTTCCTGTCTCACTGGCTGCCCTCTGACACATAACCATACATTCAGGCACACAGATACTGTAAGGCCCTTTTATTTGCGGTATCGCGACTTTCATATACATCAGATGCAACACCCTTACATTTACATTTCTTTCCATGCAGACAGATAAAGTGGTACGAAGGGAGGAAATACAGCTAAAGCATCATTATCAGTATCAGTAACCCTTTTACATTAAAATATAACAGTTTACGCCTCTTGATGACACTCTCTAAATGAGAAGGAATGTAGAATTTTATCCTTCTAACAGTGATATTTGCTGATAAATGAATGTGGCTATGTGTTATCTATGGGAATGCCAATACAACTACACAGTACTAGTTATACTTACATACTACTGTAGAATTTGAAGGCTAAAATAGTTTTGTACAATATCAGTGAAATGATACATAAATTTAGGTGTTTATACAAGGGATTTGCCCCGTTTTGGTTTTAGCTCAGCTGGCATTACGGGTAATTATGTGATATCTATATTTAGGGCAAAGGGCATGTTTATTGCACCGTGCCCCGCAAGTAGCACCATAGCGAGAACCTGCAATTCCCCCATGAATACAGTGCTGTCTATGTTCTGCAGGGGTGGGCTTGGGGAAGGCATATAGGAGTCTACAGTCTCTCTAACTGTCCCTTAACTTGCAACTTATTCAGATGTAAGCATTAGGGAGCACCAATGTGCAAAATAGCCTTTTTCCTTTCCACCTGCCTACTTTTTCTCATTCCAAAAAACTAATACCCCATGAGACTACAAATATATAGTTATTGTTACTTTTTATTACTTATTTTTCTATTCAGATCCTCTCCTATTCATATACCAGTCTCTCATATAAACCATTCCTGGGTTGCTAAGATAATTTGAACCCCAGAAAACAGATAACTATTTAAATTCCAAATCAAGGGGTTGCTGACCAAAAGATGAAATAATTAACGACCACAAAAAAAATTAAGACTGATCGCAAATTGTCAACATCATAGCAAAAGTTAACTCAAAGGTGAACAACCCCTTAAACAGAGCTGTATTTTGCACTGTCCTGTTCCCATCACTGTGTGAAGTGAATCAACAGGCAGTTCAGGCTGATGTCAGACCAGGCATATGGTGTATATTTTTGGCAAGTGGAAAAACGCTTGCCGAAAATACCGGCATATGCCTCCTACCTGTGCCTGCACCGGAATGAATGAGATACACTCAGGTGCAGGCACATGTAGCCGAAATACACATAAAAACGCAAGGGAGTGCAAAGTCTCGCGTTTTTATGTGTATTTCGGCTACATATGCCTGCACCCGAACGTATCTTCATTCATTCAAGTGCAGGCACAGGTAGGAGGCGTATGGCAGTATTTTCAGCAAGTGTTTTTTTCACTTGCCGAAAATATACGCCATATGCCTAGTGTGGCATCAGCCTTACTTACCTTTCAATCACCACACTGTATAAGTTCTGAACTGTTTTAATGATGATGATCAAAAGAAGGTAGAACTGTAGGTACAAACAGTACAAAGGTATTAGAATAGATTCTGGGTATGTAAAATCCAGATAAATACAATAGAAGCATATATAAACATCTGATATGCATTATACAGTCCTAGTGGGGCCTAACAGGTGGCTGCTGAGGGAAAAATATTATTATTATTATTATTATTAACATTTATTTATAAAGCGCCAACATATTCTGCAGCGCTGTACAATAAGTGGGTTTCATACATTGGACATACAGAGTAACATATAAAGCAATCAATAACTGATACAAGAGGTGAAGAGGGCCCTGCCCAAAAGAGCTTACAATCTACAAGTATTGCATCACAAACTACAGCCAGGATGCACATAACAGCAAAATACACAGCATATAATGAGCAGGTATTAAACTGAACATACCAACGATGCTTGGATAGGCTTACTTCAAGATGAGTATGGGTACTGATTTCTCCAGCCCTAGCAAAGTGTGGCTGTTTCAACATAAATGGCTGCTTCCTCCCAGCACCAGGAAGTGATGTAACCAGAGATGGCAGAGTGAATATCCAAATAAACAATAAACAGCTGCAAGGGCACGGTGCTAGAAGTGGCCATAGGAGAGGGGGAGGGAGTGCAGGCATACATACAGCCCAATATACAGTATATAAGGAAATGTTACATATGAAGAAATTTGCAACACTTGAGAATTGCTATATCTAAAATGTGGGTAGAACTGCTGCTGTGGCAGCACGTGCACCTTGCTATGGATTTTTCCTCCTACTGTTTTATAATGTCCTAACAAACAGCAGTCTACAAGGAGCATATGCATATGTAAAATGGAGTCATGTTCATATGACAAATGGAAACCTCCATAGTAGGAACAACTTCTGTTTTTTCCTGTACAGAGAAATGCAATGCCAATCTATACCAGGACAGGTCACGCCAGGTATGCAAACCCTGAACAACACTTAGGGGGAGATTTACTAATCCACGAAGGGACCAAAAGCGTCCGAATGCCTTTTTTTCGTAATGATCTGTATTTTTGCGCCTTTTTCGTTGCCGTCATTACTTTTTCGTATGTTCTGCGACTTTTTCGTATATTTTGCGCGACTTTTTCATCGCGTCACAAAAAAATCGGATTGGTTTTTCCACAGTTTACAATCGCTCAATACAAAAAAATCGCGACACCAACGAAATAGTCGCAAAATTTTCATTTCCAATTCGATTTTTTCCCTTTCGGGATTCGGATTCGTGGATTAGTAAATCTCCCCCTTAGGCTTAGGGGGTCCCCAGTGATGGCACTGAGCATATGCACAAAGCCCAGATGTGTCACTTAATGCTCACTACACACAGAACTGAATGAGCATTCCACATGCACAGTAAGCATTCAGATGGGGAGATGCCCAGAACTGGGGGAATGCTGGGGGGAAGCAAATTGGGTAACTTCTGAAAAAACAGGGGTGTTGACAGCTACATAGCCCTCTGTACCAGGCTTGGACTGACAATCTTTGGAGTCTGACAAATGCCAGAGGGGCTAGTGTAAGATGCCACAGACAGCCACTATTTATTGGGCTGATGAGGGCTGTTTGGGCCCCTTTGTACTTGAAATGCCAGGGCCTGTTTTGGATCCCAGTCTGGACCTGCTCAATACCAAGCACAATTCTGCAGTATACGACAGGGATATGGCCCTTTAATTCTGGAAACTGCTTTGCCTTTCAAAAATCCCTTTTAGCATTAAAAAACTGAAACTGACTTCTCTTGGCAACTATAGTTAAGGCGCACACACAGAAGCAGAATTTGCCCACCCTTGATAAATAGGCCCCCACAATCCGCAGTTAACTTATACTGTAGATCTAAATATTGTTCAGCTGGGAAGATGTTGCCAGAATTTCCTTGACTTACAAAAGCCTTTCTTTTTTATCAGTTCCCCCTTTAAAACTGAATTATTCACAAGTGCTGTGGTATAAGGCATTAGCATAATTGTTTTCCATCAAGATGTGCTCTTTTATTTAATTTCATCATGACAGATAAGCACAGAGAGATGCTCCTTATAAATATGCAGCGGGCGCCTCATGATTCTGCTGTAATGTAACATAAAGAACTGTTGTCAGTTTACAAATGTTCAGCTCCCAGGAGAGATCACCCTGCAGAAATGCAGATACAAAAAGCCGCTCTCGCTAATGTCACTTCAGAATCAGCAGCATGATGGGGGGTGGGGGGGGGGGTACAATATTCTGCAAAACTGCTTGATTTCTATTTAAAACAAATCTCGTTAACTTTTAATATGTTCGAAACTTGTTGAATCCAGACATTATCAGTTTCTATTGAGGCAGAATTTTGGATTACAATACCCCACACAGTGCATACTGCGTGGCGCACCTAAAGAATAGCTGCAGGTCTCTGCACTCTAAAAAGGCATGGATATTCAGAATCAGGCAGGGTTGGGCCAAGGTATTTTGGCACCCAAGGCAAGGGATTCAATCAGTGCCCCCCCTCCACAGTAATCCCCCATTACCATTTTACTTTTTCAGTTTTTAATAAAGAAAAATAATATTGCAAGTGTAACTTATGTAAATATAAATATGCTAACATGAAAAACAAAAGGTACACTAAAAAAGTCAATATTCAGAAAAACCAAAACATTTTTTTGCAGTGAAACAATATTTTAAAAGCAAAGTGAAAATAAAGGGTATTGTTAACACTGCCATGCAGTTGTTACCAAGGTGTCACTTCTGTGCACCTGTCCATATACAGTGTACCTCTTTTAAAACCTCAGAACAGATGATGCATTGCTTGATTTAAAAAAAAAAAAAAATGCCCCCCTTGCCCCTGTGTATCTCTGCCATCCAGCATCCAGTGCAGCCACATAAAATATTTAGCCCCCACTTCCGAATCGCACCCCCCCCTGTGCAGCCACTTAATTAACCAGTACCTTCCCTTGCTCCCCCTGAGCCTGTGCCAGCATCCAGCATTAGTGTGTAGCCATATATTTATTTAGCCCCCACCTGTCCCGTGTACCTGTGCCAGCAGACAGCACACCACATAAAATTGCTCTAGTTCAGTGCCAGACTGTGTGCTCCACCCCTGCGCTTATCCCACCGGCGGCTGTTGATTGACATTGGTATGCACGCATGCTCATGCTCCATCCCTCTAGTGACTGATTTCTATAGCATTATGGTAAAGGCAGGCAGCAGGTTGAAGGGGACGCGCAAAAAGAACATGTGCAGAGGGGGTTGGAGCAGGCAGGAGAGCCCTGTATTAACATCCATCGTACTATTAAAGGGTAAGTGAATCCACTACAGATGAAACAAAAAAATTCTTTCTCCTGAGAAGTGCGCCCCCAGTGATTGCGCCCTAGGCAGGTGCCTACCCCTAGTTCCGGCCCTGGAATCAGGGTCCTGAATTTAAAAAAAGTTTATAAGGCCAGGTGTAATGTAAAGGGGTAGGGGGTAATGAAAAGGGGTAGGGGGATATCATGACAGGGGCACGCCGTGGGCGGATCAGGGAAGAAAAGGGGTATAGTTGGAGCAAATTGAGACTTAGAGGGATTTATCAACGCTATTTTGTGCTACAAAAAACTCAAATTTGAGCTTTGCTTCAAAAACTCAAATATCTGATATTTATTAAATTAAAAAAACTTGAATGTAAAAATTCGGCATGTAAAGGAGAAAGAAAGTAATTTTGGCATTTTACTGCCAATAGACTCGCCACATTAGTGCCACCTAGAACGCTATATTTATTCTAGAGAAAGCTTTACTATAGCTGAATAACAGCCCTAGAAGCTCCCTCTGATTGCAGCTGCCATTTTAGCTTAGTGTTCATAGCTTCCTGCTTGCAGCTTAGCTGTTATAGCTCAGATTACACATTCCTAAGGGTGGAGGGAGTGAGTTTTAGAAATTCTTATGTGAGGGGGGAGCAGGAGAAGAGCGAACTGCTCAGACTCTGGCCCCAGGAATCAATGATTTTTCTGAAAGAGGAAGTCTGATACTGAAGAACATGTTTACAAAAAATGAGACAAGAAATCCTGTATTTCTTTTGATAGCGTTTCTGAGAGTGCTTATGGCTGTATTTACATAGACCTTTCTGATAAAGCTTACTTCGTTTTTACCTTTCCTTCTTCTGTAAAAGATTATGAGTTTCTATAGAAGTCAATGGGAGTTGTCCTAGACAAAGTCTATTTGAGTTTGAGTTTTATTTGAGTTTGTAAACTCGAAAATTCAAGGTATTCTAGTTGTTTTATTCACACGAGTTTACCACGTTAATAAATAAGCTTTCGATATGTGAGTTTAATCGATTTAGAAAAACATTGAAAATTGATAAATAAGTCCATAAAGTGTGTAGCCAGGGTCACATGGAAGGGGTAATACAAATTTAAATTTGTAATACCGGTGCCAACCATGGTGCATGTTTTACTGGCTAGGACCCACTGGATGGCAACCCTACTTGTTACTACACTGATGAGCCCCAATAAGGATAAAACAGGTCTGTAAATTAGATCTCTGTTTAAAAAACATTGGGTAAGTTCTAGCCTATTACATGATGAAATAAATATAATAATAATACTTGGTTTTGTTTCCAGAATTCCATCTGCTCTGCATGAAAATGATGAAAATGTCTACTTACCCCAAATGCTTTTCTCTTAAACTTATATAATAATGACCATCTTATAAACATATCATAATCATGTGCTAATCTGTAAAGCAAAAACATTAAGTATCTAACAAAGAATATTTCATTTTATATTAGTTTCAAAAAAGAAAAGGCTTTAGTCCTCATTCATGTATACTGAGTGTGTTTTCTATTCTGCACGGGTACAGTATACAGTACAGGGCTACATTAATAGCACTACTGTGAGTGCCAGAATTAGCCATGCTGACGTCTCATAGCCTGATTGTTCAGTGACAAGCCAGTAAGCTCTGAATGACATACATTCAGAATGACTTTTAGCCTAATTGCTCCCTTCCTAACACAGGATGTTGAAGGTTCTATTTCCTGTATGTTCTTCTAAAGGCATAATTAGTGAAGACATAAAACCCACGTGTCTGCCCTGTGCATTATGCCCATAATGAGAAGAAAGAGGAATGTTATTTCTCTGCATGTATGTATTTAAGCAGATAATACCTGTAATAAGCAATTTCTATAGGAAACCCAACATGGGTAATTTTGTAGGACCTGCAGTTATACTATACATACATACAATTATAGCCACAGAATTGCTAACATTTTCGTTTAGCTAATCATAAAATGAAAAACATTGATATATTTGTCGCTGATGCAGAAAAGAATGTTAGAATGTGGGTGTTACCAGGCTTCCTCCTAAATTGAACATTTTAAATTATTCAGCCAAAATGTAGCAGTCCCGGAGTATGTGCTCCATGTTCTTTACTGATTTATACAAATGAATTGCCACAGTACAAGGAACGTAGAATGGCAGACAATCAGTTTGAATTAGCATAGAATCTTCAAGAGCCTGGAAATCTAATAGAACATCCACTAGAACAGGTGATGGAACAGATGATGTTCTCTTAAGCAAATTACTGGATCATTTTCTTATATGTTCAGTTGAGATCTGATGATTGGGATGAGCAAGTTAAGCATTAATATCACACTAATCAAATTATTAAATTATCACTTCTGTCCCATGGATATTGAGACATAAGGGCTCCTTTACGAACCCAAGTGCAAGTGCTCCAAACATTCATGCCTTTTAGATGCATGACAGTCTAGTAAGCCTCTCATAGTGGGCAGCCATCATATTAAGACAATGTTGACGGCACTGGGCCACCAGACAGCACACATTCTGGCAAATGTCCCACAAAACTGCAAAGTGAAAAACTTAGTTTACTTCCATCTCCATTGTCTTCGTGTGAGACGGCCACACGTTTTCCACTGATGTATTTGCATTCCAAGAATAATATACATTTTTATGTTTATTTTGGAAAAAGCCATTCCAGGAAACTGTCTCAGTTAACTATGTGCCGTCACCAAGGAGTCTTCCCGTGTAGAAGTGTTGGTTGCATGTGTTATGTCTCATTGACCTTGTAATGACCAAAACGCAATATAAGGAATGTAGGATGGCAGACAGTCACTTTGAATTACCATAGAATTTGCAAGAGCCTAGAAATCTAATAGAACATCCGCTAGAACAGGTAATGTTCTCTTAAGAGTAATAGGAAAATACTATATCATTTTCTTATATGTTCTGTTGAGATCTGATGATTGCGATGACCGAGATAAGTATTATCCTATTCAACAAATCATTTAGTTATCACTTCTGTCGCATGTATATTGAGACATAAGTGCAAGTGCTCCAAGTTCAAACATTCTTGGCTTTTAGCTGCATGGCAGTTTTGGAAGCCACTCAAAATGGGCAATCCTCGTATTAAGAATTTTAAAGACACTGGGCTACCAAATTGCACACATTCTGACAAGTGTCCCACAAAACTGGAAAACATAGTTTAATTTCACCTTCATTGTCTTTATTTGTGTGAGATGGCCTCCTAAAAGTTTTTCACTGATGTTTGCACATTCCAAGAATAATATACATTTTGTGTTTATTTAGAAAAGTGCCATTCCAGGAAACTCTTAGCCAACTATGAGCCGTCACCAAGGAATTGGTTGTTTGGTTGAATCTTAAGGGAATAAACATAAATTTCAACACAGTATTAGACATCTGTAAAATGATTGTTGCAGGTAGTAGACTTGTCACTTGTATGGTTGACTGAGATACATTACTAACACAAGTAAATACAAGTATGGGACCTATTGTCTAGAATGCTTAGGGCTTAAAGGTTTTTGTAAATAAGAGGTCTTTACATAAATTGTAGTAACATCTCTTAAGGGCTGTGACACACGGGGAGATTAGTTGCCACGCAACAAATCGTCCTTGTCGCTGGCGACTAATCTCCCCGCAGTGCCATCCCCCTAGCTAGAATATAAATCGCTGGTGGGATGGCCGCGATTTGCTGAAGTTGCCGAAGTTTCCTCTCAAGGCAACTTTGGCAAATGGCGGTGCGACTATTCTCCCTGTGTGTCACAGCCCTAAGGAAGTGGTTCCCTAACTGTGGGGTCAGAAACCTTAAAAAGGGCGAAGAGTTTACTCTGATTGCTCATTACAAGTACATTAGAGGGTATTATAGACAGATAGTGGGAAATCAAAAATTATCAACCACCAGAGGCCACCCTTTAGATTAGTGGAACCGCGTAGGTGGTTCTTCCCAGTGAGGGCAGAGATTATGGAATGCCCAGCCAGGTGATGTTGTGATGGCAGATTCTATTTATGCTTGGACGTCTTTTACAGGGGTTAGGATGAGATTTGGGGAGAATTTTTATTTCCTCCTCTAAATATTCACTGTGGCCCATGGCGGCCCCAGGACTAGTGGTAAATTTCTCAACTTCTATTCACTAACAAAAGATTTTTAGGGGAGTACTTAAAAAAGGGTGGAATGATCATGAGTATTTTCTGATACTAAGGACAATGACCTCCTCTTGTAAAACATTTACACTTTAAATCCTAGTTTAGGGATTTAGGGACCTTGAAGTGACTGGAAATACAATGAACTCTACACTAAATGAGATGTTGGACCATACAATGAATATGGGCCTTCTACAAAAAAAGATATAGAAGGTATTGTGAAGGTTTAAAGAAGGACAACCAGAACACATTTTGAAAAAACAGATCCTCTGACTTTTAATGGTGAGGGATGAGAGTAAAAGGCTTAGTGGGGCACTAACTGATGAGCATTTAAAGTATTGATTTATGAAAAATGCCCAGGTCATTTGCCCACTTTTTTGGGAACCCTAAAATGACTTTGTGGCCCGGCAAAATCTAGTTATATTACCACGGTGTCATGATCGGTAACCGAAAACCCAGAACAATTGCCAAGGTCCCAGTCACCTCTGCCTATCTAACAACCATCTTTCGCTTCGGGTGGAGCCCTTCACTACTCGGGTGCCGCCAGGTCTTAAAGTGAGAGGACCAGGGTAAAGGTTCAGAGAAAGCAAGGGAACCAGATCGTTTAAAGAGGACTGAAGGAGCTTACCAGATTCAGAGTCAGACAGGCCAGGTCAAAACCAGAACAGTAGCGTGGTACAGAATCAGGATCCAGAAGAGAAGTCAAACAGGCAAGGGGTCAGTCCAGGCAGAGTTCAAGGATTAAAGAATTAAGTGACTGGTTATAACATGGGCTGATGGGTCTTTTGGTAATAAAATTAAAACCAACAGCAAAGGATCCAGTGAGTTTTAAGATATTGAGAAGATGAAGGACAGCCCTACCCACAATGCATCTTTTTTGTTCAACAATTCCGACACAATTGCAGCTGATGCTTTTTGCTTTGACACAAACCGTATGAATTTCCAAGGGTGCAGGACAACTATGCAGAAGTGCAAGCAGTGACAGTAACCATTTCTCATGTTCAACCATCAAAATGTCATGTGCTCCTGATTATTTAGGTGCAAGTTAATTGGTTCCATCGATACAGGCCACTGCGGCACCTCTGGAGCTACTGCCCCCTTGCAAAGTGCTATTTATGTGTATGTGCGAAATGTTTCCTTATACACAGACAAATGGCACAACTGCGGATCATTCTGCACAACCCCAGTTGCATTTGTGGTTGTAAATGACCCCTTATATGACTTTTACATTGTTTTTTTATTTGTTTTTTTCAATATTTTTATTGAATTTTATGTGTTATCAGTGCAAGTATTAAAGTATATCCAAAAGTCAGATAGAAAAGCCATACTTAAACTATAACAATTTTCAACTCAATTATAGAAGAATATTATAACAAAAAATAAGCTTATTTTAAAGGTAAAGTAAACAGTAAAGCTATAGTTAAAAAATGTACTTTACAGAACTGCAATGTGAGAATTTAAATACATCAGTGTAACAGAAATGAATACATAAATAAGTAAGTCTCTGCTCAGTGAAGTCATTTTCCAGTCTTAAGTTCAACCTAGTTAAGTCAAGACTTTATGTATCAATATTGTGTTTATATTTTTATGTATATTGCTTAGATACTTATAGAAGCTTATCAGTAAACTCTATCTTTTGGATCAATAATAATCAATAATATTAATAATAAGGAGAAGGAAAGGTAAAGACAAAGTAAGCTTTCTCCTGTTCTCTTTCATAAGAAACAGGATTTCTTGTCTCTTTGTTTCCCTGTGCCAGAGACACGCAGCTCTCTCCCCTCTCCTGCTCCCCATTCCCCCTAGAATGCTAAGAACTCCGCCCCCCCCCCCTTAGGAATGTGGATCTGAGCCAATCAGCAGGAAGCTTCCTCATAGTCTTACAAACTGAGCATGTACAGCAGTCTTGGTGCAGGAGTGAGGCATTATGGGAACTTTTTTTTTTACAGAGCTCAGTGGTTTTTTTCCTATGAGGCTTCTGATCATCTGAACAGGAGAAATATGGGGAGACTTAAGGGCACTATTGAGACAACTGAAGGTATGCCTGCATCTTTAGATTAACTCTTTATTAGCCTTTCCTTCTCCTTTAAGACAATCTTCCAACAATCTCTATAAAAGAACCTAGCAATGATTAATATCAATGTTCATTCTTTAGCTTCAGACCCAAAGTGCGCATAGAGACAACCAAGTACTGTATAAACTTACAGAGCTTATAGAGATGAGCATAAAACACATTGGTGAATAATCTTCATGTTTTTACCGCTGGCAGTCCCTTCTCTGCTGTTTGGTGCAGGTCATTTCAGTAGCAGGGGGATGAGGGAAGCACAGACGGCAGAGCAGTGAAGGTCAGCAAGCATTTCACTTATCTGCAGACAGGAGTTACACTTTTGGCATGTAGCGCTAGTTCCGGAAACACATAGAAGCATCTGTATAAACAGGCAGATGGAAAAAGGTTCTAGCTCTCCTCCCTTGTGATGGTTCTGTAACAGTTTTGAAAGGAAATAAATACTGCCAGCCGGATGGCTACATGCAGGGTGTAGGTCTTTACCTCTTTAGGGTATAACTGGCAACCTCCATAACACAGAATTATACCAGTTCTGTTTAGTATTGCTCTGCACTGATTTTTTTAGTACAACTTGTATGTATACAGGTATGGGATCCATTATATGGAAACCCATTATGCAGAAAGCTCCGAATTAGGTGAAGTCCATCTCCCATGAAAGAAGAAAAGGCTAAGTCACTTGGGGGTGCCAAAATGTTAGGCACCCCCAAGTGACTTTAATCACTTACCTTTAACCCCGGGCTGGTTCCCCTGTTTGGAGAAAATCGCACCAGCCTGGGGTAGCAGCGAGCGCTTTCTTCTTCCGTGTTCGCTCTGCTGGCGAAATCTCTAGGCCGGCGCATGCACATTAGAGTGAAAAGCCGACTTGCGTGAACAAGGAAGAGGAAACGCTCTTCTACAGGTACCCCGGGCTGGTGCGGTTCTCTCCTAACAGGGGCACCAGCCCGGGGTACAAGGTAAGCGATTAAAGTCACTTGGGGGTGCCTAACATTTTGGCACCCCCAAGTGACTTTGCCTTTCCTTCTCATTTAACTCCTTCTTAATTAAATAAATCAATATTTAAACATGATTTTGAAAATTATTTTTCTCTGTAATAATAAAACAGTACCTGTACTTGATCCCAACTAAGATATAATTACCCCTTATTGGGGGCAGAACAGCCCTATTGGGTTTATTTCATGGTTAAATGATTCCCTTTTCTCTGTAATAATAAAACAGTACCTGTACTTGATCCCAACTAAGATATAATTCATCTTTATTGGAGACAAAGCAATCCTATTGGGTTTAATTAATGTTTAAATCAGTGATCCCCAACCAGTGGCTCAAGGGGCCAAAATGTTACTCACCAATCCTGTTAATGTTGCTCCCAGTGGCCTCAGCGGGTGCTTAATGTTACATTTCTGACTTGAAGGCAAGTTTTTAAAGGAATAAAGACCATATGTGCTGCTGCCAAATAGAGTCTCCTGTAGGCTGCCAGCCACATTTTGCTACCAAAAAACCAATCATAGCCCTTATTGGTCACCCCTTAGGAACTTTTTTCATGCTTGTGTTGCTCCCCCACTTTTTTTATATTTTAAATTTGCTCATGGGTAAAAAAAAGCTGGAGACCCTTGGATAAAAGGATGCAAAGTGGTTGGGACTTGATCAGGATATCCTTCATGTCTGTGTGTCCATGGGCACCTTTAGATGCAGGTGGCTGAATAATAGGCAGCCATTTGGGGGTAACAAAAAGTAAGATATGTTTACTCTAGGGACGTCACCACCCACTTCTTGACCTGAAGGTTGATATCATGCCATATAAGAAGGTGGCAACCCTAGGAAGGTTGTGTGGTGTTATCTTGGTCCCTGTTGGCAACAACCTATTTATTAAATTCATCAAAAATTCAGTTAAGTTAAATAAAAAGTTTGGCAAGATTTGAAAAAGAATCACTTGATTGAAATAGAATAATATATTTAAATATATACAATTGGAATAATATTGGTATAAAACCCAAGAGCCATGAATATGCTGTAAAATATTATCCGATAAACGGAACTTAATGATGTCAGCAGTTATAATCTTAGTGCTTTGTGATGCAATATATATATAATATATAGCCAGTTAACTTGCCTGTTTGTTTTTAGAACATAAGAGGAAAACAGAGTAATTGGAGGAAAGTCATGCCAACGATAGGAGAACATACAGACTTTTTACAGATAGTGCCCTGGCTGGCATTGAACCTAGGACTCCTAGGCAGCTGTGCTATGAAACACTTCTTCCCTAGGTCTGTTCTAAAAACAAGGAGAAACCCACTGCTATAAAAGCAAGGCCTGAATGTCCTATCCATAGTAGTACTGATGTTTACCAACAAAGGTGATATATTTTTAGCACCCATGATACAAGTCAATACACATTATGTGCCATAGGCCTTACAATTCAGGATTATTAGTTTAACTGTTTAACTAATGTACTTATGGTTAGGCTGTTGGCTGCCAATGTGCATTGCGCTGGTTTATATGAATCATATTTATTCTGCACTGGCACAGACATGACAGCTCTTGAAATGTGTGTGTTTGTGTGATGTATTTCTGTAAATGCCTTTTGTAGTTGTAATCATTAACCTGAACAAGATGCTAACAATGTCCTGGAGTGATCTGATAACTGTATCTGTCAATAGTACATTAACAAGGAGGAGAACATTAACTGCGGCAGAACCAGATGTGTCTTGTGAAGCCTTCCTGATCCTAATCAGTGGCCAATAAGGTGGCCATACACAGTAAAGGTGGCCACACATGTGGCAATCTGACGATCTTTCGTGCGACCATTGGTCGCACGAAAGATCGTCAGATCCGCCACTAACCTTCAGGGCTGAAACAGGCAGATAAGGAGGCCTTCTATGGCGCCCGATCAAAATCTTTTAACTGGCCCGATCGGCGAGTCGACCGATATCAGCAGGTTCCTGCGATATCAGTTGACTCGCCGACTTGCCATACACGCACCGAATATCGTACGAAACGAGAGATCGGTGCGTGTATGGCCAGCTTAAGATCCGCTCGCTTGGCGAGGTCACCAAGCGAGCGGATCTTCTTTCGATATCCCCACCTACAGCTTGCCGATGTCGGGCTAATTTGGTCTTTTGGCCCAGGGCCAAACAATTTAATTAGAACAACAGGTAAAGGCGCCCGTTGGTTCGGGGACCACATCAACGAGCCAATGCGGTCCCCAGTCCGACTAATTGTTAAACCTGCCTGATCGAGATCTGCCCGATTTCAGGCCAGATGTTGGTCAGACAGGCCCGTTGATAGTGCCCATATACGGGCCGATAAGCTGCCAAATCAGTCTAAGGGACCGATATCAGCAGCTAGAATCGGCCTGTGTATGGCAGCCTTTAGTCCACCTTGTCAGGTCTCAGCTATACGTACACTTGTTTCATACAGTGGAACTAAACCTATGTGATTTAACCCAAATAAATCGGTTAGTGATGCTGTAATGTCGAATCACCCTAATCCTCTTTAATAGTCCCTACAACAGGGATACAAATCTGCCTTACATACAATCTAAAGACCATACTTGCTTTTGAGCTCCTTTATAGTGGCACAAAGTAACATAGTAAGTTAGTTTGAAAAAATATGCATGTCTATCAAGTTCAACCTTTTATGTACAGTATTTATGAAACCTGCCTAACTGCTAGGTGATCCAGAGAAAGGGGAAAAAAAACCTTCTGAAGCCTCTGAAAAAATTCCTTCCTGACTCCAAGATGGCAATCGGACCAGTCCCTGGGTCAACTTGTACTAAAGGTCCCCAGACACGGGCCGATTCTAGCTGCTGATATCGGTCCCTTAGACTGATTCGGCAGCTAATCGGCCCGTGTATGGGCACTACCAATGGGACTGCCTGACTGATATCTGGCCTGGAATCAGGCAGATCTCAATCGGGCAGGTTTAAAAATCTAGTCGGATCAGGGACCACATCAGCTCGTTGATGCAGTCCCCAGACCGACTTTTCCTAAACCCGTCTTTATAATTCGATCGTTTGGCCCCAGGGCCAAATGATCGAATTAGCCTGGATTCTCCCGATATCGCTCACCCGTAGGCATCGCCAAGCGAGCGGATCTGAAGGTGTATGGGCACCTTAAGAGCTATCTCCCATAACCCTGTATTCCCTCACTTGCTAAAAAGCCACCCAAACCCTTCTTGAAGGTATCTAAAGATAAAGAAGCCCATAGTTTAGCCTTGTTCCTGTCCTGGCATTCTGCTGACATTTTTGAGACAAGAACAAAGGAAAAAAATGATTTTGTTTTTTCACACAAAACAACCAAAGTTGCTGGATTCTTTAATTAATTAGAAAACAGATTTTTCTATTTGGAAATAAAATGCAGCAATACAAATACTTATGCAAAGGGACATTCAAAGGAACAATGTTTTATTTCAATTAGTATGAGTGATAGCTTTATAGAGGATTTATTGTAGGAGAGTTGCAGCTAGCAAAGGCCACAAACAATGGAAATATAATAAAAATGCAGGGTGCCATTTATAGGGAAATGAGTATAGACTACATTTAAAAAAAAGACTGTCTTAGGTGCACGGTGCATTATATTATAAGAACAAAAGCAAAATTCCTCCAAAAGAGATTTCAGTGAGCACATTGAATTAAGACAAACTTTGATTATTACAGAAATAAAAGCCGCAGTGAAGCTCTATGACATAACTAAAAAGATGTCAGCCCCCATTGCTGGAAGACGTGCTTGAAGCAGACATTTAATCTTAATAGATTTTATTTTTGTTTAAATAGGTGAACACTTGCTCTTTTATTCTCATTTAATCCATGCATATATTTGCATAAAAACAATGAAAGATTATCTGACAAAGGGTGTTGTGTGCATTGTTGGAGTGCCAGAGCGTTTCTATGCTATAGGCAAAATAGGCTTCTGCTGGATTAGTTATAAAATATTATGCACATTGTTCTTTCCAATCATATTCACAAGAGGTGTAGCTCCTCTTTACCAGGGTAACCACACATGGAGCTTTGCTGGGCTCACCTTGTCAACATATTTCTGCATTTCTTTAGATTTGTAGCCATGTAGGGGCGCTCCTGAGAGTCTTGCCCTGTATTTTAAGGTCCCCATACACGGTAAGATCCGCTCGCTTGGCGAGATCGCCAAGCGAGCAGATCTTCCCCCGATATCCCCACCTACGGGTGGGCGATATCGGGGAGCTTTAAGTTAAAAAAAAAAAATAATACGATCGTTTGGCCCTGGGGCCAAACAACCGGATTATGTAGGCAGCAATGTATCAGTCGGTTCAGGGACCGCATCAACGAGCCGATGCGGCCCCCGATCCGACTGAATCTTTTAACCTGGCCGATCGATATCTGCCCAATTTCAGGCCAGATATCGGTCCGCCAGCCCGCTCGTTTCTACCCCTACACGGGCAGATAAGCTGCCGAGTCGGTCCAAGGGACCGATATCGGCAGCTATTATCGGCCCGTGTATGGGGGCCTTTGCTCTACATACAGCAGCTCTAGCTAAGATCAAGTCTGTTCTTATAAACTGGGATAAGCTGGGGTAGGTGCCAGCCCAACTGGTGGGATAAAGAAACACTTGATCTTCTGGCCAAGGGCCAGACAGCTTTTAAAGCTTGAGTGCTAGCACCCTAGGCCTTGTAAGTCTAACCCTAAAACTCACATGTTTACTTGTGGCATGGAAAGCGGAGGTACAGTGTATCCTCACTTCATGGCTGCTCTTATGCCCTCGCCTTTGGACTGAGCCAATTTTTACATTTTGGCTAGGCTGATACACGATCACTTTCACCATAATTATTCTATTCATTTATTTCTCTCACCTTTTGTACATCACTTTTGACTTTTTGTGTGCTTTTTCTCTTGGGTCAAAGGTGCCCTTGGCTAGAAATAAGCGAATCTGTCTCGCTTTGCTGAAAAATTCACAAAACTGGGAAAAATGCAGCTACCATGCAACTTTTTTGACACATGACTTTTTTTACACAACCACAACTATCTTGACACAACCGTTAATGTCTTCTCTTTACCCTAGCAACCAGGCAGTGGTTTGAATGAGACACTGGAATAGGAAAAATGAAAGGGTACAATAAATATTTAAAGTATATATAAAGGATATATAAAGTAATAAAAACTTATAATAACAATAACATTTTATCGTCAGAGATTTTTTGGTGCTGGGGTCAGCGACTCCCATCTGAAAGCTAGAAAGAGGCAGAAAAGGAAGGTAGATAATTTTAAAATGAATAATAATTAAATAATGAAACCAACAGCAAAAATGCTAGGGACATTCTATATCAGGGACCCCCAACCTTTTATACCCGTGAGCCACATTCAAATGGAAAAAGTGTTGGGGAGCAACACAAGCATGGAAATAGGTCATGGGGTGCAAATAACAGCTATAATTGGCCTATAGGAGGCTCTGTTTGACTTTACATGGGGTTTTATGCTACTAAAACTTGCCTCCTTGCCAGAAATTCAAAAATGAGGGTTGGGGAGCAACATGTTGCCCCTGAGTCACTGCTTGGGGATCACTGTTCTATATCATACAAATCTAACTTAAAGCTGAACGATTCCTACTTTTCTCTGAATCGAGGCTGTGGCGCTCAGCATAGCTGTCCAATCAAATCACTCATAGATAGATTTGTGCTGTCATGTCAAAATGCAGGCAGTGGGTTACAGGTGCAATTAACAATAATGACTACTAATGTCTAATTACAAAAATTACACTGAAAAATGCAAAAATTTGTTCCTAAAGTTGAGGCAGTCGAGGAAACCTACTGCTTGTATCTGACGGAAAATGTACAGAAGATATATCTGGATGTGAAGGAGGAATTAGGTGGTGTTGTGAGTCACAGGCTATAGTGACAGCAAAAACATCCCAGATGGGCTATTCCTACTAAGGGGTAATATTTTCTGGCTCTCATTGTCTGAAATGCTGGAAAGCTTCCATATAAGTGAACCAGACCTGAACCTTAAACTGGCAATCATTATTATTAAAGTTAACTATCCCACCTAGAGTACTTCTTTGCACAAGATTACATTTGTTTACAGCAGGCCATTGCATTCTCAAGTGGAGTCGTATCTATTGTTTGAGCTACGTGCAACAAGTTAGCTCAGTACAATGCCTTCAAGGTTCCCTTCTTGTTCAAGGATTGTGATATAAAGCAATGAAGATTATTGTGGGTTGATTCAGGCACTTGCCTTCAACTATCTTTTCTAAAGTACCCAATGCATTGGTAAACAGGCTCAGTTTCTCCTTTTGCTTACACATATTGTGTGTCCTGCTGATATATTATACAACTTTATTGGATGACTATCTCAATAGGGCAGAGATGGCTCAATAGTGTAAACAAATCTGTTGACTTACAGATGTTTAGGGCCTTAAGGAAACAACTCGTGTTCTCTATTGTACTGAACTTTAGTGGGATGTTAGCAATGAGATATGGTTGGCCTGTGTCCTTCCCACCCCCTATTAGCCTATCCACAAAACTACTCTACTCGCTAAAGCTAGGCCCCTTACTGGCACATGTTATATATAACAGAATGCTGTGCTAGGTCGCATTAATAGGCAGATTGTGACGGAGCCGCACACGCTCCATATATGCAGTTAGGGAGGCTACCCCATTTATTGTGACAACCTTCGTCAGGATATGTCAGGGTGTGACCCCCTGAAATGTTGATCTAAGGTGGTGAAAATAAATGGGGTAAGCTCTCCAACTGCATATATTGAATGTTTGCAGCTCCGTTAAAATCTGCCTGCTGTTGGAGGGATTTTCTCTTCAGATACAGTTGATGGAAAAGACTATAGGGGGAGTGCTATGATGACTCAAGGGCAGGGGCGCTGCTACCATCAGGGGAGTTGAGAAACTAGCCCCTAAAGTTACCAGTGGCGCCAAGTAGCCACCGCTAGACATTAATTGCGGGGAAACTAATATCCTTGTGTGTCACAGCTCTTTCTGTCGCATTTCACAGTGACCTGTAGTTAATTGTTAGCAGTGGGGCAGTTATATGTCTGTTCTTCTCAATGTACCACTGGGCAATAGGGTATAAGCATAAAATAATATGCTCAGTCCCCCTGAAGTTCATCAGCCAGGCAACCTACTTAAAGTGTGAAGAAAGGGAAAGAGAAGATAGAATGATGAGACTGAAGCTATAAAAATGATAGGATGGTGCAAGAAGGGTAATGACACATAATACACGCCAACAAAAGGAAGGGTAACAACTAATTTTATAAATGTATTTCACCATACTCCTCTTTCATTTCTCTTTGCTGTGTTTCTACTTTCATTATCTCTCTTCGTTTTACAACAATTCCCTTTATTACCATTATCTACTGCCCATGCACCCTCGCTCAATGCCTATTCCTTCTGCCTTTATTCAGTGCTAGTTCCGCCCCAATAACAGGACCCCCAAAGAGGTTATGTTAAAAGTATATTCATGTGCAATGAACAAAACATGTTCAAACTCAGAGAGGCACATTCACTCCCACAGCGCCCGGAAAGAATGTAACCAAAGGTCTGACTGGTTGCTGTGTATACAGGATATTCATGGATGTGATATGCAGGGACAGGGAGTGGGGGATTATTTTTAGGGGCTATTTAGTTGTCCCATTAGGCACAATCACCTGGAAACAATTGGTTCAAGCAATGAACCTCAATAGATCTTTTTGAAATTGGTGGTACATCCTGTACGTCACACTGTTAGCTGTGCTGCTTTGTTAGCCAGCAAGTAATTGGCTTGTTGCATTGCTAAAGTAATAAAAAAAAATTAAAGACACCTGATTTACTATTGTCATGACATCAGCTTTTTCAAAAAAAGTGAACTCCCAAAATGAAGTCTCTCCTATACAGTACAACTGAGGAGTTCCATGCCTGCGGCCGAAGGCTGAGTACTTTTATACTGGTCATTATTTTATATTGGTCATTATTAAATGACCAGGGTTGGGGGTTATGTCACCAGCTGCTAGTAATATGAAGGAGAGGAATGCAAGGTGAGGGTAATGGGACCGTGAGGTGACTTTTAATATCCTCATATTTTACAACAGGGGGTACATTATTTAGTATAATATCAGTGAGTCATGTAAAACAAATTACATCACTAAGCAACAATTATAAGGATGTACTGTCCAGGATATTTATGGGTCTTTATTTTATATATAAATGGGAAATTTAATACTTGATAGGGAATGGGAAAATTGATAGAAAACATAGAAACTTTTCTAAAACATATCCCCGACCCCCAGCAGCCAAAAAACTCTTGCTCCGTGAGGCTACAATTTTATTGTTATTACTTTTTATTACTCAATTTTCTATTCAGGCCTCTCCTCTTCTTTTTCTAGTCATTCATTTAAACCACTGCCTGGTTCCTATGGTAATTTGGACCCTAGCAACAGATACATGCAGACATTCCACACTGGAGAGCTGTTGCCATGTCTAGGGTATGATTCCAATTTATGCTGTAGATGTGTTCATAGCAAGATATTATATTAAATGTATCAGTTTTATATTGGATGCTAGAAAGCCAGCGATGTATGCGAGCGGTCTCAAGAGGGAAAAGCTTCACACAAACCTGTATGAAAATGATAAATATACCTGAGCCATTTGTTTAATGGATTTCTCTAACAACTTAGTGGCTCTGACTGTGTAGAGCATGTTGTTTGTATAAATGTTGATGCAAGGCTGTATTCTCACATGGGAAAGGGATGTGTGAGCTGCAAACCTATTCTACACTGCAGAAGTATATTCTCTAGCTTTTCAGGTTACAGCAGTAGAAAACAGTAATATTTTAATCTTTAGTATCTAAAAACTGACTGTGCTGGGAAAGGGTTAAAGGAGAAAGAAAGGTAAAAACTGTAAACTTTATCAGAAAGGTCTATGTAAATACAGCCATAAGCACTCACAGAAACGCTGCACTGGCTTCTCTGAAAAAAGATTTCTTGTGTCTGTAATTCCTGTGCCAGAGACACGCAGCTTTCTGTTCTCTCCTCTCTCCTGCTCCCCCTCCCTCAAGAATGCTAAGAACTCACTCCCCCCCTTAGGAATGTGGATCTGAGCCAATCAGCAGGAAGCTGACTCATAGGGGCACATTTACTAACCCACGAAAGGGCCGAATGCGTCCGATTGCGTTTTTTTCGTAATGATCGGTATTTTGCGATTTTTTCGGAAATTATCGCGACTTTTTCGTTACCAATACGATTTTTGCGAAAAAACGCGAGTTTTTCGTAGCCATTCCGAAAGTTGCGCAAAATCTGGCGATTTTTTTGTAGCGTTAAAACTTGCGTGAAAAGTCGCGATTTTTTCGTAGCGTTAAAACTTGCGCGAAACGTCGCGCCTTTTAAGTTTTAACGCTACGAAAAAGGCGCAAGTTTTAACGCTACGAAAAAATCGCCAGATTTTGCGCAACTTTCGGAATGGCTACGAAAAACTCACGTTTTTTCGCGCAAGTCGTAATGGCTTTGAAAAACTCACGTTTTTTCGCGCAAATCGTATTGGTAACGAAAAAGTCGCGATAATTTCCAAAAAGTCGTAAAGACGCCGAAAAAATTGCAAAAAATACGAAAAAGTCGCAAAATGTTCGTTTTCCAATCGGAATTTTTCCAATTCGGGTTCGAATTCGTGTCTTAGTAAATCAGCCCCATAGTCTAACTAACTGAGCATGTTCAGTTTGGTCTGGGTGTCTGTGCAGGAGTGAGGCATTATGGGAACTTTCTTTACACAACTCAGCGTTTTTTCTTCCTGTTTGGCTTCTGATCATCTGAACAGGAGAAATATGGGGAGACTTAAGGGCACTATTGAGAGAACTGAAGGTATGCCTGCAGCTTGAGATTAACTCTTTATTAGCCTTTCCTTCTCCTTTAAGCTGCAGCTCCATTCATGTCCGATAGCACCGGCCAACATGGTGCATCAGCAGATGATATTTTCAAACCAACAGATATTTATATTACATATGGGAGGAAACCTGTTAGCAGGAAAGCTCTGAATTAGGGGAAGACCATCTCTATTTGAAGCAAATGATTGTAATTTTTAACAATGATTTCCTTTTTCTCTGCAATAAAACAGTACCTTGTACTTGATGGAAACTAAGCTGCATGTTTCCATATTGGTGGCAAAACAGTTCTATTTTAGTTTAGTTTAGTTAGCAGACTAATGGGCAGATTTATCAAAATGTGAATTTAGCTCTTCATACATAAAAACTTACCCACACTCTGTTCTTTCCTATGGGATTTTTTAGAAGCGTATTTATCAAATGGCGAATTCTCACTTTTACCTATTGATAAATACGCTTTTAAAAATCCCATAGGTATAAATGGAACCTGGTGAGTTTTTACGTACAGGTATGGGATCCCTTATCCGGAAACCCGTTATCCAGAAAGCCCGTCTCCCATAGACCCCATTTTAATCAAATAATTCAGAATTTTAAAACTGGTTTCCCTTTTCTCTGTAATAATAAAACGGTACCTGTACTTGATCCCAACTAAGATAGAATTACCCCTTATTGGGGGCAGAACAGCCCTATTGGGTTTATTTCATGGTTAAATGATTCCCTTTTCTCTGTAATAATAAAACAGTACCTGTACTTGATCCCAACTAAGATATAATTACCCCTTATTGGGGCAGAACAGCCCTATTGGGTTTATTTAATGGTTAAATGATTCCCTTTTCTCTGTAATAATAAAACAGTACCTGTACTTGATCCCAACTAAGATATAATTACCCCTTATTGGGGGCAGAACAGCCCTATTGGGTTTATTTAATGGTTAAATGATTCCCTTTTCTCTGTAATAATAAAACAGTACCTGTACTTGATCCCAACTAAGATATAATTACCCCTTATTGGGGGCAGAACAGCCCTATTGGGTTTATTTAATGGTTAAATGATCCCCTTTTCTCTGTAATAATAAAACAGTACCTGTACTTGATCCCAACTAAGATATAATTACCCCTTATTGGGGGCAGAACAGCCCTATTGGGTTTATTTAATGGTTAAATGATTCCCTTTTCTCTGTAATAATAAAACAGTACCTGTACTTGATCCCAACTAAGATATAATTAATTCTTATTGGGGGCAGAACAGCCCTATTGGGTTTATTTAATGGTTAAATGATTCCCTTTTCTCTGTAATAATAAAACAGTACCTGTACTTGATCCCAACTAAGAAATAATTAATTCTTATTGGGGGCAGAACAATCCTGTTGGGTTTAATTAATGTTTTATTGATTTTTTTTTAGCAGACTTAAGGTATGGAGATCCAAATTACGGAAAGACCCCTTATCCAGAATACCCTTGGTCCCGAGCATTCTGGATAACGGGTTCTATACCTGTATTAAGCTCTAAACTCACAATTTGATAAATCTGCCCCTTAAGGTATGGTGATCCACCTTATGGATATACTCCTTATCTGAAAACCTCCAGGTCCCAAGCATTTCAGATAATGGATCCTATACATGTACATAGGTATCTGTCAAACAAACAAATGTAAGTGCTTCTCTCAGTATATGTATGGGCAGCTTGAGGGACATGGCAATATTGGAAGCTACCGCTTAAAGGAAAACTATACCCCCAGAATAAATGCTTCACCAATAGATAATATGATCTAAACTAAGTGGTCTATTAAATAATCTTACCAAACTGGAACGTATACATATCGGTAAATATTGCCCTTTTACATCCTTTCCCTTGAGCCGCCATTTAGTGATGGGCTGTGTGCTCCCTCAGAGATCAGCTGACAGGAAATAATGCAGCAACTGGAACAGGAAGTGTGGGAGTAAAACGCAGAGCTTTCCCCATTAATTGGCTGATGCAACCTAACATGTATGTGTGCCCTTGGTTTGCTTGTGTGCACCGTAAATCGTATGAATATTTTTAAAGAGACCTATATTGTTCAGGGGTATAGTCTTCCTTTAAAGTCATTCCCCTTGATCTCATATTTTCTTCTTCACCTAGTGGCCTTCCCCGCACCCCTGGGCCAGCAGCTCGTCAATAGGACCTCTAGCCTATTCCACCATTTACTTTGCAGAAAGACAGAAATGCCAACCATACATTTAAACAAAAGTAAAAAAACGAAGCAGAGGACAAAGTGATTGGTAGCATAATTTATATACATTTATGGCTTCATACAACAGATTGTTCTTGTGTCTGTAAGTACATCAGGCACTTGTCAGCAGATACTGAATGATTTGTTAGTACAGAAACATTACATTGCGGCGACAGCACTCACAAAGAAAGCAAGTTATTTTACATGCGCCCAAGAAGCAGTATTGCTGGTTTATTGTGTTGGTGGTTGAGAGTGAATGCTGGTTAAACGAGCAGGAATGACTTATTTCCTGTGCTTGCATGACCCACTTTATAGCTTCTAATTAAGACAGAATACAAGATTAATTAAAAATCAGTCATAAATTAAGGAATTTATCAATTTGCCATAACGAAAATATGATATCAGTGGGGAAAAAACAAAATACTGATACCATTTCCAGTGGTTTAACAAGTGCAAACACATTATTTACAATCGCAACATTGGTCCGATCCTTAGCTTGCCCTCCGTTACCAGAAGATAGAATTCATCTTTAAGCCGATAAGCAAGATCTTGTCTTGAGAAACTACCAGTGCCACCAACTTGTCATTGCTAGATCTGTTGTAAATCTGCATCTCTGAAGTCCATAGAACTTGTGCTTTAAGCGCAGAATACCTACTTCTTAGGCAGGTACATGGCCTGCTCATACGGCGCCCATTTATACCAACTCCGTGTTCATAGTACAATTCAAGCTTATTTGGCCACAAGCTGCCATGAACTTGAGACAAGCCATGTTATTTTGCCATGTCAAGAAGAAGATTCTTGTAGGTAGATTCTATTAAATAAAAGATATTACAGCTGTACAGCTTACTGAAGCAGAACAATAACTGCATGTACATATGCCTATATAAACAATTTATACAGTATCAAAACAATACATTTTCACTTAAAATGATCTCAATGTTCTAGAACACAATAAAAAAAAGCTATAGATTGAGGGGCAAAAAGCTGCATAGAAATAATTATCTGCACAATGCAATAAAAATGCAAAAACCTTTACAATAATTGTCAACATATACTGGACACGTTGCTGTATGTGGGAGATCTCTATTGTGAATGAACCAAGAGAAACTCGGTGGCGGTCCTACTGGAACCGTACAAGGGAGAACAAATCTTTGAAATATATTAAAGGAACATGATGAACAGGACATAAAGCATTTGTCAGAATCGGAGTTTGTTACATACTGGCAGAAGAAATCCTACTGAGCAAAAAGAAATGGATCCAATGAATCACTTCCGAGCAGAACTGCTAATAAAGCGAGAGGTGTTTTCAGACAGAAATGAGCAGAACTACTGTGGAGACAATACAGCACCTACAGGGCCAGTATATAGCCATGGTATTAATGCAAGTCCTGACACAATTTCATCAACTCTACAGAGGATGAGCCCTGTTTTTTTAGCTTGGAACAATGAATGGTGCTCCCAGTGGGGGGGATGGTAGGTATCTTTAAAATACTGCTGTGCCATAGGTAGAGCCATTTTACATACTCTGTGGGACTTGGGGAGGCATAATAACTAATTTTTCAGGACAAAGAAATCCGTTTTTTCCTCAAGCACTACCTTAGAGAAAAAACATGACAACGTTCGCAGTCGCATTTTTTTCAAGGAAAAATCACATTGTCCCATTTATTTTCAATGAGGCTGAAAACTCAAGACATTTTAATAAACTGGGGAAATAAAGTTGTAAAGAGACAATTGCGACTGACTTGTACATGAAAGGAGCAGAGACGTGTAGCCTTGCCACTGTAGGGCTAACCATTAATACCATTCAGGTTCCCTGTCAGTAAGAGCACTTGTAAAATATAATAATGTCTGAACAACAAAATGGCTGCACTTATAACTTCTAGTTGTATGAAATGCCTTTGTCATTGGCCCATGAAGCACAATTATTTCAGTAACCTAGTAGAAAAGCTGAGAACATGCCAAGTTTGTCTCACAATATCCTACTGTGCTGCAAGTCTAACGCACGGGACACAGGCCTGTGTCTAATTCATTGAATAATGTATTTACCATGGTTGCCCGGCAATGGTTTCCAATTCTGTTTTTAAATAATGGGCAAATGAACGCTTTCGCAGATTTTTTTTTGTTGAATAACAAAACAAACTTATACTTCAAAAACAGTAAAGCAAAAAGCAGAAAATAACAATCCGAACAGCAATCTCAGCCAATTTATCATCCGACAATGAAAAGCCAATGTAAGCAGATGACAAGTACTATCATTTAAAAGGCCATTCCAGTTTGAGCTTTAAGCCAGGAATGCAGATGCGACATGTCATTTAAATACAAATGAAATGGTAGATAAATACGATATTGAAATGTAAACTGGAGTTTGAGACCAGCATCTGTAATAAACTGTGGGACCACCAGAAAATAAATACAACATTCACTTCCAACTGTTAGAAAATCTGGAAATAACAAGTATACAAAGCACTTGGGATCCCCTGTGCCGCGGGGGGAGGGGCAAGCGTTATACAGGCTAATAAAGCATTTTAAACACTTTACGGTATCTGTGGATAACTGTATAGAAGCTATATGCAGATGCATATGTCAAAAAGAAAAGAAAATTAAAAAGGGATGTCTATCTTTGGACATATGTCCAAATATTAAAAGCGAGCATCACTGCAAACGTTTTTCTATATCAATCTTTGTTTTAAAATGTGAAGTGATTATACGATCTCTCTCTGTAGCTGCTCTTTGCTGCACTTTCCCCGACAGCCCCTGAGCGGGGAGTTTGCCTGACCCCCAGCTTGTGACACCACACAATTACCAGTCAGGTTACCCCGTAAATCTTCAATACAGTTGCCTGGTATGATTCAGCCACTTGGATCAATGCCATGCCAATTAACCAGACTGGTAGGGCAAACGCAGTAGCGCTCAGAAACACAGAGGAGCATGGAATCAGGGAAAGTGCAGGACCAGAGAGCGGCTGTAGAGGTAGATATCTTGGGTACGCTTAACTTATAAAAATGGAGATCAAATAGATAAAGGTAAACACCCCTTTTATTGCAAAATGAAGAAACATTTGATTATTTACATAGTTTTCTCCATTTTTAACCCATCATTTTTTTTATTTAATCTTAAAAAAGCACCCAAATCCAGGACCAAACTTCTATATAGAGGAGTGGGATATATTACTGGGAATACCCATTATCCAGAAAGCTCCACAATATGGCAGTCATTTCCCTATAGAGTCCTACTTAAACAACTCTTCCTTTTTGCCCAATTTGTTTTTTTTTTCTGTAATAAGACAGTACCTTGTGCTTGACTGTAACTAATATAGCTCTACATGACCCCATCTCCAGAATACCAGGGTCACATGATGTCTGGATAACCGATCCTATACCTGTATTACATAAAAAGGAAATATGGTACAGTGCAGATACAAGTTTATGAGATTAAATTTGTAATCATGATAGAGGATACCACATCAAACAGATCAACAAGAAATGGCTTAAAAACATTATACATATAATAAAAAGTATATGCCATTTTTTACATCTATTTTTCTTTCTTTGCATTTGATTTCTATGTAAATCATTTTGAGCACTGAGGGTATGCTTGGCACTGAAAGGTATCACTCAAACATCTGCGTCTGACACTCTTCTTACTGGATCTACAGAAAAGCAACACAATATGTGAAATCCTTTATGATGATTCAGTAAGAAATCCTAAAATCATGATTTAAAAGACTTGCTGTGGATCAAAACTTGAGTATTCCAACTGCTCCATACTGAATGCAATAGAACGCATGGGAAATGCTCACCATGTTTGTATGCATTCTCAGCTGGGAAATAATTACCGAGCTAATAAAACATCAATCTTGTGGCTAAATAATAAGGATTCAGTGATTAGGAAAGCAGCGGGTAGCATTAATACATTTGTGGGAGATAATGTAGTTCTTGAAAGCTGAACTGCCACTTTGTGGCAGATAGAATGTTATTTTCGGGTGTATTTATGAAGCATCAGAAATGTATCTTGCTCTGCAGATTTTACTTGAAACCCTTTTGTTGAACGGCAAACCCAATGCAAGCACCTGGAGCACGATGAAGCGCCGCGCATTCATCCCTTAGATTCTCTGCTGCCCACGCACCCACACAGCAGAATATGGTGGCGGCCATGTATTCATTACATGTTCTAGTCAGTTTGGCACTTTATAGTGATAAGAGGTCCAAGAGCAGCACGAAACCTGCGTGTTCTGGTCAAAGATCCGTTAAGAAAATTCCATTTCTCTGTCAAATTCGGAACAAAAAATATATACAGTTCTTTTAAAAAGTGACTGGAGAAGGGAACAGGACTTCTTTGGCCATTTCTTCCTCTCTTCTCTTTAGGGTCTTTGTGAACACCTACATGCAAAAGAATAAAAGGATGCATCAGGGCAACTTTTACATTATAAACAATGTGCATGTGTAAAAAAACTCAAACTTGTCTGCTAAACTCTCTGTAGAGGGAGTATTATCTCTAGCTTCCCACTGAAGAACATGCAGAATGCACACCCATCATCTGGAGCCGCCACATGGTGCATGAGTGATAGTAAGTAAATAAACAATTATGGATCCTCTGCAGAAAAATATATAAAGGTACTGGAAGTTCATGGAGTTTGAGGAACACAAGTTTTTGTGGATCATGTGGCACATGATTACATCACAATACAAGGATGTATTCTGCATGGTACTCATGGGTTTTGTGAATTACATTAACATGTATATCATAATATATAATTATATACACCAAACTGATAGATTTTAAGATACTAAGCATCTCCTTGCTTTTAAAAGCAAAGAATCTGCTGCCCCAAGAGACGTTATGTGCCATAGGCCTAGAACTGATTTGGACTAGGGAGTCTGTATCGCTTGGCTAACAGAACTATGCAATTCTTGCCACTAGATACATTTCATAACAGTATTAATTTACTTATCTCCATATGCCGAAAGATTGTAAAGGACGAATATTACCAAAAAGTGAACATAAATTTATTAACTTTATATATTAGTCCTGGAACTAAAAATAAGATATTTATTGGTAGAAATAGTATTATTATTTTGTATAAGAGAAGCTTTCTTCCTTTAAATGTGTAGAGAGCCATGAATGGCATTTAACCGCTCTGTGTCCACCATTGGGTTTTATCTATTATCATTTGCTAGGCAAAGTTGGTCCTATAGCCCAGTGCCTACAGCTATATATAGTCGTTTAGCTATACTAGTGAGTTTTCAGAAGAACAGGGTAATATTAGACAGGGCTTATTTACATCCGCAAGTGCAGTTAGTGCAATTTTGAGCACAATGGCCATGTTTTTTTCCTTTTTTCTTCTGGTGTCATTGCAGTCACAAAGGAGTGAATCTCTTGACACAATTGTGTCCAATTCACCAAAATAGACGTAATTGTATTTGTGATTCATTGCATATCAGGCACAAATATTTTCAAGTCTGTTTGGCATTATTTCTGGTACTAGCCACCATAATTTGCAGTGTTTGGTATTCGAGTGATGTGTGCCCCCTATTCTGTCAGTGGTGATTGAAACGGGGCACTAAGGAAACTCAGGAGCCTGGTCAGGAGGTGGCAGTAGCAAATGGGTTCCCATGTGTCAACAGGTACAGCAGCTCCCAGTTTGGAACAGAATGAGGGAAGGGCTGAGCAGCAACTGAGCAGAGCCAGAAGCACATATTGATGCAAGTTCCTTCATTGAATGTGCTTTAACATTCGGCCGAGTGAAATTGTGGGGACCATAACTGCGCTTGTGGACATAAATGATGATGCCCAAGTTTCTACTACACAGAGTATTCTAGAATAATAACAGGGAAAAAGTATCTTTATAATAGCATAACACAAACTCTCACAATAAACGAATGAATTGAACCATATAAACTGTTTGTCTAAACAACTTTCCAACATACAAAGGCACATTTTACTTATGCAACCATAACTGACCAATGTAGTTACCAAAACACATTTTTTTGGACTTAGAAAATGTATGAGGGTCAGGTTGATAGGAAAGCCCAGTCTCAATGGTTTTGGAACAACATAATTGGCACTATAAGATTCCCCTAAATGTCTATTTCCTAATTGAAATGTATATTAAATTCTTAAAAAATATCCCTTAGCAAAAGTACAGTATAAAACTAAGCAGTAAGCATTTCCTACTTATGGTTACTATTGTATGTATATTCTAATACACTTAGAATATTTCCAATTTGGTTTTATTTTATAGCCCTTTATTTTGTTCCACAAACAAAGGGTCTATGATTGCTTATTGCATAGAAAATGTGAGAAATAAAGGAGTTTAATTAAATCAACAAAAAAAAATTTAACTAAAATCACTGTTTAGAAGTATTGTAATTACTATGTCTCATATGTATGGTACAGTAGTTATTTTATAAGCATATACAGTCAAAAATGAACAGCTCAGACTAGTTAGAACTCTTTTCTTGTTGTTCTGAAAAATATATATTTTTGTTGTTGTATTAAAATGTTTTTAGAAGCTCCAAGTTTTCCCCCCACAATTATGGCTGATTAAAGGGAATACAGTAAGATGCCTACCAATTTTAGTTCATAAACCTTAAAGTGTTGTACTTTGAGAATACTTACCATTTACCCAGATACCCAGCTGTGTGTGGTTGTTGTTACACTGTGAGGAAAACTTTGGTTAGGTAATATGCTATCAAAGTTAAAATCTGCTTCTCCGTCTTCCATGAGGTCATTCCGAATAATCGACTCCATATCACAGTCCAAGCTTTCAATAAACATGTCATCCAAGTCACTGGGAAGGATCTCTTGGTGAATGGACACAATGCCAACTCTTCCGTAGCCATTACAGCTATTTACTGGATAAGAACCCATGCTTGTCATTTGAATGGGTTGAGGCATAGGCACTTGTACTGAAGTTTTCACTGTAGATAAGCGGTTAATGCCAGAGTTGTGTGTCATGGTACGACCATTGACTGATGGGTGATTAGGAGGAGGTTGATGTGAGTGGGGATGGCTGCTCATTTTATTGTGAGTCGGCTGACTGCCATATGTTGGCATTACTGAACTGGGTGCCATTAATGAATTCTGTGCCAGCACTCTGCTGTTGGCTTGTGAAACAGCGGAATCTACTGGCGTTAAAATATCATTATGTGGGGGTGAATCTGATGTGAGAAGTTCCTTAAGAAGTCCAGCAGGAACAGGATATTGGCCAACAGCTCTGTAGCCTGACTTATTCTCTGGAACCGTTTGCATAGGCATCTGTGAAACCGGGTTCATGCCTGTTTGAGCATAACTATATTTCCTGTATTCAGAGTTGGGGGAACCCAGACTTGTGTTTGGTGATGTAAATAAATAACCACTTTGCTGCATCATTGAAGCAGGAGAGGACTGTGTTGACGTGTTTGGTGAGAGAAGGTTTAGGTTGTCCAAAAGGTTCTCCATATTTTCTGAATTTCCCATTTCTGAGAGGCTTGGCAAAGTAGAAGTCAGCTTGGTTGCTGATGGAGGATACACCAGATTATGTACATCAGCATCTCCAAGATCATCCTGTTCTGGCATAATCGGAGAGAGTCTCCCACTGATTGTGCTTGCATTGGAACTTGTTCTAGGTCGAAATGTGCTCCATGCTTCAAAGTCATCATTGCTCTGTGAGCTAGGGCTTCCAGGCCATTTAGAAAATTGTGATCCAGGGCTATCACTACTTCCATCTTGGCTAGACTGCATTGTTGCCTTTTTCTTGGCAGCTCTTCCCCTGCTTTTGGCAAATTTGCTGTTGTTGTCCATAGAAGCGGCTCTTCTTCTAGGGGATTTACCATTTTTCCCTCCTTCAGGGTTGAGGATCCACCAAGAGCTTTTACCAGTTCCTTCATTTTGTACTCTCACAAATTTACTGTGCAGGGATAGATTATGGCGAATGGAATTCTGCAAGATAAAGACAAAGAAAATAGATAGTTCAGTAGAATTCTATAATTATATGTATTATAGGTTATAGTATTATGTAAAGTATATAAAAAAAAAATTCTGTGACCATATATGATCTAGAAAGAATTTAGTAAAATTAGAGATTTAAGCAACTCTACTATGTAAAGTAGAAGAAAACAAAAACACTGGCAAGTTTTCTGGTATAACATTAGGTTAACCAAAGGTATCATTTAGATACATAAGAGCTTTACTGAACTAAAATCCATTCATTTATGTAATTTTTCTTAATTATATTATATATTCATATTATTTAAAAGGGGTTATTTCAAAGGCAGTGCAGGATCAATGCATGCAGTGATACAGGAACACCAGGAAGCAGTACAGTAGCAGAAACGGAATGCGCTGCTGCTTGGAATAAAAACCACCTTGAATCATGCGGTGTGCAACAAGTTTGTCGGGAAAGCCTTCCGAAAAGAGAAGATGTTGGCAAGCTTTATGGCAGGGTGGTGACAATTACCCTTGTATTACCCTGTGCCCAATAAATCTTGTTTAATGGCATAGATGCAGCCTTGTAATTCAGAGCCATAAATCCAAAACACCGACTGATATATCAAGCACAAATCAGGACAAAAAGTACAAATCAACATTTTAACCTCAAAATTCCACTGGGCCTTTGCCTTATAATAAGGCAAAAAATGAAAAAAAAAAACTTGGAAAGCTAGTGTTTTTGAAAATTAAACAAAGGAATGTATTTCATGCAAGAAAACTTGAAACAGTTTACTAATTTTTATCATATAGTATTTTAGATTATTGTCCAAATCACAACTACAGCACAAAAAAAAAACCTTGTGGAGCCCTGCAAGGCCATCTTTAAGTCTTAAAGTGATACTGACATGAAAAAAAAACTACTTTTTAAAAAATATGAATCTACATAAAAAGTTCCCTATATGTCATGTTAAGCATTTTTTGACAATAGGGCTGCTTTTGTTAGTAATTGGTACTTGAAGTCCCTAAATCTGACTGTTTTGCCAACCTGACTGTCCCTTCTCAGCCTGTCAGTTACAGCTTCTAATGCTAACGGCCTCCTGCTGCACAAATATGGCAGCCCCCTCATAGGGTAACATGGGGAATCAGATGGGTAATGTAACAGCATTGGACAAATACTTTTATGGCAAAATTATAAATAGCATGCAAAGACAATGTTATGAAAGATGTAAAAAAAGGTTTCATTTGTGGTGTCAGTATCTCTTAAATACGGTACGACTAGGCACCTCTGCTAGATACTGGGGCAATAAAGCCAAAATGAAGCAAGTAAACTGTTAGGAGAGAAGGTAAATGTAGTCTAGCATAGAGTTGAGTCATCATGAAAATCTCTACATAGGATTATACTTGTGGTTTTACCTGACACGCGTTTAAAACAAACCTGTACAGATGGCAAATAAGAACAAGACAACACTCAAAACCACCAAAATCCCACCCTTCCTGCTCAACAGGCAGATGACATCACCATTGTAATTTAGTTCTCAGCTATCTCTTCCCTGTGCCATATGCACAATTATTTACATACACACATCTCACTATATTTCATTCAGATCAAATTTACAATGTCTAAATATTGTTAAGCAAACAAGACTGGAGTCATTCTGTAGCCACCAGTGATGTGTAGGTCAGCAGAAACTCAACCCACAAAATAGTGTCATACTAGGACTCCTACCCACATCTTTCCACTATATATGCTATTTCTACATGTGCATTAGGAAGAGTGTACTTTCCCAGTCTAACCCACATCCAACCACAATCCGCAATGGTTGCCCCTCTGAGGGGGCTTAGCCCAAAACCCAGCCAGGACAAGACTTGGGGTGTCCCAGATGCACCTTAAACCCCATCAATTATGCTGTTGCTGTTCTATATGTTCTTGGAACTATGTCTGAATGGCTGATATACCGATAATTTTCTATGGCCAGAGATGTAAGTGACAGATTACACAGGAACTTCTCTGCCACCTGAAAATGCTGGCAGAAAATATGCCCCATGTGTCACAGGCCTAGGGGCAACTCTCCCAAATCATCCAGCTGAGAAAAAGCAATGAGACGAAAGAATTGAGCCTACAATTGTGCTATTAAGTAACTTAGAGTAGGGCTGCCCAATAGGAAGCCTACAGAATGGATGTGGCCCCTCCAAAGAATATATGGACCCCAGTCTGCTCAAAGGCTCAATAGACATCACTGTATGACACTATTCCCACTACATGTAATAAGCTGGACAGCACTGGCTTAGGCTTTTGGACTCCAAACTCTAGACTGCAAAGATAAGGTTCAGCAAGTTAAAGGCATACTTTCATGATTTTATGGTATACTATTTATTTCTAAATGACACTGTTTACATAGCAAATAATTCACTCTGCCATTTAGAATTCTATTCTTAAACCAACAAATGTATTTTTAGCTGTAATATTGGTGTGTAGGCGCCATCTCAGTGCATTGTGCCTGAGTCTGAGCTTTCAGAAGGAGCCAGCGCTAAACATTAGAACTGCTTTCAGGTAACCTATTGTTTCTCCTACTCCCATGTAACTGGAGGAGTCCCAAGCCGGACTTGGATTTCTTAGTATTGAGTGCTATTCTGATACCTACTGGGAGCTGCTATCTTGCTCCCTTCCTATTGTTCTGCTGATCGGCTGCTGGGAGGGAAATCTGTTTGTGTTTTTGAAAAACGGATATCAATGCAGGATTCTGCAGGTGAAGCTCATTTAACTGTTTTCATGACAGTATTCCTTTAAGTGCATTGATACAGCTAAGGCATGACTCTGAAGTGCTTTTTAAGCATGAAAAAAACAGAGATATAATGATATTAAAAAAAGTAGGGTAATAGATGTTAATGCACCTTTTAAGTACAGATGGATAAATTGATATTTTGTATTTACCAAGGGCAATTAGCCTTGAAACCAAACAGGACCACACAAGTATACGAGCGAGAAGCATGAAGGCAGCTTCAGGTCCAATTGTTCGGAGTTACATTAAAGTCACTGCCTTACAGGAAATCCCTGCATCACAGGAAGCAGCATATTTACTAAAGGAAGGTTCACATAAGAAACAAGATGACTGACTAACAGTTGAAGAATGCCCATTTATATGCGCCTATGCTCCTACTATTACTTCCACAAATGCAAAATCACCACCACAAAAAAAATAGTCCCTGCCTATTTCAGCCCCAAAAATCTCAGAATCACAAAGAAAATGCCCGTATTTTCAAAATTATGTTATGGGCAGTAGATGCACTGGTCAACTTGAGTCAGACTGACATTCTAATACTACTAATACATGCTGACAAACTGGGTGAAGATTTGCCCATTCAGATGTAGCCTGGCTGTTATGTACCTGGAATGAAACAGCAATAATAAAGAACTGCTGAGCTAGCTGTACAAAGGGGTAGTCAATATTTTCTAAAAAAAATCCCACGCGCTTTCACTTTTGGACACTCAACCTATATTTTCTGAAGCAAATATTATGAAATCCGCTAGAGCCAAGAGTCCAGTGATATGGGTCGATATAATGCTCTGCTTATTCGGAGCACTTGTGAAAAACAGAAACGAGCATGCAGAAAGGCGTCGAGAAATCATGTGTTAACTACTCCATACCAAGTTCAATAAAGAAACAAATGATTAAAATGCTGTGTGCAGTGTAAAAGTCTGCTTTCTGAATGTACAACTACATTATTAATATATTATGCCATATTTATCCAGAGTGGATACAACTTTGCCATTACAAGTGGGGCAATATAATAACATGGAGCAAATATGCCCCAGTCCAGATGCAACCAGTCTGCAGTTAGCTCTGACTGGTTGAGTTCAGTTTGAAAATGTGTAACCAATATTTGCTTTTGATCTTCTAACGTTTTTCCTCTTAAAAAGGAGTGGAGTCTGCTGTGTAGCAATATTCCAGGTTTATAAAACTATAAACATCCATAAAAAACAGAACGCTTATCTAAAAATCAATATTTTAATTTGCTACAAAGAGCAGACCAATATATATGCTGCCCACTAGACCTTATGTACTGAAAGTACCCGGGAATAGCTTTCACCCAGCCCTTAGTACTGGAAGTAGGCAAGAGTAGCTAAGTGAATGAGCTGCCCGGGGGTAAACACTAATTATAAACCATGCACGGGATCATACAGTCAGCTCAGATGTGACACTGGCATTGTTACATGCAAAACAAGAGCTCTTTCATGTAGCCATTAGTACTATTTACAAAATAAAAAAAGGCATGTTAGATCATCCCTTAGTATTAGATTGTTGGCTCTGTAGTAATTAAGCTAAATAAGATTATAGTAAATTCTATATTAATTAAAAGCAAGCAGTATGCTAAAGAAAAGTGTGAGATTACTGGATTGGATTAGCATTCCTTTATAGGGCTGTTACATGGTAACATATACGTGAAAAACAAAGAACGCAATCTAATGGTTGTTTACATTCAACACCTTCTCTACTAAAACAGGTCAGAGATCAGATCTTAGTGTGTATGGCCACCTTTATTGGTCTAATATTGTGTGATCTGTTGGTCTTTATTTATATATCACCGTCACATTTACACTTAACTGGTCTTCACCAGTCCCTGAATAACTTGCTGTCCTAGTAGAGGAGATACACGGGGTTATTTGTGTCTGCAAGCGCTGTGGGCAACTTGCTTTTCTCCCCACAGTGAACACAACTACACCTTCATTAAGGGCTCTGGCACACGGGGAGATTAGTCGCCCGCGGCAAAACTCCCTGTTCGCGGGCGACTAATCTCCCCGAGTTGCCTACCCCTGCCATCCCACCGGCGAACATGTAAGTCGCCGGCGGGATGGCAGACGCGGCGGCGCAATTTCGCGCAAATCGCCCCGCCGGCGACTTACATGTTTTGCCGCGGGCGACTAATCTCCCCGTGTGCCAGAGCCCTAAAAGGTATTGCGTCAAAATGTGCTCCTTGCACTTTCGCAGAGTTGAGCTTGGCACCACTCAGTCCTTCTTTCTCTCCACTCCAAATCAGCTGCTACTGCACCTACTGACACAGGGGAACCCTAGGGCCGCTACCACCTACCGACCAGGCGGTAGCTCAAGGGTTTCCGTGGTGCCCTGAATCAAATCGCCACAGCACAGTAGCACCAAAAGAATAGGTGGCACAACACTGAACACCAGATATAATGCAACTGCAGTAGGCACAGCAAAACTGCCTCAAGGGAATCGCTGATTGAGTCCATAATGACGCCAGAATTCCAGTACTGCTCCATCCCTTTAATTATGACCCTATTACTATATGTTGTGGCCGCTTTTGCTATTTCTACCTTATTTTGCAGCAACAAAAGATGCCTAAAATTCCTTCCCATTAAAAAGGAAATATTGGTGCTTACTGGTGTTTCCCTAATGTAATTCTATTTTAAGTGAGAAGAAGAAGAGAACATGTAAAAATGTAATCTGAAATATGAAGGGGGGAATAAATGAAAAGCCAAATGTGTATAAGATCTATATAGTAGTACAGATTTCATACTGACAATAAGCCACGCATACAGCTCTACATAGGAATGTCCGGTTTATAGTGATATGTTTCCTGTTAGCCTGAACACTGTAAAAAGCATTTTTTTTCGTTTCATTAGAAGAAAACGTGGCCCTAGGGGTACAACTACTAAAATGTAATTTTCCATTATGCGTTTCTGGAAACCCGTTATTGTTTCATTGTTTTGTTGGCCCATGTTTAGTAAGTCATTCTGCTGCTCCGTGAAGCTGACTGCTGAATGTGTTCTTGGCTGAAGAACATTAATTAGAAGCATGCAGTTTAGCATACAGTAAGGTTAATAATGAAGATTTACTTTCAATTAACGCTGCTAAACCCCTTTAGCATCCAGTAGTATCATTTACACTTTAGTGGAAATCTAACCCTAGGGTCCAAGGATGAATACATTCATAGCTTTATAATTATGTGCTGTTACACACATCACCTCCTCCAGGACTTGGTTTCCTCTTTTTAAATGACTATTTTCTAGAAACAAATTGTATTTCATCCCTGTAGGAGTGACCTGTAATCTACATATACAGCATGGAGGCGGCATACTCCTTGTTCCCACCCTAAGGTATGTAAGTACAACATTAGCTATGATATAATTATTGTGCATTACACTGCACACCATAGGATGAATGCCATTCATTGCCATCAGCTTGCTGCTCCAAGGGCGATCGTCCCTAGTTTAGAGAACAGTCAGTATTGGCTTTGTGTTCAGAACAACCTGATCATGGAATTTATTTTTCAAGAACGTGTTACAAACAAAAAGTGTCTCAATCTGGACAGGTCTATTTAAATAAATGGACAAAAGCAGTATATCCCGCAGTCGGATCTTTCAGCTGCTAGAACTTTTGACTGAAACATCTCAGAGAAAATTTTTAAATGTTTTTATTCAACTTTTTACTATATTAAATATTGTGACTGTCTAATAAAAATGTGGCATCTTTAGAGAACACTTTTTTCTTGTGATGTTCCCCATTCTGTAATTGCAGTTTAGCCACTACAGTGGCTAAAATGGTTGCCTCATATCTACTTCAGATGACCAAGATCATTTCTTTATTCTCTACCATTTTATTCAAGTTCACCTGCTTGACGGTTCAATGATCACAAATTTCTTGGGTTGGCAGCAGGGGCCAAACAAAGATATTTGACTTGGATTTAAAAGGTACCTATAAGGCTAATGTCCCACGGAGCGAGTGAGTTGCCTACGCTAGACCTCTGCTACCGTGGGCGACTAACGGATCCGATCGCCAGTGCAAAGGACTACACATCAATTCAGTTTCATAAAGTAATGCAAAGTTTCCTCCTGCAGGCTACTTTGCAAAGCCGAAGCAATGCGTAGGCCTTTGTTGCCAGTGGAAAGGTTATGTAACGCGGTTAGTCACCCGCAATAGCAGACATCTATCCCAGGCAACTAACTCACTCCATGGGACATTACCCTAGGTGTGAAGATACACAAAGCTACTAGTCATGGCTACTAAAATACTCTGCCATAGACAATACTGACAATGGCCCTGCTAAAACACACATAGAGACAATTATCAGTAAATGATCAATTATCAGTGACCAGCAGCTGCTACTAGTAGCTCTGTTTGTCTTCACCCTTAAGGAAAAGTAACACCAAAAAAAATTAAAAAAGTGTCTAAAAGTAATTAAAATAGTACTGGTACAGGTTGTGTACCAGAAAGGCTACTATAGATTATATAAAGAAGCTGCCATTCAAGCAGCCATTCAAGCTGAAACAGAATAAAATACAAAGGTTTAATGACTGTCAGTAGTGAAGAGATGAACTGTACGTGGGTTGACAGAAATTCCTCTGTACAGAAAAATGTTAAAACTGTACCGTATCTGTAGGCTTTTATTACAACAAAGGGAATCCTTGTCCTGATCTGGCCTTTTGCACTGTACTCTGATTGTGCCTAAATGGGATTATTAGCCAGTAAAACTGAAAGTAATTAATTGCCGCTGTTCCTGCCAACTTGCTTGCCAAAATTTGCCCCACCTTATTTTGAAATCAATAGTATATCTAGCGTGTCATAGCCTCAACAATTTATAGTGGCTATAAAAGCACAGTGAATAATCACAACATATATCAGATACTAGCACAGGAACCAGTGACATTTAGGGGTGCTGATATAGCCATTGCCAATATTAGAGCCATTGTGGTTAAAAGAGTTTATTTCAGCTTCAAAGAGCTCTTAAAATGTATTTGTTGAAAAACAACAACAAATTCTTCAAAATTCTTCAAAACAAAATAAAAAAGGCTGATGTGCACATTATACATGTTCACAGGTCAGGAATGACTTGAGATGCTAATAAACAACACATGTCAGCAGCCTGCGGGGGCGATGCCCTCTGACGTAGCTCCTCTGGATGGTTTGTCCCATGCAAGGCCAAGCCACTAAGGAAACACAAACAGTACAAAATATACAGAGCAGGTAACTTTGTACTTTTGTACTTTTTTTGAAACACATAATCCTGACCTGATATTAAAGAAAACAGGCTGAATGTTGCTGGAAGGAAAGGCCAGGGAAAATCGTCTGCTGGAGAGGAGAAGGTAACTTTACATTTCGAGGAGCTCTCTTATGGGTTCCAATATTTTTATTCACACCATGAGAGATAAAGTGTGACTGTATGAATAACAAGTTAAAATTAATTGTATGTGATAAAGTACCTGCTTTCACATTATATAGTATATAGGTGCACTGCTGTAAAACACCACAGGTACAGCGGTACTATGGTGTTAGAAATACTGCCCCGAAATACACGGCCTCCCCAATACCTGTGAACAGGCAAGATACCTTGCTGCTTTATTTGGCCTTTAATGCAGCAGGAAGTAAAATGGTCCCTATGTAGTACGGAACACTAACCAGTTTAGCATGCCGCTAAAGCACCAAAAATTAATGTGGATATTTGCAGGTTCATCACTTCATTTGCTTCACTTCAGTCCATTCTGTTTGCTTATTGGTTGATATCACGCAACATAAACCCCCACATTCTGCTTTTGTCATGTTGTTTTCAACTGAGTTATCAATAAACGATGCAAATGTATTCAAGAGCAGACTAAGGGGCACATTTACTAACCCACGAACGGGCCGAATGCGTCCGATTGCGTTTTTTTCGTAATGATCGGTATTTTGCGATTTTTTCGTTACTAATACGATTTGTGCGGAAAAAACGCGAGTTTTTCGTAGCCATTCAGAAAGTTGCGCAAAATCTGGCGATTTTTTTCATAGCGTTACAACTTGCGCAAAAAGTTGCGATTTTTTCGTAGCGTTAAAACTTGCGCGAAACGGCGCACCTTTTAAGTTTTAACGCTACGAAAAAGGCGCAGCTTTTCACGCAAGTTTTAACGCTACGAAAAAAAACCCAGATTTTGCGCAACTTTCGGAATGGCTACGAAAAACTCGCGTTTTTTCGCGCAAATCGTATTGGTAACGAAAAAGTCGCGACAATTTCCGAAAAGACGTAAAGACGCCGAAAAAAATCGCCAAAAAAAACAAAAAAGTCGCAAAATGTTCGTTTTCAAATCGGAATTTTTCCAATTCGGTTCAGATTCGTGTCTTAGTAAATGTGCCCCTTAGTATACATTATATTTCCAGGCTTGCACACTTACTCCGAAAACAGATAAACAATTTTAGGCAAAATACTAAAAACTGACTAAAATACTTATTGCACAGGAAAATAAATTGGCTGAATCCTTTCTCACTGCATGAGATTTGCATCAGTGATTGAGGATCTGGATGGGTGTTAGCGCATGGAGCTGCTGCTGAGCACTAACAACCACTGAAAATGAATGTGTCTGAAGAACTGAGGAACACAACTGTTTTGTGCCAAGAAAGTGCTGCTAAATGGGGAAATATAATAGAATTGCAGGGAATCCTTCTGGATCCCCCAATTTCATTTGTAATAAGCCAGCCTGTCCCTACATGCAAATAGTGCAAATGCACACAACATATTCAAAAATTGTATTTATTTTAAACGGAGAGTTATCTGAACATTTGTCAAGTCAGTGTTTACGGCTGTCCCACACGACAAACAGTGTAGTATTAGCCAAGTAAAATCCATACTCATGGAACATACAGGCAGATTATATATATAGAATAGAATAATAGAATATAGAATATGCTCCACTGGGGAAGGGACTGATGTAAATAATGTATATGGGATCTACTGTCTGGAATGTTTGGGACTTGTCGCTTTCCAACTAAAGGATCTTTCCGAAATTTGGATCTCCATACCTCGTCTGCTAAAAAAAAAAAAATCATTTAAACATTAATTAAATCCAATAGGATTGTTTTGCCACAACTATTTTATTTTATTATTATGACTGAGAAAAAGGAATATATAGAGTCTATGGGAGATGACCTTTTCCTAATTTGAAACTTTTCCCATTTTATTATTACAGAGAAAAGAATCTTTTTTTACATTTTAAAAACTGTATTTTTAAAAATTAGGATGATTTGCTTAAAATGGACTCTATGGGAGATGGCCTTCCCGTAATCTGGAGCTTTCAGGATAACAGACTATAGACATGGGATCCCTTATCTGCAAACCATTGTGCTGTGGAATAGGTCAGCACTACAATCATTAGAATCATAATATTAACAACAATTCTACAAATGTATTACAATAAAAACAGAGTTTCTTTTTTTGGTTTAGAAACTCATTCGACAGGTGAATCTATATATGAGCAGACAGGAACGACTTCCACTGGATAGGTTTTGATGTGCTATCCCCAGCAGTACAGAAACTATATCCACCGTTTATTACCTCCATCTGAACAATGCCCAGGGGCAGAATGTGTAAGCCTCCAAATAGAAAAGCCCCAATAAAGCCATGAATAAGCCCTCAACCCTACTTACTTATCTCCCCTTAAGCATCAGTAAATTTAATGCTGTAGTTAAGCCTTCGGCTAAAAGCGAATTATCGGAACTTAAAAAAAAAAAAAAGGTAAATATTTTTAAGATGTAAAATGAGAAGCCTGTTTGGCACAACCTAGCAAATAAAAAGGTGAAGGGGAGAAGCAAAACAGCCCAGACAGCTGAAAACAAGGACTAGAAAACAAAGCAATGCTAGTAAGTAATAAGCAGGTTATCCTTAGACTGGCAACTGAAGTTTTTGCCCTAACCTGTTCCTTGTGATTATGTGTAAAACATCCTGATGTCAGCAGGTTCATGGTGAGTCAGAGCTGAAATAATAAATGGCCCATTTCTCCCCGTTCGAGGAGGAAATACATCATGGCTTATTGTGGATCGGTTACAGGAGGTGTTTTTACAGGAAAATGTAAAAATAACCAAGCCATTCCATTTTAGTGCTCTTATTTTTGATTAACAAAGCCCCTGCTGAAGTCCATTTTATAAATTAGAGCCTGTTTTCGCTAACAGGCTTCAAAAACAATAACTCGCAAGTTCAAAAACAGAGAAACGGCACAAACAGTTTAAAGGAAAATTAGCGGGGGGACAAGTGCACGCGCAGGCCAAGAAAATAATTGAATTGATCAGAACGGCAATGTCAACAACGACTGCCTATTTGTGTAGCTGGCGCGTGTAATGGGACAGGTTTAGAAGAATGGCGATTATCTGGTGCCATCTGATTTCTACTTGACCTTGCTGTTTTTGCAGAACAAAATTCCAAAGCCCTCTATCAGTACTGAGTGCATGCTTAGCAGAATCATACTAAACACATCAGCATGCCATTGTCACCCTTCTGCCGGGGGCAACCGAGGACAATCTGCTGAAAATTCTACCAGAAAAATAAGGCCTTTCAAACACTAGGATCAGTTTTAAAACAGAAGACCACAAATCACAGGTTGCTTTATAACAACTTAAACACGGTTGTTACTGGGTTTCCGTGACCAGGTCTTGAAAATGAACAAGGAGTGCCGTTTTCACCTAAAATGCTGCATTTGGGACGTTTTAAACAAAACTAGATACTCACCAACCCGCTTGTTACACTCCTATACTGACCTGCTCCTGAACACCTCTCTCATTAACTCCTCACATATGCGCATCAAAGACAAATGCTGCGCCCCCTTCTCATAAAACACATTTCTTTAGAGAAGCAAAGCTTCAGGGTGCACTATATTCTGCTAAAGGCAACACTGAGTTCCACACCACCACACCATGTGCCTTTATCCATTCTTTTTGATTATAAGCTCTTTTGGTATTGGTTGTTTTGAATGTTCTCTTGTATGTTTAATGTATCTGCTGCAGAATATGTTGGCGTTCTATAAAGATATAATAACGATAATATTAGTAATAAAAAGACCCAGGGGGGCACAATGCCACAATCACTGCTGTTCATGCTAAATTAGAACATTTTAGCTGACCAGGACACATGCATACAAAGAGCAACTCTGTTTATAGCTGGCTCGTTAGCACAGCCATAAAAACTTTCACTTTAGTGTTCCTTGGGTTTTTAAGTCTGTCACCGTCCCTGGTGGGCATACACTTGTGAGCTCCATATGGTGTTCAGCCCTGGTGCCAATTTCTCCAGTCGAAGTTAAATACAACTATCATGCACTACACATCAGTCCCTACCCAGATATGCCAGCCCTTTGGCAAAGGTTTGTGCTTGGCCTTGGCATTACATACTTAGCTTCTGGGTGTTACATACATGCCAACAATCCAAAGATACCAACTGACGGGGAGAACCTAAAGCATGCACAGCTTTTATTCAGAATTGTTCCAGTACCCCAACACTTTCATTTTGAGGGAGAATGCCTATTTAGTCCCCCAGATACCGACATAATCAGGTATGAAAGTCAGCGAGGGAGAGATCTGAACACTTATTTGCCAACCTACATTTTTTTGGAAGAACCATTAAATGACTGATAGAGCAATGATTTCATATTTCCGTAACCTTGTTATTGAGCTAAGGCGCCCTAGCTCATGTTGGACCTTAAAGTTTGAAGATCACTGTCAGGTCACATCCTATTTCTTGAAAGGAAACGGTCACACTAGAGGGAGACTCTGTTATGAGTTAAGGAAGGTTGTGGCCACAGCGGCAGTGAACACCTAAAGCTGAAACGTATGCTGACATAATGACGCTTTCATAGAATCGAGAGGGAAATAATTGTATATTTAGGTCTTAAGATTTCCATTAGCAAATACAAAGTTGGAAAAAGTATAAGTAAGGTCCTTTGTCTCTGGCACAAAATGAATAGTTACATCACAGTTAGCCCGTGTCACGTGCAGCTATTACTACAGATTACCACCAGTTCACTACAGTTCAGCTCAACATGTGACTTCAGCAGGTAAGTTCTCTTCCAACAGCGCATCAAGCCTAGGTGCAAATACACCATACTTCTAACTGCTTTTGTATGGAAATTTTCAGAAAAAAAAAAAATCAGTTTAGTTGCACTTTCTCCAGCTCATTAATATCCTTCTTAATGACTGGAGCCCAAAACTGCACCACATACTCAAGGTGAAGCCTTCACAGAGACCTATAAAGAGGCAAAATTAGGTTATCATTCACTACATAAATACCCTTTTTTATGTAAGTGCTTTGTTTGATTTAGTTGCCAATGAGCCACTGACTAGAGTAACACAATTTGTTATCCACAAAACCCCCAAATCCTTCTGAAGTAAACACGCCCCTACTACCATGCTGCAGGAAGATACATAAATTTGAGGTATGGAAAACAAAAATGCAATTAAAATAAATAGGAACAAAACTTGAGTGACTTCTTATATCTCATGTTTTTTTATTGTTAAAAAAGGTTAAAAAAAAAATCAAAACTGTATCACTGGGTTTGCATTTTGTTGTAAAAAAAAAAAAAAAAAGTTGCAAGCAAGAATTGCACTGTGTCATTAATTTTCAATGAGGTTAAAGCTGGCCATACACGCACCGATACTATCGTACAAAACCTCGTTTCGTACGATATTCGGTGCGTGTATGGCATGTCGGCGAGTCGACCGATATCGCAGGAAGCTGCTGATATCGGTCAACTCGCCGATCGGCCAGGTTAGAAAATTTTGATTGGGCGCCATAGAAGGCGCCTGACCAAAATCTGCCGTCAGGGCTAAATCGGCAGAAGGAGGTAGAGGAGGTATCTGCTGTTTCAGCCCTGACGGTGTGTGGCGGATCTGACAATGTTTCGTATGACCGATGGTCGCACAAAACATCGTCAGATCGCCACGTGTGTGGCCACCTTTAGTCTTGAACTCTTGACACAATTCCCATTGCCTTCTATAGAAACTTGCCAGCTTTTACTTGCAGAGTTTTTCTGCTTTTTTTTTTTTTTTTTTTTTTAAATAAAATCAGACTATTTGAGGTTTCAGAAAATACTAATTTGTCAGTTTGCTGCCCAGTTCTCCAAATTAGTCAAATCTCTGTGAAGCATCCTGCGTGGAACTTGTAGTTTTGCACAATTTAGTATGAGTTTAAAAGCAAACATCTAACTGGTTGCTATGGGTTGCTGCACCTAGGCACTCTTTGCGCCTTTTACTACGAATGGGGGCAATGCTGATCAATGCTCTGCTTTTACTTAAGCCCTATCTGGTGCTACAATGAAGATGTTACTATAGCCCTGATATACACGAAACTACACAGTCTCATGGGATGTTAAAGGATTTACGCTTGAAGTGCTCTTCAGAGGGGCAGCAAAATGTTATACTTCTCAAGAAATACATATGAATGGAAGACTTTAAAGGAACAGAAACCTCAAAAACATTAATGCATCTTTAAGGGCCATGGTAGATGGGGAGATTCCCTTGTTGTGGGTGACTAATCTCCCCGATATGACATCCCACCGACTTGAATGTAAATTGCCGGTGGGATATCATATGCAGCACAGAGATTTCCTGAAATCGCGGAAGTTGCCTTGAGAGGAAACTTCTGCGATTTCGGGAAATCGCGGCGCCGCATATGATATCCCACCGGCTAAAGGAATTAAAACATAATGTACCGTTGTGTTTGTGCGTTTGCTTTAGAAACACTATTATAGTTTATATAAACACAAGTTGCTGTGCAGCCATGGAGGCAGTCTGAAATAGGGCTAAATGGTAAATGGTACATAGTAACAGAGAAGCTCTGTAGAACAATACAGATTTAGTTCTATACATAGAATCTACACCTACTGAATTTTTTAGAACTTATCTGCTATATAACTTGTGTCGGAAGGGCTACCCCCATAGCTACACAGCAGTTTATATAAATTATAGCTTTAGTGTAACTGTTCTTTTAATTATTATAGGGTACATGCAGTTACGCAAAGGGATTACATTTTACTTGTGAATTCTTAATAACTCCCTTTAGTATTAATTAAAATAAAAGTGGAAGCAGTGCAAAACTATTAGCCCATGAATGGGGCCAATTTATGCTAACCAACATTTAATAGGGCCCCTATCAGTCTGCACAAGTTAGACTCTTCTAGTATTTTAACATATATGGCCAGCATGGAGCAGAGACAAAAAACATAATCATGACACTATTTAATTGTGCCCAAGCAAGTCAGAGAGGTTTTGCAGCTGTATACGTTATCAAAGAATAAAATATAGAATCCATCAGAAGGGACTCCCCAGCTCTATAGTCACTTGTAAAGGATTGTTACAGGCATAGTTATCAAAGGTTTAAATATAGTTTGTTTTATTTTTGCCCTTTGCCATGCAGAGAAATGTAACTGTCTATTATTGAACCCCCTAGGTATCTTGGACCCTCCAACCAGAAACACATTTGCTGTTGCAACAAGCACACCTTTATCACAAATCAAACCAACAGGAAAAACGTGAAGCCCAAATAAAATAAAAACCAAACAGCAGCAAATGGAATTTCATGGATTGCTACAGTGGAGCAAAGGTTATTTGTCAGCCCTGAGACAGTTATACCTACACAGCAGTAGGATAAACATGAAACAGCAAAGCTTAAATGGACAGAGGATAAAAAATATCCTCCGCACAGGCAATGCAATGTGGGGTTGCACTGGGCATAATGGGAGGAATTATAACTGCATGGATGAACCTGCTTTCAATATACTTTGCACGTCATTTACTAATGTGTTTCCTTTATACTGGAAATCACCTGTATGCAGACTTGGATACAATGCACAAAAAGGCAGCATTAGAGAATTCTCCATGATAAAAGTCTCTTGGGCATAAGCCCAAACGTTTACAGCAGCATTTGCTAACACTGCGGGATGAAAAGTACCAATTATAATTGGATAATAACTATAGTGATGAGTAATTACTGTCTGTTTAGCTTTGCCATGCACAGATATAAAGCTCCTTATAATTGCAAAGTTATTAGTTACACAGCAAGCTAAACAGAATTGGAAAGACACTAGCAATTAATTTCACACGTATTAATGATATTTTTATCTCATTATGAAGTGATTTTCATTCTTAGAACATACAGCCAGGTCACATTGTGAGGCCATTAATCAATTACTGCACTTTACACACATTTTCTATATTACTATGTATTTATCTACAACATGAGTAAGTAGACAACTTAAAAAAGGTCCTTCACTATAATATTTTATACTATTAATATTATTAAGAATAAAGAACATAGGTCTAATTGTACAAAATTTATGCATGCAGGCAGAGTCTGCAGCTTCTACCTAAGATATAGACTAGAAAAAAAATCTAAATAGTACATTTCTTCAACATCAAACCTATGGGTCTGATTTACTAAAATTAGAACTGGTGATTCCCAGTAGATCAAATTTTAGAACATTTACTACTGTTTTTATCTGATACATTTAATAATGCAGATGCATGTGTTAGTCAATGTCTTTATTTAATGTTTAAATGTATTGTCTTTAGTTATGGTGATCCAAATTAAAGAAAAAAACCCTAGGTGCCAATCAAACCGAATGTTAAAATATTTCCAGGCAGTAATGCTTTTATGATCAATATTCTGGTGCTTTTAGAAGCTGCTTGTTTTGAATATGACTGCAAAAACACCATTGCAAGTGCCTAGTAAGAACAGTACAAACCTTGGCTCTGTTATATTGTATTAATAGAAATGAAAGTAATATTTTAGCAGTTTCTTAAACAATATTTCACCCCTTCAGCCAAGGTCCTTCAGTCACAGTTACACATTTCCAGTAATACAAAATAATCCCAACTGATGACTGTATTTAAAGCAGAAGGAAAGGCATAGCCACTGGGAGAGTGCCCAGTAAAGTGTGCTACTGAGTGCCATGCTGCCACATTTCACTGCCTGGGCTGGTGAGACTGCACAATCAAGCAAAACTTGACTTTACTATGTCTAAAGGTGGCCATACACAGACAGATTTAAGATGCCGATTTGGTCCCTTCAGACTGATTCGGTAGCTCATCTGCCCGTCTATGGGGCCCTCCGACAGGCCTAACTGAATCAGGGCTAAAATCAGACAGATATTGATCAGGGCAGTTCAGGTTTTTTTTTTTTTTTTTTTTTTTAAAAACAAGGCCCACCTCATTGATGCAGTCCCCGACTCAATGGCCTGTATCTCGGTCGCTGTAATCAAATTGTTTCTCCCTTGGGCCAAACAATCAGCTCAACCCAACATCGCCCACCTTAAATGAGAAGGAAAGGTTAAGTCACCGAGGGGTGCCGAAATATTAGGGGCACCCCCCAGGTGACTTTAATCGCCTACCTTTAACCCCATGCGAGGACAGAAGGAAGAGGCGATACGCACAGGTACCCTATGAGCGAGTGTCTCCTCTTCCTTTTTCTGCCATTGCGCGCATGCACAGTAGAGTAAACAGCAGAACAAAAAAGTTGTCTTTAAACTCTACTGCAGAAGCGCTGGCCCCGGGATTCAGAAGACAGAAGAAAGAAAGAAGAGGAAATACTTGCTGCAGGTAATCTGTGTTGGTGTAGTTTTCTCCTAACAGAAGCATCAGGCTGGGGTAAAAGGTAAGTGATTACAATCACTGGGGGGTGCCTAACATTTGGCACACCCAAATAATTTTTAACTTTTCTTCTCCTTTAAGCTGAACTACATTATATAGATCCAATAGTTTTACAAGGTGGCCAAACAAGACAATATTTCCCCAGTGAGCCCACCTGAGGTGTCTGTAGAAGTCCATTGTTACAGTCTTCTTTAGCTTCTTCCATCACCTCTCTGTTCCGACCCAGGCAGGCTAATGCATAGTAGAGTTAGAGCCGAACTTAAACACAAATGCATCAATCTGCCCACACCGGAAGAAAAGACAGAAGATCACTACAGATTAACTTCTACAAAAATGCCCAGGGACTACTATAGTGTGAATAAAAAATTATCTGATTTTTTTTTTTTTTTTTAATGACACTGCATTACAGAGCACTGGACACATGCCATAAATAGGAATCCTTTATGTTATGAAATGCCCCAGAAATTCTCCTTAAGTGCACCAGTGTGAATTTTTTCCTGCCCCTTTTTTGTGATCACAGGGATTACTGTACTACTTCAAAATACCTTAGCTACAAAAAAAAAAAAAAAAAAGGTCTTGTGAAGTTAAAAGTCGGTTTAATTGCAGCTTAGCAAGGCGAGGTCTATCGACGCCTAACACAGTGGCACAGTGCTCCAATTCTAGAAGCAGACTAGACAACCCTGTTATTTTCCTAGGCTTTAAGAAGAAGTAATAATTTTCTTGACAATATAGTAAAAGGTCTGCAGAAAAGCAATAAGAGGTTAAGAGAACAATGGCATTACTCTATCTAGTAACCAGCAATATTAGAAGTGGTTACGAAATTGTGGGGGGGGCAAACAAAGGAAAAACAAGGCAGACATGACAGAGATAAGCATTTAAACTTATTTATTTACTGTTCTATCTGGCCATGGACATGCATCACGGTTGATCAGAGGGGCCACATTCAGCAGCTCCAGACCCACAGTTATCTGACCATTGCTCTATTGTCTACTCTAAATGGTTTAGTCTTTCTAGTTTTCTTCATCAAGCATAAAATCTTCGCTTTCCAGAAACGAAAGCATAATTCACAGTTACATTATCCAATCAAGGTTATGCTGGACTGATGTTGCATGAAAGAGGGTGGGGAGAGGAATTATACTGTCATAGTGATGATTTTACACAATTCTTTACCTGGCTGCCGTTAGGTGCAGTCATTTAAGCCACACCTTGGGTGTCTGAGGCTAAGCATTTTTCCCTGGGAGGTGAAGTCAGTGCTTAGAGAGTGAAAGTCAGAAGGCCACAATGGCAACTATTGTGCTGGTTACCTGGGAACAGCATAGCTGGTCTCCAGAAGACTGTAAACCTACTTACATTTGTTCATTTCCTAAGATCATTTTCTTTTTAGCATATAAAATCTTGGTGCCCATAATAACCCCAAAGGGTTGCTGCACATTAAAAACATTACAGAAGCTATTTATATTAAAAGATATGAAAATGTGTAAAGGTACCATTTCTTATTTACAAACAGTCGACGTATAGAGACGGAAAAGGGCGGCTCAGTAGTGATGAATGCAAGGAGACAGGTGGGCGGCAAGAAGGCCAAACAGTAGAAGGCAGTGAGTAACCAAAGGAATGTATTACTCACAGCTAAGGTGGGGCTAAAGCTTAGAGGCGCTATGAGGAAATTACCTATCCCTGAAACTGCATGTCAGGCATCAGCGCGGCGTGACATCTGAAACTAAAGGCTCCGGTGAAGTCACCTTCAAGGAGAGGGCAGACTACTTTTGAAGGTTAGAATACAATGGCATGTAAAATGAGCAATCAGAAACCAAAGGTTAAATCCAAGCTATGCTGGTAGACACATTACAAAAGGTGACACCAAAAGTAAAGGGAAAATAAGGGCACAGATCCAAAAATCTCAAAGCGCTACACAGAATGCTATCAAAGCAAGAGTAAGGTGAACATTTATTAACATTCGCATCTTCCTGGTTTTATATTTCACCAAATGTCAGCCATTTATAAGAAAAAAAGTCTCAGAAAAGAACTTGAAAAATGCACATTTTTTAAATTGTTGCACAAAATCTAGCATTAAAAAACCTGAAACCCTCTAAAACCACAAAGCAAAGAAAGATCTTCCAGCTGTAAAAGGCACATCTGCCGACTTATTCCATGTGAAGGACAAGTTTTAGCTGATGCATTTTTCATACAGATTTCCGCAGTTTTGATGCATAATAAAACACACAAAAAAAAAAAATCCCTTTTTTTTTCTGTAACAAAATTGGGTTTTCGGCAACAAAAATCCCAAACCGAAAAAAAATTGAGCAATGGTAAATTCCCCCTTAAGTGCTATTTCAGACTATTTCACAAGGATAAGTTAGTTACAATAGTGGCCAAATACTAAATCTTCAGCCAAAATGAATGTGATTTTAAAGTTTTGAACAAATGAACATTTTTTTTGGATAAAATTGATGGAATTGTTTTGATTGTTCTCAAAAGCAAATATGTACATTAGCGTTTGGATTTGTTCAGTACTCAGCTGAGATTGTGGAGTATTTGGTTGAACCCAAAAATGATTATAGATACTGTGCATTCGCTATTTAAAAATTATTTTGGGTTGTTTTAAAAAATCTCAAAATTGGCAATATTATAAAAATCAGGTTATTGGTGCCCCTATAACAAATGATGTTTAGCAAATTGTTCACATATCAGTTAACTTTTAGGATGTTGTAAGAAAGCCAATTCTTAGCAACTTTTCAGGCCCTCTCCTTTTCATATTTCAGCCTCTTATTCAAACAACTACCAGGTTGCTAATGTAATTTACACCCTAGCAACCAATAGCTGTTGAAATTCCAAACTAAAGAGCTGCAGAACAAAAAGCTACCAATAATAAAAAATGAAGACCTACTGCAAGTTGTCTCAGAAAAGTAATCTCTGCATCATTAAACATTCTCTTTAATGTTAGACAGAAAGCAACCTAGGGCTTGTAGCGGTCATATTACCCAGCATTCATTTCAGGCAATAGCCTCTTGCATGCCTGCACTGTAGTCAATGGGACACAACCCACCACATTTCCAAGAAGTGTTGCCACGGGCAAAATTCCCAGGAATCGCTCATGTGGCTTCACCCCAAATGATCATGTGACTTAATCAAACAAAATGCAGACATAATATTTGGAAAGGGCAATGGCAAAAGCTGAATCATAAACCAATACATTTACAATACCATCACAAATATATTCTTCCAGAAATGGAGTATTTTAAATATAGAAGCATACTATACATAAAAAATGTGGGCAAAGCACAACCAATTTAGAGGATGAGGTGTGGGTTAATTCATCTGAAGGTGAAATGCTTTCTTAACCCTTAATGTAGAAACACTGCAATGAGCTGGACAACACTAGAGATTCATGCTAACTGTATATTATACAGGTATAGGGACCATTATCTGGAAATCCACTATCCAGAAAGCTCTAAATTATGGGAAGGCCATCTCCTATAAACTCTCTATAATTAAAAAACGCTACCTTGTACTCAATCTCAACTAAGATATAATGAATCGTTATGGGGGAGTTGTTTCATTTTGCAATTATTTTTTAGCAGATAAAGTATGGTGATCCAAATTACATAAAGACCCTTTATCCAGAAAACCCCATTTCTCAAGAATTCTGGATAACAGGTCCCATACCTGCACATGTAAGATCAGGGCAGTTATTCAAATCTCCAACAGTTTGAAAAAAAAATCTAGTCAAACTGGTCTTCTGCTTCTTGTTGTGAGGAAAGGATAAATCAGGTCACACACCCTCAGCTTCTCAACAGAAAAGAGCTGAGAATAAATAGATTATCTTACAAAGTATATGACAATCATGGAATTTCAATGGCAATAAATCTTAAAGAGGGCTGAAACCAAAGGCACCACTATACAGTACTTGCTATTTTATTCATACAAGAGCACGAATGCATCATCAGCCAGTGAATGCTCATTGTACCAGTGTGTCCTTGGACTTTTTACCCCACTTGCCAACTGAAAACAGAAGCCCTGGAGTTCTCCAGCACAAAATGATTTGTTTGCGTGTATTTCCAACATATTACAGAATACATAGCGGCAAAAACAGGAATTTAAAAAACAAATAGGAAGCGATTTATGGTCGCAGGCTACCCAGAAAAACATATCCTGTGTGGAACTGGAGCAGGTGCCATGCATTCATCCAGCCACAATCCTGCATATGAACAAGTGGCAACATTTTCCAGTATAAACATATTTTTTTTTAAATTAAGTTAAAATTCCCATAGCTGATAATTTTGAAATTAACCCAGTAATAACATAAGACTATGATTTGTGCCTCACACAGAAGAATATCCAAATGGTCGCTTAGGAAAGCTTAAACGCAAGCCATTAATGAGGTTTTTAAAGGAACAGTAACACCAAAAAATGAAAGTGTATAAAAGTAACTAAAATATAATGTGCTGCTGCCCTGCACTGGTAAACGTTGTGTGTTTACTTCAGAAAGTCTACTATAATTTATATAAATAAGCTGCTATGTAGCCATGGGGGCAGCCATTCAAAGGAGAAAAGGCACAGGCACATAGCAGATAACAGATAAAACACTATTGTATTCTACAGAACTTGTCTGTTATCTGCTATGTAACCTGTGCCTTTTCTCCTTTTTTCCAGCTTGAATGGCTGCCCCCATGGCTACACAGCAGCTTATTATATAACTTATAGTAGTGTTACTGTAGCAAACACACCAGTTTTACTGATGCAGGGCTACAGTGCATTATATTTTTATTACTTTAAAGCTCTTTCATTTTTTGGTTTTACTGTTCCTTTAAGAGTGCCTCTGAGCAGAAATCCCATCCCTCAGACTGGTTAAGCAAGGATGAGAAGTAGAGGCCCTCTAGGTGAAACAAGACCAAAGCTACAGCACAACCCAAACATTTCCCCTAAAACTAAATTTCCATTGCAGTGCTTGGAATTATCTCTACCAGACTCTACCAGAAAGGTAATCTCTAATAAACATAAATATCTCAATGGATAATGTAACTAAGTAGTTCATTATTATTACCATCACTTTGTTATAAAGAAAATAAAATATGACTACCCACAATAATACTGGACCAATCGCAGGGCCCCCTACTGCTAAAACATCAACCAAAACTAAGCCATATGCTAGCAAGTAGGGGGTTCAGTATGGGTATATTGTAAGTCAGCCTAGGGCACTGATAAAGGTGATATTGTTGGCAACACAGGTGTCCTTAGGTGGGGGCAAATAGGACACAGTGGGTGAATGGTGGGTGGTCCTGTCCCAATTGCAGAAATGACCTGATTTTGGCTCCTTCATCAATATGGAGGCTCTGCCCTGAATGAAAAGCCTTCGCAAATACATCCAATGCAAATGTTAGGTGAGTGTTCAGAAGTGACTACTGGGCATTAGTCATTCTATAACTCAAGCTAATAGTATTCACATCTGCTGCATTAGTGAGTTTTATCAGTCTACTCCACCCCTGCTATTTCCTCTACAGTACTGTGTAACAAGTTTCTCCTGCTTTGTTTCATATAAAATCCAATCTTCTGCTCAGTAAATCAAATGCAAATACAGGTATGGGACCCGTTATCCAGAACGCTTGGGACATGGGGTTTTCCGGATAAGGGGTCTTTCCGTAATTCAGATCTCCTACCCTAAGTCTACTAAAAAAATTATTTAAACAGTAATTAAACCCAATAGTATTGTTTTTGCTCTAATAAGGATTAATTATATCTTTGTTGGGATCAATTACAAGGTAATGTTTTATTATTAGAGAGAAAAAGGAAATCATTTTTAAAAATGTGAATTATTTGATTAATATGGAGTCTATGGGAGATGGCCTTTCTGTAATTCGGAACTTTCTGGATAATGGGTTTCCGGATAAGGGGTCCGATACCTGTACAGGTATAGGACCCATTATCCAGACTGCCCGGGACCAAGGGTATTCCGGATAAGGGGTCTTTCCGTAATTTGGATCTTTATACCTTAAGTCTATTGAAAAATCAATAAAACATTAATTAAACTCAATAAGATTATTTTGCATCCAGTAAGGATTAATTATATCTTAGTTTGGATCAAATACAAAGCACTGTTTTATTTTTAAAGAGAAAAAGGAAATCAATTTTTAAAAATCTGAATTATTTGCTTATAGTGGAGTCTATGGGAGACAGGCTTTCCGTAATTTGGAGCTTTCTGGATATTGGGTTTCCAGATAAGGGATCCCATACCTGTACTAGAAATCAACACAAAACATGCCTTGTATGCAACCAGTTTGGAAAAAGGATGTATAGACTACTAACAAATGAATTTTACCTTGAACTGAAACATTTAGAATGCTATTTACAGAGGTACACTAAAACAATTTCTAATTTGCCTTCACTTCAATTAAGCAATTAAAAAAATAATTAAATTGTAACCTGACAGGGCAACAGTTTATTTGGATAGCCAGGGTCAGCAACCATGAAACCAGATAAACTGAAAGAGGCACAATAGAAATACAAAGAATTTGAAACTAATAAAAACTGCAAACAAACAAAAAAAAAAAAAGACAGACAAGCCTATGACATAATAAAAGTTAATGCAAAGGTGAGCATCAACTTTAAATAAAACAAGGTCTATTTTCTACAATAAGTAGAAAAGACAGACACTGTGCCTGTCAATGGATAGGCTTTCCTCTGCCTTGGTAAAAAAAAACAAGAAAAACCCATGCAGAAAAAAGCCTATGATGTTCTCCATGCACCCCTGGTCTTACTGTAGCTTGAAAAAAGCAAATGGCACTCAGGACTGCTAACAAGGGTAAAACCCTTTTAAAAGTTTATTGCGGAGGTGCAACGTTTCGGGGAAATGTGACCCCTTTATCAAGCACATTGCCCCGAAACGTTGCACCTCCGCAATAAACTTTTAAAAGGGTTTTACCCTTGTTAGCAGTCCTGAGTGCCATTTGCTTTTTTCTTGCTACAGTGTATTTGGAGGGTGCCGATCCCTCTAGCAGTGTGCACCGGACAAAAGAATTTTTTGGAAGGTTAGGGTGTGCGGATAAGGTCTCTGTGGTCCACTTACTGTAGCTTGCACATGAAATTGTTTCCCTGAAAGTGCTAAGACATGTCACTGTCCATTCTAAATATAAAGAATATGCAACACAAGCACTACAGAGCTTATGTAAGCCGGGTCAACCCTGTGCCTTTCATACACGGCATACTAACCAGTAAAGAGTGCAACATATATAAGCAAAATATAGCATTATGCTTGCATATGCTCTGCTGTGCTGGCAAAGTTTATTTTTTATGCATTGGGAGGGTGCTGCCCCTTCATACTTTGTACTAGGCTTATTATATTGGCAAGGCTTAGGTGTGCTGATGATCCTTTCTACATTGCAGATTCTAAGTATAGCCATATTTTGGCCAAGACATTTTGCAAGTGCCAGCTGCAGCAGGAATAGATACTAGGGGAAATATAGTTTGTGTGTAGGCCCAGACTGACAAATGCCAGAGGGGCTGCTGTAAGATGCCATAGACAGTCACTATTTATTGGGCTGCTTGGGCCTCTTTGTACTTGAATTGCCAGGGCCTGTTGTGAATCAAAGATTGGGCCTGGTTATGTGATATACCTTATTTACAGCAATTCTCTGTTACAAACAAAAGTCACAGACTTTATAGGGTCATGCAGCCCAAAACATCAGTGGTCAGGGTAGTAATTAGACACAAACAAAGTCTATTTACACAATGAAATAAAAGCCCTGTTTTTATGTATAATTCTATGCGACACCAAAATGATCTGATTATATAAAATGAATGAGATCAGTCTGAGCTAGAACACTGCCAGTGTCTGGGTGAAAATGTGTGACATTGGTTTATGTTATGAAACCAGTCAGACAGAAAATAGCATACCCCCATTAATATCTGTTTCCGTTTCCTGCTGCCAATTATTTTGTAATAAATCTTTTAAATGAACACACTGTCCAAAAGAACACTTGTTTTATGCCTTAACCTTCCCTCCAAGCCTCCAAGATTATTTATAGGCACATTTTTATGATGTGGTTAACAGGGAAAGTTTCGAGTCATGGGTCACTACCGTATGTTACAATCCCCACTTCATTGAACAGTTGATACAATTTCTGGCAGGAGATGCTGCCTGCCTTTGTGGCAATGAAAAGGTTCGCATATCTTTTGGATGGTGAGACAAGTTAAATCCCACAAGGAATGTAAAGGAACATTTGTATAAAGAGCAGGCACATTTCCTTGGAAGACGCCTCTGGCGTGCAGGGTTTGCTGCCATTCCTGACCTGTGACTTACTTACTTACTTAACCAGCAGAGCAGGAACTTACAGGGGATTAGAACCCTGGACATGGATGATAAAGGTCACAGGTTCATTAGGTGGCAGTGCCCACACAGCTCTTTAGCAAATCACTACCTTTGAATTGTGCAGTGTCCCTATAGGTTTATATTTATCAGATTTACTTTTGGGTTTGTATCCCCTTGAAAATGCTGGCTAAAGAATGAATATATTTTTTTACAAAACATCATTGATTGCAAATATAACTGCTCACTGCCTCTGTGGTTCTGACTTTAGAAACAATGTAGCAGTTGATTAATAGACCATGCAAGGCTGACTTCTGCTGCGCTGTTTCAAGAGGAATAACCAGCAGTGCAGAAAATGCAGTTACATTTCAAAATAACTTAAAAGCATTGAAAGTTTTTAATAAATATACTTGGAAAGTTGCTCACACACATGTGCAGACACCATCCACACTGTATATGGGCATATTTCCTAATTCAGGAGAGAGCTTGGCGTTTTTAGATATAGAAAATGAGAAAGAAAATAATCACGACAAAAGAATTTTATAAAGAAAACGGTCTCTGGCCTCAGCAAACTGGCAACTGCCTGCAGGCTAACATGACTAACTCCTGATAGTCATTACCTAAACCAAATCACTCTTTAAATAAATTAAAAAAAAAAGTAGAAAGGTTTTTACCAGTATAGCCAAGAATGGAGAGATCACATCCATTCCAAAGGGCAAGCTGTGACTAATGCTGAGTTTCGTGGATGGGTAATGAGCCATTTGAACTTAACCATGGCTTCAAGTGTACGATACTAAACAAAAGGCAGGATAAATCAGAAATCTTCTTTATACTGTAGAGAGCTATTTAACCAAGATCTCAAAAGAAGAAAACTGCACCGGAACGTAGTGGTCGGGTGGGGGGTATGAGTAACATCTTGGAGTTGAGACAATAAAACTAAGGGACGGTTCCTACAGAGTTAAAGCAGTTCATTTAAGGGCAGAAGCGCAGCGAAACGACAAAAATGATCTATTTGTGGTAATGCCACATTCTTTTCCGAAATGTTTTTTTCAGGCTGAAGGAAATCCCTAAAAACATGGGAGGTTCTGAGACAAGCGCTTACAGCAATTATACTCTACACCAGATTTCGCAACATTTATTCCAAGGATGACAACATTACATTGTAACAAGTCTGCCAACAAGTACTCTCTCCTGCACTGAAATAAAGGGGGGGGGATAAACGGGCGATTAGGATTATCTTAAAGGTAAAACATACATTTCTTGATACAAATACTTATTTAAAAGGTCATTACAAGACATCAAACAGAAATGTCTATCCTTCCTGAGGATACACTAGGAGGAAATACACAGTGGAAAGGACTTGTCATTGAAAACAATGCACTATTGTGAGGGTCTTCTCTCTCACACACACAATGCGGGACAAGATCAGGATAATTTTGTGCATGAGATTATATAGGATAGAAATCTTCAAACCATGGATGGCTTTTCCAGCTGATAAACTAGTTCCCAGCATTCCACATCAGCAAGAAAACCACAGGGTGAAGATCACTCAGATAAACATAATGACAATCTTGCTATAAAGCATCCGGATGTGACTGCAACTCCCACAGGCATCAGTAAAATGCTTAAAGTTGTAGTCCATACCAGCTGGAGGATAGCCAGTCTGGCATCCCCAATGACTACCGCTAATTTCAAGGGGCTAGTTAACCGGAGAGCTGTCTTAAAGATTTTTCTGGTAACATGACACTGGAGTCCCAGGAGACCTTTTAAAAATGTTATCTCAGAGTCGGCCCCATGATAATTATTGTGATGGATAATGACTGCTTTATTTAGAATTGTACTTATTGTATGCTGCAAGTCAGGTGTACAGTGAAAATAGTCTACTCTAGCCACCCTTACACAGCAAGGTCTCTTGAGCAAGGTCCCCTGTATCATTCCTGCCAGTGTGATTTCATGTGAACCCATTCACTTCCATCAACAGTCTTGGCACTTGATAAGATATAATAACAATAGATACCTATCACCACCAAAACACACACACTCAATGAGCAACTCTGCAGGTATTCGCACAGTCAGGGTTCTTTAGAAGCCTATAAAGAAAGCTGCTGCCAAACTATGGGAAACTAATGTAGAACTGTTACAGCACTAGCTCCCTCTCAACCCATAGAACTGTTACGGCAAGAGCTCCCCCTCTACCCATTGAACTGTTGCAGCACTAGCTCCCCCTCTACCCGTAGAACGGTTACAGCATTAGCTCCCCCTCTATCCCCCCAGCCTTTAGGGAGCAGATTGTGCAACACCGCTATCCTTAAGTGTTCAAAAGCTGTTAGCAAATCCATGTCAATTAAGCTCTATAGGGTAAGAATGGGCTGAATGGGCCCTAGACAGAGTGGCTGTTTGCTAGGCTTTTAACAATTTCCAAATTTTCCTAGGAAATCACAACCCACGGAAAAGGCTCAGGATTTAAAAGACGTTGACTGATGTCTTATGACCAGAGAACATTTACTGGTGCCACCTCCATAAATGCCCAGCCTAAAGCTCCCCGCTCTCCCCACCACCATTAGAAGGTCCTACAAAATGCAGTTCACAAACAGGAAGGCTGCCTATAGCACATACATAGATTTATGCAACAAGTGTGCCACAGACACAGTAAGAATTAAAGTCATGCCCTCTGGTTATGCCCGGTTTTAGAAAGAAAAGTAAACAAACCACAATTTGCCCCCCCTCCCAAACCTTAAGTTGCCACATGACTACGGCTGGGTGGCTTTCAGATGTATTCTACACTCAACAGGCTATATCATTGGAACTCAATTGGGATGCACTTAGATGCTGCATCTTTGCCATGTGGTGAATAATATGAAAGCAAAGGGTCCAAGCCCGCAACACCTTGGAAACAATAAACAACTTTCTTAGGCAACTACACAGCAAGCGGAATGCCATGATATTCAGTAAGGTGCAAAAGGTTTTGGTGCAGGCAGCCAGCAGACTGGAAGCCAGGGCCCTGCAATGTGGGAAGGTTGGGCCCTATGGGGGAGTAAGGGAATTGCACCAATCTTAAAGCTGAACCCCTACCACTGTTGTAGAACTGCAAGTCTCAGATTTGCCTGAAATTCCTAAATAATATACTAATAAAATTCAATTAATCAGTCTACTGACCACCTTAATCAGCTAAGAAGGAATCGATTTTTTTTTTTTAAGATGCTGACAATTGTAGACAACCTGTAACCCCTGAAGAGGTTGTTGAGCTATAACTCTCAGCATCTTTTCACAGACAGAAGGGGAGAGGCAGGTGGGTAGTGCCCCGCTTACCTTCCAGCCGGCGGAGCTGTTGCTGTCGCCCTTATCCTTGAAGTAGGGCACACTCTTGACCATCCAGTCATAGATCTGGGACAGGGTGAGCCGCTTCTCCGGGGAGCTCTCTATCGCCTGGCTGATGAGGTCGGCGTAGGACAGGTTGCCCCAGGCGTTGCGCCGAGAGGAGCTGCTCTTGCGGGGCTGTTGGGCTCCCAGGGGGGACGGGGAGGAGGCCGGGGACAGAGCGGAGGGCACGGAGGGGGCACAGAGAGTGCCGGCCTGCTGCTGGGGGTGCTGCTGGGGCACAGGGGGCTGAAGCTGTCGGATATCCTGACACGGGAAATCCCCGCATACTCCAAGCGCCTCTGCCGGGTCAAAGTCCTCGCTTTCCTCCAGCAGGCTCAGGTTGCTCAGAAAGTCCACATTGCCGGCTGCCGGCTCCGGTTGCAGGGAAGGTGCCGGGGACGAATTGGCCGAACTGCTGGGGTTGAACTCCGGCCGTGGCAAGGGCCAGGTGCACGACCTGGGCCGAGAAAAGGGCTCGAAATCCGGGTCTACCTCCACCCCAGGTGGCGGGGGCAGAGGCGCTTCAGCCATGGCTGGCTCCCACTCACCGGGGCAGTAAGGGGGCTACCCACCGGGAGAAGTGTTACAGGTGGGCACCCCCCCTCGGGGAGAGTGGTACAGTCAGGGGCAGCACAGCAACAAATAGAAAGTTTCAGTCACTTCATCCGCTGGCGGGGGGGGGGGTGTCTCCCTGTCAGAGAGAAGCTGCCAGTCCGGTGAGGCTCTAGATCCGAAGAGCTGTCAGTAAACAAAGCGCTACCCCAAAATATTGGACTCCCTGCGTCACAGCTCTCAGACCCACGCACAAAGCGCTGCGAACTCCTCAGCAGCCTGTTGCATGTGTGAAGCGACTCCGACCTGCCCCCCGGCAACAAGCAGCACTTTACTGGCACCGCGACTCTGTCACGCGCCGGCCCCTCCCACCCAGGAAAAGAGGGCGGGGCAGATTGGGACGAAAGGTGGTGGGGCTCGGCCAATCATTGCGCTTCCCTCTTAGCCCTCTCTTCTTGTGTTTTTGTTCAGCCCTGCCCACAACAGGACCTACCGTGCGCACCTTGTACTATTCTTTATACACCACAAGTTCCCCTAAACTCTGTCTATAGCGTGTTGGCGAAGCGTAGCGCCAGCCGGTGTCCCGATGCATGCTGGGAGTTGTAGTTTAGTTTAGAATAGTGCATGGTTAAGTTTGAGGGTGGGTACCGGCTTCAGCTGAGTTTGTAAGGGAAGCTGATTATAGCCGCCCAAATCCGTGCTGTTAAATGGCTAACTTCACGCCTCCCGGTGAGGATGCGCTTTTGAAGGCAGGGCGGAGGCACGAAAGGGGCTCATTGGCATAAGACGTACATGCCAGTCACGCAACTACGGAGAATGTATAATTGTAATACGTCACAGATAGTTTATAGGCACAGACCCGTAGTACTTGGCATGTGATACTATAGGGCTTGTACCTGGCATGTGCCAAGTGTGCCGGAGAATGGGGAGAAGTTGTAATTTAATAGGTGCCCCCCCCCCCCCGGCTCTTCAACATGGCCCCCCCAGGCTTTCTGCGTTGCATGCCGACCCTTTTACTCCGCCAGTGTCCCTTCCCCAGCCAGGCAGAGAGTGGCAGGATGTACACAGCGGTGAGGGAAAAGCAAACACTGAGGTGTGGGTGTCACAAGCCAACTGCAGCCAAAGAGCAGAGGGGAATGACACTTACAGATAACAGCTGTGTGATCACAGGCTGCATGTCCTCTTCACGTGAAGACGCGCTCAGGCTTAGGTGCTGAGAGGGTGCCCTACACTGAGAGAGGGTGCCCTATACTGAGAGAGGGTGCCCTATACTGAGAGGGTGCCCTATACTGAGAGAGGGTCCCCTATACTGAGAGGGTGCCTGATACTGAGAGAGGGTGCCCTACACTGAGAGGGTGCCCTATACTGAGAGAGGGTGCCCTATACTGAGAGAGGGTGCCCTATACTGAGAGAGGGTGCCCTATACTGAGAGGGTGCCTGATACTGAGAGAGGGTGCCCTACACTGAGAGGGTGCCCTATACTGAGAGAGGGTGCCCTATACTGAGAGAGGGTGCCCTACACTGAGAGGGTGCCCTATACTGAGAGAGGGTGCCCTATACTGAGAGGGTACAACAGAGACATTTTCCGCACACCCTGGCTCTCCAAAATAATAAACGCCCGGTGCACACTGCTGGAGGGATCGGCACCCTCCCAAAACCAACTAGGAAAAAAGCAAATGGCACACAGGGCTATAAACTGGGGAACAAGCCCTTCAAAGTTTTATTGCGGAGGTGCAACATTTCGGGGCAGAACAACCCCTTTATCAAGCATGATAAAGGGGTTGCTTGATGCTTGATAAAGGGGTTGTTCTGCCCCAAAACGTTGCACCTCCGCAATAAAACTTTGAAGGGCTTGTTCCCTAGTTTATAGCCCTGTGTGCCATTTGCTTTTTTCCTATACTGAGAGGGTGCCTGATACTGAGAGAGGGTGCCCTATACTGAGAGAGGGTGCCCTATACTGAGAGGGTGCCTGATACTGAGAGGGTGCTGATACTGAGAGAGGGTGCCCTATACTGAGAGGGTGCCTGATACTGAGAGAGGGTGCCCTATACTGAGAGAGGGTGTCCTATACTGAGAGGGTCCCTGATACTGAGAGAGGGTGCCTGATACTGAGAGAGGGTGCCCTATACTGAGAGGGTGCCTGATACTGAGAGAGGGTGCCCTATACTGAGGGTGCCTTATAATGAGAGGGTGCCTGATACTGAGAGAGGGTGCCCTATACTGAGAGGGTGCATGATACTTAGAGAGGGTGCCCTATACTGAGAGAGGGTGCCCTACACTGAGAGGGTGCCTGATACTGAGAGAGGGTGCCTGATACTAAGAGAGGGTGCCCTATACTGAGAGGGTGCCCGATACTGAGAGAGGGTGTCCTATACTGAGAGAGGGTGCCCTATACTGAGAGGGTGCCTGATACTGAGAGAGGGTGCCCTATACTGAGAGGGTGCCCTATTCTGAGAGAGGGTGCTTTATACTGAGAGGGTGCCTGATACTGAGAGAGGGTGCCCTATACTGAGAGGGTGCCTTATACTGAGAGGGTGCCCTATACTGAGAGGGTGCCTTATACTGAGAGGGTGCCCTATACTGAGAGAGGGTGCCTGATACTGAGAGAGGGTGCCCTATACTGAGAGGGTGCCTTATACTGAGAGAGGGTGCCTTATAATGAGAGGGTGCCTTATACTGAGAGAAGGTGTCTGATCAGTGTTGGACTGAGATGGCAGGGGCCACCAGAAAACCCTGTACCATGGGCCCACTCTTTAAAAACTTTTAATTCCTCCTCTCTTCCCTCAAACTCTTTATTATCCCAGTCTCTTTTCTCTAAATGCTATACTCTATTCTTCCATCTATCAAGTGTCTATGTTTCCATACAGAAATTGGGAATGACCATGAAATAGGCTAAATAGTTAGAAGCAATAGGGCCCACTGACACCTGGGCCCACCTGGAGTTTTCCTGGTATCCAGTGATACTGAGAGAAGGTGCCTTATACTGAGAGGGTGTCTTATACTGAGAGGGTGCCTTATACTGAGAGAAGGTGCCTTATACTGAGAGAGGGTGCCTGATACTGAGAGAAGGTGCCTGATACTGAGAGAGGGAGCCTTATACTGAGAGAGGGTGCCCTATACTGAGAGAGGGTGCCCTATACTGAGAGGGTGCCTTATACTGAGAGAGGGTGCCTGATACTGAGAGAGAGAGCCTTATACTGAGAGAGGGTGCCTGATACTGAGAAGGTGCCTGATACTGAGAGAGGGTGCCCTATACTGAGAGAGGGAGCCTTATACTGAGAGGGTGCCCTATACTGAGCGTCTTCGCTACATGTAACGTCTTTTTATATAAAGATCCCTGGCTTAGGAAAGTGTGTTACCATGGATAGTAATAGTAACATTTTTTTTTAAAAAAGCTGATAAAAATCAAGGGTCTGCCATTTCTGGAGGATACTAAGTTCAATAGATATAGCAAAAAGTTCTAAGGGGGTCCCTTTGTTTTGATGGCCCCTAGACAGTCCTGACTGGGCCCCACATAGTGGCATAAGTAGAAACCCTGGCCCCAGTTTTGCCCTCCTTTACTGCCTCTTAACATCTGTTACTATGATTATCAATATTTGCTAATTCCACCATATCTTCATCAGTCTGATGGCATGTTGCAGTGCTGGGGTCCTGAGGTCTATGCTAACCTGGGCATTATGTTCCTCCCACACTCCAAAACCATACTGGTAGGTCAGCTGGCTCTTGATATACAGTAATTAACCTTAGCGCAAGTAAATGTGATGGGGCCCTTAGACTGCAAGCTCCTCTGAGGCAGGGATGATGTATATTGTATAATATCTGTAAGGCACTTCCAGTGCTATTGTTTTAAGTTTAGAATGATCATGAATCTTTGCTTCATATTGCAGTTTTATTTTATTCTCTGGTGACCCCCTCATGTTCTTGGTATGGCATAGTTGCACCCCTTGTAATTATACAGCTCGTTTCACAACAGAATCATATTTGTTCACCCCTACCCTTGGGGTAGATCATGTATTTCATGGGTTTATAGGTTATGGACATGAGCTGAAATATGCACACTGTTATACAATGCTGCATCTGGTAACCTGAAGCTCAGTCCATTTGAGTATAAGGCATCGCACAGTTGTACAGCCAAACAGAATGCTTCCATTTTCCCACAGACTCTGCCTACTATTCACAGTGTTTGTGACTTGAGACCAAATATTTTACAAGTTACATAATTATATCAGTTACCTCTTTGGGGAACCTGGCCAAGTTAATATTTGCAGCAATCTTCACAATGCAGCCTAATGTACATACTCTGTATCTTTACTAGATACTCTGCAAGAAACATAATATGAATTCAATGAGTAAGGCTTATGCTATAAAGTATTTATGTCCATTGTTTTTATACAACTCGAACAATGAAATTGAAAGTACTTTTATATTCTGACTGGTTCTTTAGAGTGGAGGAAGTTAATACACTTACATAACCCTTCCCAATTAACACCTTCCCCCGTATAACTAATTATCTATAAACCTGTGTTTATGGGAAGGGGGATTGTTTATACAGACCTCAGAAGAAGGACAATTCTAAAACAATTGTTTCCAAACTGCGGGGTTGAAAGCAGTGGAAGTAGGGGCCCAGCATGAAGGCCAGATAGGGTGAAATGTAAGGGTGAATGCATGTTTACTGTATTGGATATTCCTGTAACTGTAAGAAAGTGACTGCTATTCTTTCAGATATAGATATTTCATATACTATAACTTTGTTATGATCTAAGAAGTGGGGTCAATCAAAGGGGTTCATGAACACAAAAAGCCTGAAGACCTCTGTTCTGAGTTTTATAGGCCATTAGTTAAAAAAGACACCCAGTGTTGGAACAGAAGGACTCCTGTTGCCTTTTCAGTCCAGGTGCTCCTAGTAGATGCCAGATTACTTCTCAGAAGTCTAGCCTCAAAAGAACTCACAGGCCTGGGCATTAAACACTGTTTATCATCAGCCAAAGCACACATTTTTTTATTTTTTTTTAAAGGAGATCCCTAAATTAAGAGGGAAATTAACTTTTAAATGAACTAATAGTATAAAGTTGACAGTAATGTTCTAAACAAGATGTATATGTTCTTTCTTTGTGGTTTTTGTATTACTGTTCTGCCTCTCTGCAGCTTGAAACTGAAAATGTGACTAGTAATCAGGATCTATGTATGAGCCAAATGGAAAATGCAGGAGGGGAAAGTCTGTTTCCTATAACACAAGGTAGTGAAGAGACCAGAAATTTTCTTTTCACTCACTGGGGTGATGCACCTGGTCGGGTTGATAGGCAGCGTGGTCATCCAGCCAGCTAATTTAACGTCTCTTTAATGCATTTCTTTTATGGCTAAAGGCTGAAACGAATACACTCTTATTTTAATTCAGACATGGCAAGTCTGCAATAGCTAAGAACAGACACAAGGGCTGGTGAGAACATTTGGGAGAGAGAATGGCACAATGTGTTTGGCACGAAAGAGTTCTTCAAATATGATCAACCTAAAAGACATGATAAACACATCTTGACATTCTCCTATGTATAAATAAAGCATTAATTTGGACAAGGTCTGATTAGGTGACCATAATGATATCGTAGAGCAATGTTATAAACAGCATCTATTGAACATATAGACTGAGGATATTTCTCAGACAAAAACAAAAATTGGTTTATATATGAAATTCTTCCAATTTCAGGTTATCCCTCAGGAAAGAAATATAAGGGATAAAGAGTTATTCTCTAAAATGTAAGGGACGAAAAGGGAGAAAATTGGAAGGAAAAAACCAGAACGGATGAAAATATTTAGCACTGTAACTAAGCAAAGCAGCAATCAAGACAGAAAACAAAATGAAGAATGAATTGCCACACAAATCCAGTTTCTTTAATACTTTCAATAGCAAAAAGATGATTCTTTAGAGTGTGGGATCATCAAAAAAGGATATACTTTGTTTACATAGCACCCACTGTGCAATGCTTACACTGTAGCAGTACAAAAGCTGTAGGATAGACAAACTGGCATAGATAAATTGGCAGTGATTGTGTCATGACAGTGTCCTTAAACATTTAAAGTGGACCTGTCACCCAGACATGAAAATCTGTATAATAAAAGTCCTGTTCAAATTAAACATGAAACCCAAATTCATTTTTATATTAACACATCCAAACCCATTATAAAGGCATTTAAAACACATCACAGCTGTCAATCATATATTGCTTGCCCCGCCTCTATGCCTTAGGCATAGAGGCGGGGCAGACAGTAACTTTAGCTTTCCATTCAGCACTTCCTAGATGTCACTGCACATCTCACTTCTCCCCTCCCTCCTCCTTATCTAACTGTGTAGCCAGTGCATGGGCCTGGGCATCAGGTCCCCCATTCTATCACATAAACAAGATTTTGGCATGATACAAAGCTTGCCTTAATAACAGTGTCCACAAAATGGTGCCTGCCTGCTTGCTTTGATTGAGTAATTCCAAGACGGAAGGAAACGAGATTTATATTATTTATATAGAGTAAGTAAAGTTTATTTTGCTCAACTAACAATATAGAAAATAATTTGGACTTATTTCTTAGGGTGACAGGTCTGCTTTAAGCCTAATAAAGGTGAATATCTGGGGTATGGTGGGATTATACACCCAGTTAAGTGAGATTCATTCTTGTTTAAAAAGGTTACAAATTAATTAAATTCTCAACCATTGCCAGAACTAGGGGTCAGCAGCAGAGGCCCTTTCTAGGGTGCAAGTGGGGTGGGGGTGCTGTTAGGAGAAGGAGAGAACGCATTTCTGTAGCACTTTACAGAGATTATACATCATTTGCTGCCCCAGAGGAGCTGTTTTTGGAGTGTGGGGACAACCCACACAGACATGAAGAGAACATACAAACTCCTTGTAGATAGATTTCATTCAGGACCCTAGTGCTGCAAGGCGTAAATGCTAATCACCAAACCACCATGTTGTCCTCCTTTGGGTGCAAATACTACTTGGCTCAACTCTGGTCTCAGCTTGGTACTTACAGAGTACGTACAGAGTTTATTGAAAAATCACCTTCAAGACTATAGTTTTGAAAATAATAGCGAACAAATTTACTTTTATATGAGCTTATAATTATTGATTTGGCAGGCAGTGTTGCAGTAGAGCTACTTAAATTTTGCCAAAGCAATTCTACAGAGAGATATAATTGTGTACCATTTAAGCTAATGTCATTCTGTAATTTACACATTAACATAACACTGGCAAAGGATTGTGTGCTGAGGGTAGCCATATAAAAACTGAATCTATTAATGCAGGGGTCCCAAACCTTTCATATTGGTGAGCCACAGTCAAATGTTAAAAGGCTTGGGGCGCAACACAGGCATCATAAAGGTTCATGGGGGGCCTAATAAGCCTGTGATTAGCTATTTGGTAGCTTCTATGCAGAATCTCTGCTTTGTTTGGTAGTAAATCTTGTTTTTTGTCAAACAAAATTTGTCACCAACCCTGTAATTCAAAAATAAATGCCTGCTTTGGGGACACTGGGAGCATTTAAGAGGTTGGTGAGCAACATGTTGGGTAACACTGCATTAAATGATATGGCAATCCTTGCAGGGAGGTCTGGGCATTTAAGTTAATGATGAGAGTTAATTAATATACATATAAATCTTATGCAGGTGGATGCAGGCTACATATACTTTAGATGTTTGACATGATCACTATGTATAATTATAAAACAATATTTCCTTATTTACCAATATGTAGATATCGACAGAGGACACAGTTTGCAATTAGTAGGAAGGAGGTTTCATCCTAAGAAGCAGAAACTTCTCAACATCGTACAAATGCATACATGAGGTAAATTATGTCTTATACAACATTAAATGTAATACCGTTTTATATGCCTAATGAATATATGAATAAATGAATGTACAGGAATTTCCTAAACAATATGGAGGTGTTACTGACACATTTTACACAGAACCCAGAGATAACATAATAACATAAGACTATGGCAGAATTAGTATTCCCCTTGACAAGCAGGAAAATGTGAGAGTACCCTGGCCTTTAGATACGTTTTTGGCCCTACAGAGAAGCCATTCTTTTTTACTTCCTTTCCACATTCTTCTCACGTCATACAAGCTTGTAAACCCTCTTGCAAGAAACCAGCAAGGATGTAGCCTGGGTCTGGCATAATTAAACGTAAAACCAGATAAAACAACCCTAAATTTGCTATTAGAGAGGTAGCATAAAATGATGTATGCATAGGTTTTCCCCTATATAAAGCTCAATACAGCAAGAATAGGATCTAGTATGCTGGTAAGCGTTTAATATAGTTTTGCTGCAAACTGAAACATCTGTTGAAAACAGATATAAGATGTAACAGTACAGAATAATGCAAAATGTTAAAATGTAGGCTTTACTGAAAGAATGATTCACCATCATGGCCACAAAAAGGTTTTGACTTCCTGTGAGGTTCTTATTATAAGGCTGACTTTGTGTCTTTATTGCTCTTGGGAAGGTTTATAAAAGACAACCCTGCAAAAAGAAAATATATACACACAGTCTTCTATTGTAAATATGCATACTGATCATCTATTATAGCTTTTTAATGAACAAAGTAGAAAATGTGTTTTTTGGTTTTGCCCCAAGTTTTAGAAATGTCCCGTGCACATACCCTATTTCCAAATCCACATTACATTTGCTAGTGATACATAAACTGATGCAAGGTTTTTTTGCTGACTTCCACTGATATTTATGGCATGGGTATTGAAGTGTTACTAAATTCATACAAACAGAATGCAGGCAGTAGAGAGAATAGAAGTCTGGCATTATGTTTTACAGGACATGTGTAAATTTAAAGTTTATGTTTGTGGTTTTAATTTTGTGCATAAACTGCAATTTACTGGTTTTTAAACTCAACAGTATCTGTCTATGAATAATATAATGTATTGGTATCACTGGCCCCCTACATTCACAGGCTTCCTGGACCCCCAAACCACAACATACATCCAAAACCTTGCCCTCCTCTATAAGCAATGTAGATGCTAGCATATTGATGCAGGTCATTTATACTATATATATATATATATATATATATATATATGTGTGTGTGTGTGTGTGTGTTGTATATACTGTATGATTATGTATATAGTAAACATGACCTGTATCAATATGCTAGCAACACCTTAGTGAATAAGCCCTACCATATAACCCTGTGCCTCCTACCATCAAGCATGAGGCTAACTACTCCAGTAACAATCATTCATTAACATGCTGTATTGGCCACCATTTGTCCCCTATGTAGTCGAGCATCCATTGCCTGTCTTCTATGAGGCCACAGCCCTTTTTTCAAGCATAATGACTCTTTGCTCTCACAAAAAGCTGGCCCTGCAGTACTCATAAATTCTAGGAGATGCTATACTTTTTACATAACAGTATGTTGACCAACAAGGAACATAATTAGTTCAGGAACATTTTCTGTGCCAAGGAGCTACTACTTTGAATATAATGATTAATGTAAAGTTGACTCTATTGTGGCACATTTACTAGCACACCAATTAAAATTATACATATATAGCTATACACTTCCTCCACATCTGTTGCCATAACACTGGTGCCTACCAAAATCCACCTAGAATGAAGCTGGAGAGTCCCACCAGTACTGGTTGTCACCAGTGGCCATTTTGCTACAGCAACAGTGAGGATCCAACTTCATCAGAAGGAAAAGATTTGTGCAGGCAGCAGATTACGTGGAACTCCTAGAAGAAACTATAGGTTGAGGCTGTAAGCAAAGGTTCACAGTCAAGCCAGAGTGCCATGGTAAGGGCATGCACAAGAAAAGAATAATCCAGTAAATGGTCATACAAACTATACAAACAGGATTTAGAAAGATTAAGGCAAGTCTAAATAGTTATCTGCTGGAAGCTGTCATAAACAGCATTAACAGAAAGTGGTGACACATTCCAAGATGGCCAGGGGAACATGCTGGAAACTTCAAAGATGGCTTTCAGCAAAAAAAAAAAGGCTAATGTCCGGAAGTGGCCTGCTGCCAGTTCCAAAAGATTTCAACTGTAAGGGGCATTGTAAGCAGTGGTCCATAATCTAAAGTGTGGTCATAAAGTGAATTTAGGAACTAAGATTAAACCAAATAGTAGGAATTCTGACCCTGCAGAGAAGCCTGGAGGGACTGCACTCTGTAGGGAACTCAACCGATTGTGCAAGGAATGACTAACTCTTCGATTGGAAATAATGGTAAATAAAATGTGCAGCTAATTAGATGCAATTCATCTTGTGAGATTTGTCATGCATTTCGATTAAATAAAAAACTGAGCTGCAATTCATCTATCAGGAGGAACCAACCCTAACCAAGGAATGGGTGTGCTGGCTTGCTACCAATGTTCCCTTTAATTCCTTTCTTGGCTATGCGCTCAAAAAAAATATTTTGTGTGATATTTTAAACTTGTGTGCATTTCAATGTGCTCAGGTCAGAATAAATACAACATTTTGTGTTTTCCCACAAAATTCTTTGTGCGCAGCACAATTTGTTGTATCCACTGGCCTCAAATGGTGCGTACACCCAAGCGCACAGCTTAGAGGGAACATTGCATGCTACTCTTTATAAGCAAATAGGAGTCCTGTTCAGTCCAACTCTAAATAACAGCACTTATGTAACACCCTTATTACTGCTACTGCTGTTACTGCACATCAAGGGCACATTATGTTAAAAATTATGTTACAACTTGATTTAGCGTACTAAGTTCTCCATTTACTGAATTGCTGGAGTATCTATATATCTTTATTGCGAGGGTCCTCCTTAAATGCTACTGTCTGAAGAGATCCTAGCACTCCTGTTTCTACACTACATTTTATTTGTGGCCGTCACTCATCAGGACACCAGCACTTAGATGCAAGACCTCACATTTCTGGGCCCTGACTATTTCAGCTTATGGCAGGTAGATACAGTGTCCCCTTTTA